>NC_053494.1:9087995-9424867 GCF_905171775.1 Rana temporaria
AAAAAACTGTTAAACTACAGCGGCTCCTTCATTGTTAACGCTACATGTGGGGGCTCATCCGGGATCTCTATTATGTGCATGTGGCCCAACAGTAGAGCCTTCTGTAGGGTTAATGTTCTCCAGATAGAGGGATATTTTACCTCAGGAAATCCTGTCAGTAAGTCCTGTGACAGACTCACCCAGGACTCTCTTATGTCTAAAATCATCCTATGTCCACTAGGGGCATAGGATGACTGAGGAATGATATTTTGGACTACCTGAAATGGGATTATTATGTAATTATTATCCACAATATATTCCAGGATATCTGTAAAAAACTATTTATTGTTTGTTGATTCTGAACTTAACGGGTTAATTGTAAGAGTGACTCATTCATACTGTTAGATGCTAATGCCATCACCTCCAGCCATCTGTCTGTTCTCTGTGCTAATTGAACCTGCTATTGTGTGAAGATGTCCTGTGTTTACACTTATGATACTGTGTATTGTATAGCAGGAGACGTGACGTCTACTCTAAAAGGTCATATCTCGGAGTCACCTCGTCTGGGTAAATGATTAGTTAATTAGCTCATGTTAATTAATGTTCTGGTTACCTCCTCTTTAAACTGTATATAAGGTTGCATTCTTGGTTCTATTAAACTCTCCATGTACAGCACACAAACAAGTCTTGTCTCGTTGTGTGCTTGAGAGTAGCTGGAATATCTGATATCTATATCCAGACTGATAGGAAGCGGTATATGACGGAAGCACTCAATCGCAGTGTGGGACGTTCGGTTACAAGTCCCATGTATGCAGCAGAGTGTGACACTTGTGCTCAACATATCCCTGGCAGGCTGCTCATTTCTCCTGGTGTGTACCTAGAAGAGTGATTAGCCGTGAGAACTGAACAGATTTGTGTGGTTTACCAATTACATTTGTTTCCTTTCCTGGAATATTTATTGCCCTGAAAACTATGGAAAGTTAAGATCAATGTGTGTACAGCCCCTGGGTGTAATGTGCAGTGGTGAAGTGTAGAACATGACTTACCTTTAAATGCATAGGAAGGAAGGAAGTGAGGAACTATTCCCATTTGCTTGCTGGGAGCTGTATGGGATATGTTGCTTGCAATGTTGCCTTGTATTGGATGAACTTGTGGCTTTGGTTCTGCAGGGTACAGAAAAGAGGCATGTAGTGATTATACCAAAGAACATTACACCAGCTCTCTCTTTTGAGCTGAGAACATTTTACATTTTAGAGCTGTTTCAGCTCAAGAATAGAGGGACATTTTCCCAAGGGGGCAATGCTAAAGGTGCCGAAGCCTCTCCCATTTCTAAAACCCTACTGAGCAATATGCTAAACTCTTCTCATATGGCTGGTTGCTGAAAGTGCTAGTTCCTGATGCAGAGCGAAGGGGGAGAACTGAGAAATTTCTGAACTCCTCTTCTCTGGAGAATAGGGCCGAAGGGAGAAGATGCTGGGAAAAAGGTTGAATTTGTGGTCTGGAGAGCGGTCTAGCAAACATGGGAGTTGGATGCCTTTAGACTGCTGGTAAGGAAAAAAGTGGCATCCAGGCACAGGAAAATGTGGTTCAGCTGAACTTGTAAGTGCTGATGAGGTCCAGTTGGAAAGTTCCATTCAACAAGGACCATTTGACTACTCGATTTATAGAGGGTCAATACATTCTGGCAAGAGGCTTTATGTGCTCATGGTGGATGGTGTGGAAAGATAACATAGAAGTTTGCTTTCTGGGCACATCAGAAGTGTTCACAATCTTTGGACTTTTTATTGGGGCATTTAGAACACTTATAGCTAGATTCACAAAGAGTTACGCCACAAAGAGTTACGCCGGCGTATCAGTAGATACGCCGTCGTAACTCTGAATCTACGCCGTCGTAAATTTAAGCGTATTCTGGAAACCAGATACGCTTAAATTAGGCTAAGATACGAGCGGCGTAAGCCTCCTACGCCGTCGTATCTTAGGGTGCATATTTACGCTGCCCGCTAGGTGTGCCCGTCGCAATTAGTTACGCCGTTTACGTAAAAGATACGCCGGCGTAAAGATAAAGCTGCTCCCTAGGTGGCGCAGCCCATGCAAGGTATGGACGTCGGAACAGACCTATCTTTTTACTTTGTTTGCGTAAGTCGTACGCGAATAGGGCTGTGTGTAAGTTACGTCACGTCGTAGGCAGTGTTCGACGTATCTTAGGCATTCTATCCGACGCATGCGCACTGGGATTCTTTCACGAACGGCGCATGCGCCGTTCGTTAAAAACCTCAAACACGTCGGGTCACCAGTCATTAACATAAAACACGTACCCCTGTTCCACATTTGAATTAGGCGCGCTTAGGCCGGCCCATTTACACTACGCCGCCGTAACTTAGGAGGCAAGTCCTCTGTGAATACAGCACTTGCCTCTCTGACTTACGGCGGCGTAGCGTAAAGACGATACGCTACGCCGGGTCATAATTAAGCCGCCCTACCTGAATCTGGCCCTTAATGTTATTTATTTGAGCTCTATACATTATTTTATATATACTGTTTTGAATTTGTTGGCAACAAACTGTGTTAGCTGCCACTCGTGAACTATGGGGTTCAAGTGCATGTGTGATTGTTTTCTTTTTTTTTTATAGAACATGACTTACATGAATACATGGGATGGAGCTACTCCCAATTGCTTGTTGAGAGGTGTACGAGAAATGTTGCTTGTAATGTTGCTATGTATTGGATAGACTTGTGGTTTTGGAGGATACAGAAAGGAGATATGTAGTTGAACAAAAGAACATCACACCAGTTCTGACTTCTTGCATCATCATGGACATCTTCCCGCTTCTCCTTAAAAGTGCCAATGCCATTCAAAAACACTTGATTTCTTCATGGAATGTTCACCATACGCCTGTTGCGATAGAGCTGAATTTCACTTGCCCTTTTGCAAATTTTCATGCAAAATTGAGATGTTAATCCACTGATCTAGATTCCTGTCACTCATTTTCTGCCGACAGCACAACACACGTATTATTTCTTTTACTACACCTTAAAGACTGAGTCTGCAACCCAGGTGAGTGCAAGTTAAAACATGTAAGCACATGCTCGAGTGTGAATGGCTGTGTGACTCACCACCATAGCGCTACACCCTGGGCATTCCAGGAATTCAATTGTCACAACTTTGCACATGTGATTAACATGTCCCTTGTATAAATTTCCTTATCCTCTCTATGTCTCTGGCAGAGTGCTTCATATGTCTGTTGTAGAGTTCCAACTTCTCATTATGCGGAACATAGCCCTGGCAGAGTGCTTATTGTTTTCAAAATGAACTTAGTAGAGTGGTCCATTCTCCCAGCATATCCTTGACAGAGTTTTGATATATAACTATACTGTGCTCACCAGGTTTTTTTTTTCAGAGAATAGGTGCAGGAACAGATCTTTAAGCAGCCAACATCAATAGTCCATCCAACAGCCAGCAGAAATAGACTTCTCCCTCAACCGTAGATTCCTCCCATCAACAATTGACCCCCCAGCAACATAATAGACCCCTACACAAAATCAGATCCTCCCCACGACAAAAGATCCCCCATCAGGTAGCACCAATAGAGCCTCCAGCACACCCCAACACTCCTTGCCATAAAATACATTCAGTTCTGAAGGTGCAGAAACTGTATTCCCCACATTCCCGCTGAAAAAAAAGCCCCGGTATTCACTATACTTAACATTTTCCTGTCAAACTGCTGAGTTTTTGCAGCATGTTACTGACAGAGGACTCCCTGTACTAAACATTCCTCTAGTAGATTGGTAATGTGCTGAACATTTCCCTGACAGGGTGTTCAGTGTGCTCAAAGAGTCCAAAAAACTGTGCTTAGTGTGCCTGGCAGAGAGTTCAGTGTTCTCAACTGGTCATTTGCAGACTTTTCACTGTGCCCGGTATTCCCCAGTAGAGAACTTTTTGCGCTTAACTTGTTCCTGGCAAATTGTTGTGACCAAAATGAGCTCAGTGTGGTTTGTAGGACTTTGCTAAATTACTTATTTTGCTTTGCATGTCCATTGCTCCAGAGTGCTCCACATAACCCCAACAGAGATCCTTAGATATTACATACAGTATGTCCCTAGAAGCATGCCCCATGTGTTTTATCAGAAACATGGCAGACTGCTCCTTGTGTTTTATCATTTCCACAGTAACTTTCATGCTGATGCATGCACTATATCCTTGGTACCATTTTAATTTTGTTCTTCACATCCCTGGCACAAGTGCATCTTGTGACCAGCATGTGCTTGGCAGAATTCTTCTTATGTACACATTAATTGTAGTGGTATTAAACTTTGTTCCAGATGTTCCTGGCAGAATAAGCCCTATGACTATCATGTCTAGGTCTTTCATACAGTATATTAAAAAGTCTCTGACATGTGTTTATAATATTCCTGATAGAGTGTTATGTAGGGTTAAAGTGTTTGTTAATCCCCAAAAAATAAAAAATAAAATAAAGAAAAGGTCCTGCTTCTTTAAAGCATTTTATACAACACAGTGCTTGCGCTGTGTAATTTGGACACCTGTAACTCCTAAAAAACCTGGCTGATCCTGTCAGTTTCTGCCCTTCCCTATGTAAACTGACCACGGTGTATTATGGCTGCTGAGCCCTGACACCGTGGTCAGTTTACGTGCCTCCATCATCTGCAGCCTGCTTTCTGTCTCCTCTCTGCTCCTGTGTCCTCCTCCCCCTCCCCACCCTGCGTGTCACCTAGTGACATTGCCGCCCCATCCCCCTCCTGCTGCAGCAATAACAAATGTATTTGTATACTATCTGTTCTGTCTCTAAATGCAGTGCCTTACCTTATTTCACGGCAGCTCTTGGCGATCACATGACAGGCAGTGTCTCCTCTTTCCTCCTCGCGTCCCGCTGATGTCAGTGGGGGAATCTCGGCCCCTCACACTGCATCTGTCAGACGGGCAGAGAGAAGACACTACCAGTCACATGATCGCCGGGAGCCGCCGTGAAATACTGTAAAGGAGGCATTTTTTAAATAAAACACATGGGGGGCACTGTATTAAGAGACGGAATGGATTATGTGAACTATTGAGAGTGGGTTAACAACCACTTTAATGTGTGTCAGGTAGAGGGCTATCCGAGCGTGGGATGTCCTATCAGTAGATCCCATGTACTCAGCAGAATGTGATACTTGTGCTCAACATGTCCCTGGCAGGCCGCTCATTTCTCTCAGTGTGTACCTATAAGAGTGCTTAGTTGTGATGAGTAAACAGATTTGTGAGTTTCAAAGTTACAATTGTTTCCTTTCCTGGAATATACAGTATCTTGACCTGAGCACTATAGAAAGTGAGGATCGATGTGTGCACAGTCACTGGGTGTAATGTGTAGTGACTTACTTTTGGAAAATGCATGGGAAGAAGCTACTCCAAATTGATTGCTGGGAGCCCTATGATATATGCTGCTTGTGTTGCCTTGTATCGGATTGACTTGTAGTTTTGGTTCTGCAGGGTACAAAAAAGAGGGATGTAATAATTAAACTATAGAAAATCACATCATCTCTCAGGCTGAGAACATCTTAACTTTAGAGCTGTTTTCAGATCTAGAATAGGGGGCATTTCCCCAAGGGGGACATTGGTAAAGGTGCCAAAGCCCCTCCTATTTCTCCGGCCCTACTGAGCAAAAAGCCAGACTCTTCCCATATGGCTTGTGGGTAGAAGTGCTTGTTCCTGACACTGCAGGAGGAGAGGATATAGGAACTGAATCTTCTATCCATATATCATGAATACAGTTGGTTAGGCAGATAATATTTAGAAAAATCTGCATTACAATTTTTTTTACAAGTGTTTTTATGAACACTGCAGGGAAATTTTAATAGTCTTTCTAAAAAACGTATTTTTTCAGAACGAACAAGTAATGCAATTGGTTGATATTGAGAACTGAAAAAAGTCTAATGTATCAACACAGTGGTACTGTGGATACTATATAGACATACAGTGCCACGTCCCATTTATATTGGAAAAAGTAGGAGAGCTTGGAAAATGACAAACCAAGTATAAAATCACACTGATAAAAGGAACCAATGAAGGGAATATAGCATTAAATATAACTGACTTAACACTACATGGAATCTGACAGCAAATAGATTTGCTATATAGTAACCGTGAATCCAAGAGTACGGTTATATTGCAGTAAAGTAGTATCTTGCTCTACATGTTACGCGACTTGCACTTCTTCAGGAGAATTTGAATAACTATTTAAATATAGAGAAAAAAAATACATAAACAACAAAAAAATGAATAACAAAACAGTTAGCAGTTATTACGGTCTTCCAATTCCCCCCCCCCCCCCCCCCCCCCCCAGGAGGTGGGCAGCCCAAAGAGCAACACCATAGACAGTAAAGGCAATCAAGCAACTATGGGGGCGTGCATAACATGATAATAAGAATAAAATGGTATAAAGTGTATAATTATATTTAAGTACTTAAAATAAAACAAATATTTGGTGTAACCCCAGTACTTACAATGAAACTATGAAATCACAGGCTCACAGCTGAAAGCAGTGTATGCAATTAGACAGGGTAGACAGGGTGGCTGCTGAGGGGTCAGGTATTACCATCAGAAAGTAGGGATCTATGATAAATTATGCTGAGTAGGTCAGATAATGGCAGAATAATCTTAGCTGGGTGTACCAGAACAAAAAGTATAACAGACTCACCCGTTATAAACACGATCACTGTCTAACGAATGGGAGGAGGTATAAGGCCAATGGTAGATACAGTAAGTGGCAAAAAAAGGGAAGAAATGAGCACTAGCACAGGTCCCCCTTCATAGTAGACATTGCCAAAGATTAAGAAGGGCCATTGACCGCAAACTCCCCCTCAGAGAGAAAAGCGCCGTTCAGTATACTATCGGGTAATCTGCGTGCCATCTGCTTCTCCTACCTACCTACCTGCTAACGGAGAACATCGCAGGCACTGCAACCTCAGTGGTCTTTTAACCCGGTCCGGCTGTACGAGAGGCCTTCCTCCGCTCGTCAGGCTCTGCTTGAAGGTATGTGACAGTAGCCACCTGCACACCTGTGTCATTAAGATCTGTGAATGAATTATCTACAAGTCCCATATTCCCGACAGACTTGTAGTTCTTAATAGAATAGGGGTGTGGTAATTAGCAATTAGCAGGGCTGGCCCAAGACATTGTGCTGCCTGGGTCCAAGAATGAAATGTTGCCCCCCCTTCAAAAAAAAAATCACGCCGTCCAAAAAGCCCCCTCATCCATTATTTTTATATCATGATCATATTGAAAGGCTAGGGTAGTATAGGGGCAGGCTAGGGTAGTATGTAGACAGGCTAGGGTAGTACATGGACAAGCTAGGGCAGTATGGGGGCAGGCTAGGGTACTATATAGACAGGCTAGAGTAGTATATGGACAGGCTAGGGTAGTATGTAGACAGGCTAGGATAGTATATAGACAGGTTAGGGTTGTATATAGACAGGCTAGGGTAGTGTATAGACAGGCTAGGGTAGTATATGGACTGGCTAGGGTAGTAAATAGACAGGTTAGGGTACTATAGGGGTAGTCTAGGGTAGTATATGGGCAGGCTAGGATAGAATATGGACAGGCTAAGGTAGTATATGGACAGGGGTATCGGGGGCAGTGCTGGGAAGGGATGGGATCAGTGGCAGTGCTGGGGAGGGATAGGATTAGTGGCAGTGCTGGGGAGCGAAAGGATCGGTGGTAGTGCTGGAAGGGATAGGATTAGTGGCAGTGCTGGTGGGGGGGTGGGATTAGTGGCAGTGCTGGGGAGGGATGGGATCAGTGGCAGTGCTGGTGGGAGATAGAATCAGTGGCAGTGCTGGGGAGAGTTGGGATCAGTGGCAGTGCTGAAGAGAGATGGGATCAGTGGCAGTGCTGAAGAGAGATGGGATCAGTGGCAGTGCTGAAGAGGGATAGGATCAGTGGCATTGCTGGGGAGGGATAGGATCAGTGACAGTGCTGGTGCTGGGGGGATAGGATCAGTGGCAGTGCTGGAGGGATAGGATTAGTGGCAGTGCTGGGAAGGGATAGGATCAGTGGCAGTGCTGGAGAGGGATTGGATCAGTGACAGTGCTGGTGGGGGGATGGGATCAGTGGCAGTGCTGGTGGGGGGATGGGACCAATGGCAGTGCTGGGAGAGATAGGATCAGTGGCACTGCTGGTGGGGGAATGGGATCAGTGGCAGTGCTGGGGAGGGATAGGATCAGTGGCAGTGCTGGGGAGGGATAGAATCAGTGGCAGTGCTGGGGATGAATAGAATCAGTGGCAGTGCTAGGGAGGGATAGAATCAGTGGCAGTGCTGGGGAGGGATAGGATCAGTGGCAGTGCTGGAGAGGGATAGGATCAGTGGCAATGCTGGTGGGGGAATGAGATCAGTGGGAGTGCTGGGGAGGGATGGGATCAGTGGCAGTGCTGGTGGGGGGAATGGGATCAGTGGCAGTGCTGGGGAGGGATAGGATCAGTGGCAGTGCTGGTGGGTGGATAGGATCAGTGGTAGTGCTGGGGAGAGATAGGATCAGTGTCAGTGCTGGTGGGGGGATGAGATTACTGGAAGTGCTGGGGGCCGTGGGCTCCAGGCAGCTGCTTTGTGCCCCACATGCAGCCTAGAGGCTCTGCTTACTCAGCTGCCATTACCTGGGATGCACCATCTGCCCACCTGGACGGAGGGAGGCATGGAGCTTCTCACGGCTGGAAGTCCCCTTTCCTTCTTAAGCTGTCCCAACCCCCGCACAGCTGGCCAATGAGGAGGGGGCACCTCTGGCACCCCCGACTGATGTGTGCTGATGTGCACTCTATAGACAAGATAGACGCTGGCCCTGCACACAAAACTGGTGGAAAAAAAATCTTGGGCGTCAATTTGCCGCCCCTCTCAAAGTACCACCTACAGTAGGTCCAATGAACCCAGCTGGACCCATGATAGGGCCGGCCCTGGTAATTAGCACACTCATAATTTATTAAAACATCCTCCAGCACCAGCTGAAAGCCTGTACAGAGGAATGGGCAGAGAGCTGGCATAACCCCATTACTTGTATCTTCTCTGTTTTACCAAGCTATAAAGTACTGTGTGTCAGTTTAAAAAAAATGATAATGCCAAATACCTTCTTTCACAGCGCTGCTCTGCTGTCACGAGACCTCCCTGTGCTGGCCGGCTGATGTCACGTGACCACAGAGCGGCCTGACAAGATGTTCAGCGTGTTTAGCAAGTATGGGTAATTAGTGCAGCGCTAGACGTGTCAGAACACAATGCTTATAGTGACAGGAGATCCATAATAATAGATACAAAAAATGTGACTTAATAAATAATAATAAAAGTCCATGTGCAAAGACCAGACACCACAAACAATGTGATGCTGGAAAAAAAGTGTACACAAAACACTATGGCCCAGATTCAAGTAGAATCGCGCAATATTTGCGTGGGCAAAGAGCAAATTTTTTTCTCTGCGCCCACGCAAATATTGCGCTTTGCCCGCGATTCACGGAGCAGTTGCTCCGTAAATTGCGCGGGCAATATGCTAAGCAGCCGGGCGCAAGGCTGCCTAATGTAAATGATCCCGCCGGGGGCGGGAATCATTTAAATTAGGCGCGCTCCAGCGCCGAGCGAACAGCGCATGCTCCGTCGGGAAACTTTCCCGACGTGCATTGCGGCAAATGACGTCGCAAGGACGTCATTTGCTTGTAAGTGAACGTGAATGGCGTCCAGCGCCATTCACGGTTCACTTACGTAAACGACGTGAAATTTAAACGTCGCGAGCGGGAGGCGCAGCTATACTTTAGCATTGGCTGCGCCTGCTTTTAGCAGGAGCAACCTTATGCTAAAGGCGCCGTACGGAAACTCCGTACCTTGCGTACGCAGGGCCCGCGCAACTCTTGTGAATCGGTGGTAGTATGCAATTTGCATACTACACGCCGATCACAAAGGCCGCGCCCCCTAGCGGCCAACGCAAGAATGCAGCCTGGGATGTGAAGGCATAAGGAGGCTTATGTTTGTCACATCCTAGGCTGCATTCGGTGTAACGAGGTTCCTGAATCAGGAGCACTCGTTACACCGGAGCAAGTAAGCACTTGCGCCGCGCAAGTATGGTTGCGCGGGCGCAAGTGCTTCTTGAATCTGGGCCTATATGTGAAATAGTCCGTGTACAGAAATGTGCATATCTTTTCAATCGCTGACGTAAATTGATAAATATCTAGTTGTCTGCAGGGATCACCAAGGTAACGAGTATGAATAATGAGGTACTCTTACCATGGAGTGTGGACTCAGCTGTTTTGCAACAGTAAGTCTGATACGCTTGAAGGCCTCTGTGGACCTGGATCACTGCAACAGGGTAAACTAGATATTCATCAGTTTACGTCAGCGATTGGAAATATATACACATTTCTGTACACGGACTATTTCACATATATAGCCAGATTCAGGTAGGGTTACGCCAGCGTATCAGTAGATACGCCGGCGTAACTCTGAATCTAAGCCGTCATAAGTTTAAGTGTATGCGCCGTCGTATCTTAGGGTGCAATATTTACACTGGCCGCTAGTTGGCGCTTCCATTGAGTTCGGTGTAGAATATGCAAATGACTAGATACGCCGATTTACGAACGTACGTGCGCCCGTCGCAGTAAAGATACACCGTTTACGTAAGGCGTTTTCCGGCGTAAAGTTATTCCAACAAATAGCTGGCCTAGTCAATGTCAAGTATGGCCGTCGTTCCTGCGTCGAAATTTGAAAATTTTACGTTGTTTGCGTAAGTCGTCCGTGAATGGGGCTGGACATAATTTACGTTCACGTCGAAACCAATACGTTCTTGCGGCGTACTTTGGAGCAATGCACACTGGGATATGTCCACGGACGGCGCATGCGCCGTTCGTAAAAAACGTCAATCACGTCGGGTCACCAAACATTAACATAAAACACGCCCCCCATCCTCATATGAATTAGGTGCGCTTATGCCGGCCCCATTTATGCTAACCCCGCCGTAAGTTAGGAGGCAAGTGCTTTGTGAATACAGTACTTGCCTCTCTGACTTAAGGCGGCGTAGTGTAAATACGATACGCTACACCGCCTTAAAGATGCGCGCCCCTACCTGAATCTAGCTAATAGTGTTTAGTGTACACTTTTTTCCAGCATCACATTGTTTGTGGTGTCTGGTCTTTGCACATGGACCTTTTTTATTTTTTATTAAAGGAACACTAAAGGCAATTTTTTTTTTAAAATAACAAACATGTCATACTTACCTCCACTGTGCAGCTCGTTTTGCACAGAGTGTCCCCAAATCTGGTCTTCTGGGGTCCCTCGGCGGCTGTCTTGGCTCCTCCTCGCAAAATCTTTCCACCTTCATGCGAGCTCGCATGGTGGAAAGCTTTTGCGAGCGCGCTCCCGTGATACAGCGGTGGGTATAGCCGCCGACTGTATCACTCGGCCCCGTCCCCCGGCGCGCTGCGTCATCCGCTGTGATTGACAGCAGCGCCAGCCAATGGCTGCGCTGCTATCAATCCGTCCAGCCTAGCCAATCAACGGCCAGGCTGGGAACCGAAGAGGATCACGTGGACGCGCGCGGGACTTTAGAGGGGTCAGGTAAGTAAAACGGGGGGGGGGAGGGGGGCGGTACCGTGGGACGTTTTTGTACCTTAATGCATAGGATGCATTAAGGTGAAAAAACATTTACCTTTACAACCCCTTTAGGTCACATTTTTTGTATCTATTATTATGGATCTCATGTCACTACAGTATAAGCATTGTGTTCTGACACGTCTAGCGCTGCACTAATTACCCATATTCCCATTTACTTTGTTTGTTTGAGTGCTGGCTGCTTTCTTGTTTTTTTGCTTTAGCACCGTTTTTTCCCCCCTTTCCACCGTGTTTAGCAAGTCCCTAAAAGAGTGCTTAGTGTGGTCAGCAAGTCCCTGGAAGAGAGATCAGTGTTCTCAACCTGTCCTTTGCAGACTTTTCAGTGTGCCCGGTATTTCCATGTAGAGAACTCTTTGGGCTAGATTCAGGTACCTGCGCGCATAGTTACGGCGGCGCAGCGTATTGTACAGGAGCAAGTGCAGTATTCACAAAGCACTTGCTTCGTAAGTTGCGGCGGCATAGCGTAAATGGGGCCGGCGTAAGCCCGCGTAATTCAAATGTGGAAGGGGGCCGTGTTTTATGCTAATGTGTGATGACCTGACGTGATTGACGTGTTTTACGAACGGCGCATGCGCCGTCCGTGTACATATCCCAGTGTGCATTGCTCCAAAGTAAGCCGCAAGGACGTATTGGTTTCGACGTGAACATAAATTACGTCCAGCCCCATTCACGGACGACTTACGCAAACGATGTAAAAATTTCAAATTTTGACGCGGGAACGACTGCCACACTTAACATTGACTAGGCCAGCTATTTGTTCGACTAACTTTACGCCGGAAAAAGCGTACGTAAACGACGTAAAAAAAATGCGCCGGGCGCACGTACGTTTGTGAATCGGCGTATCTAGTCATTTGCATATTCTACGCCGAACTCAACGGAAGCGCCACCTAGCGGCCAGCCTAAATATTGCACCCTAAGATACGACGGCGTAGGAGACTTACGCCGCTCGTATTTTAGCCTAATTTAAGCGTATCTGGTTTCCAGAATACGCTTAAATTTGGGACAGCGTAGATTCAGAGTTACGTCAGGCGTATCTACTGATACGCCGGCGTAAAGCTATCTGAATCTGGCTATTTGTGCTCAACATGTTTCTGGCAAAATGTTGTTGTGATGAACATGAGCTCAATGTGGTTAGTCGTACTTTGCTAAATTACTTATTTTGCTTTGCATATCTAATGCTCAGTGTGCTCCACGTAAACACCAACATAAAACCTGATATACTACATGTGTCCCTAGAAGCATGCCCCATGTGTTTTATCGGGAACATGGCAGACTGCTCCTTGTGTTTTATAATTTCCATGGTAACTCTCTGTCACGATCGCTATCGTGCCAAACAGACAGCGAGGCGTGGTCACGCCCCAAGTGGCTCTGGGTGGGATTGAACCCAGGACTTCTTCTTCACTGCTCCAGATCTTTGCCACTGAGCCACTTCTCAAGTTCATATTCTGCTTGCTGTCCATCAAAGCCTGGTTCTGAACTATGTGCTGATTGCCTGTCTTTGAATCTCCCTGCAATCTGCACCTGTTTATCCTGGTCCAGCTGAGGCAGGTTTCCTAATCAACCAGGGTATAAAGCCCTGCCTCACTATGAGGCAGGTGTCAGTTCATTGTACTCTGCTTGTCCTGTCTGTGCCAACGGTTCCTGTGTTCCTGTGATTGACTTCATTTACAAGACTGACCCCGGCTTCTGACCCTTTGGCTTACGTACCCTGGATTTGCTGTACTCCTGCCATCACCTGGAATTGCTGACAGGACGTCTGGACCTCCACTACCTGGACCCTGGAGACCCCTCTCTGCACTAACAGCTCCTTTCAGCCCCAACCATCAGCATACCAGGAACTGCTCTAAAGGCTCAGGCTATCTCCTAATTCAGCCATCTCCAGCTACAGGCATCTCCATCTGGAGCCATCTCTACCTACAGGCCGGACTTCATTCCACAGCCAGTCACAACCTGGGAACTCAACCCAGCCTGGAATGGTCATCAGAACCGCAAGTATCTTACACATAATACCATATACAGTCATACTGTGATCCGCCTGTTTTGCTTACCTATAGGACTTGGCTTGCTGAACATTACATTGCTTGTCAGAACTTTCCTGGTTACTTATCTGAGTACTGCAAGTTATTGCTATCGGTTTTTCATTACTTATATCATTGCCATAGACTCATGCATTAATCCGGCCTGCTTACAAGTCACAGCCTAGCTAATTACCTAAACAGCCATTTAAGAACTTTATTCCTAAGTATTTACATCTGCTTATACATAGCTTATGAATTAATAAGCATTCATGATTAAGTTGATTCTCTAAAAAGAGGTTGTGATGAACTAAACCCTAAACTCTTTGACCATACAAGAGAGTGAAGTAGTGGTTTAACCCTGAGAAACCTCCGCAGCTGAGATCCAATTAAATCATAACTAAACTCATACGCAGGAGCGTTACATATGAGCATACAAACCTGCAAAATGGACTCCGCTCAAGGTAAGCCCTTACACTCTCATGCTGATGTATGCATTATTTCCTTGGTACAATTTTTGGAACAGAGATCCTCATATACTACATATGTACCTAGAAGTGTCCCCTGTGTGAATTTGAGCTCCGGATGTCCTCTAGGTAGATCAGCAGAGTGTGATACTTGTGCTCAGCATGTCCCTGGCAGGCTGCTCATTTTTCTTGGTGTCTACCTAGAAGAGTGCTTAATTGTGATGAGAGAACAGATTTGTGTGGTTCCAAATTACAATTGTTTCCTTTCCTGGAATATATATTGCCCTGAAACTATGGAAAGTGAGGATCAATGTGTGTACAGCCCCTGGGTGTGATGTGCAGTGGTGGAGTGTAAAACTTGACTTACCTTTGGATGCATTGGAAGAAACTACTACCCAATTTTTTGTGGGAGCTGTATAGGATATATTGCTTGTGAAGATGTCTTGCATCTGATTGAGTCGTGGTTTAGATTCTGTAGGGAACAAAAAGGGATGTAGTGATCAGACTAAAGAGCATCACACCAGCTCCCACTTCTTGCATCACCATGGACATCTTCCCGCTGCTCCTTAAACCACATATGCCATTCAAAAACACTTGATTTAATCATGTAATCTTCACCATTAACCAGTTGTTATTTCTAGTACTCTATAAGGACTAGAAGAAACCGGAAGTGATAGTTGTGACAGAACCCACTGTCACTGTGTGTTTTGGAAGGGACTGTGGGCGGGCCTCCTACCGACAGACTATGGCCCAGAAGAGACTGGAGACCCGGGGACAAGCTGGCATTGAGATAATGTAATGTAATGCTACATCTCTTCTCCCCCCCCCCCCTTGTTGCTGTGTCTAATTGTGTTGGTTCATGACACATAGACAATGGTCTGGACTGGAGACGTCTCTTCGAAGGGGATGTGTATTGAGAGGCTGCCTGCTTACCACAATCTCATTATGTTTATCTGTAGCCTGTTTCAATGTACAAATGTTCAGTTCCCATTGGTTGTTCCTTGTCCCCTACCCCCTCCCCTCTATGACAAAGCTAAGGGGGGTGTCCCTAACTGTGTGTAAAACTGTATGTCTTGGATTTAATAAACAGTTTATGCTCTGCATGTTTAACCCTCAACACCTGAGTGGATTGTCTCGTGATTGAGGGGTTAAGGGTTAGTTATGGCGAATCTCCAGGCTGCGGGTGCGTATGGAGGACAGGAGACACAGGTCTGGCGGATGTGCCCACCTGGGGTATTCGAGATCCGTCACAATAGTAATTTCAACTGCACGATTGATGAGAGTAGTGGGAGGCATTGGGTGTAGTGGGAGGTACTCAGAGTATAAAAGACAGCCAATCACAGACTCCATAAGCTTCTGATGACGCCCAGTGGAAGGGGAGAAACGCGTCAAGCTAAGGAGAATCTGTGAAAGCTGTTTGTATGTCAAGGCGGCAATTTTGCAGGGTTTTAAGGATTTTGATGTAAGTGTAATAATCTATGAACCTTTTAAATAAATTTCACAGTATTACACTATATACTTCTTCTTTTCTCATTGCTTGAACTTTGTTACAACGGATATACATTGATTGTTTAAACTTGGAAGACCCAGACCATCTGTACGGGTCGATATTACTCTGGTGGAGGCTAGGAGGCGAGCCTCCTTGATGACCAGCAACACCAACTCCTTCTGTGGATGGGAGACACCATACTGTTACAGTCGCATTTAAACATCTTTCCGGTGAGTGGGGACCCAAGAGGGGAGCACGATTGACCACCTGAGAATATTTTTAAATTTATCACCAGCCCAGTATACCACATTTGATGGACTTTATTGATTGTATTGTTGCACAATATTAGCAATGAGTACTTTATATTTATATATTCTATGTTATATATGGTGACACAGATTTATGTATGTTAGTAATTTTATAGGAGCAGCGCTGAGTTTAAATCATTTATTCTATAAGAACTTAGGGGCGGATTCACGTACAAATCTGTTACGCTGCGGCGGCGTAACATATCCCATTTACGTTACACCGCCGCAAGTTTACAGCGTAAGTGCCTGATTCACAAAGCACTTACCTGTAAACTTGCGGCGGTGTAACGTAAATCCGCTCGGCGCAAGCCTGCCTAATTCAAATGGGGCGGGCACCATTTAAATTAGGCGCGTTCCCGCGCCGAACGTACTGTGCATGCTCCGTCCGTAAAATTACCCGACGTGCATTGCGCTAAATGACGTCGCAAGGACGTCATTGGTTTCGACGTTAACGTAAATGGCGTCCAGCACCATTCACGGACGACTTGCGCAAACGACGTGAATTTTCTACGGAAACAACGTAAATTTAGAGCGACGGGTAAAGCGTACGTTCGTGAATCGCCGTAACTAGTCATTTGCATATTCTACGCCGACCGCAATGGAATCGCCACCTAGCGGCCGGCCTAGAATTGCATCCTAAGATCCGACGGTGTAAGTCAATTACACCTGTAGGATCTTAGGGCTATCTATGCGTAACTGATTCTATGAATCAGCCGCATAGTTACGACAATCGTATCTCAGAGATACGACGGTGTATCAGGAGATACGCTGTCGTATCTCTTTTGTGAATCTGGCCCTAAGTTAGCTGGTTTGCAAACAAGTTACATTTTAAATTTTTGTAATAACGATTTTAATTTTTGCTAAACTACTGCCTCATGTTGTGCTGGAAAAGTCTGCCATGCTTTGAAGGAGTTTTTTAACTCGTTCAATCCTTATGGACAATTTTCAAAAGATTCCCTGTGCCTTTCAGATCATACTTTGGAGTGTTTGTTTTAAAAAAATTGGTAATTTTGTGGGTGTTTTCACTGTCCTGGTGCAGCAGGGCCTCCAAAAATGGGATAGGTAGTCAGGAAATTAGATGTATAATTTATGGGTTTGGGGGGTATTTGTACTGCCCTTGCATTTTAGAGCCTCAAGACTAATTAATATACACTGATTTGGGTTATTTTTATCAAAGAAATGCGGCAGATTACATTTTGACCTACATGTATGAAGAATGAGTACTTATTTGCAAACTTTAATAACAGAATCGTTGATTTCAAAAATGTTCTGAAAAAAAACCCAGTGCTGATTAAATACCAACAAAATACGGTAAATCTCTGTCTCAAAACATGATAAAAATAAGTTTGGGTACAGTTTTGCATGACTGAGTAATTGTCATTTAAAGTGTGACAGTACTGAAAGATAAAAATTGGTCTGTGTAGGAAAGGGGTGCAAAAAAGTACTAAAAAGAAAATCATAAAAATAGTCCCAGGCCAATCACAATGAATGCTGCAGGCTTGTACTCCACTAGCTACAAAAAAATGCAATTCACTGCAAAGTATCAGTATCAAACATACAGTACAGGATATATATCACTGGTACTATATAAGGCCAGGGCCGCCATCAGGAATTATGGGGCCCCTTACACAGCTTCAGGCATGGGCCCCCTGGAGCAGAAAACCGGGGGAGGGGGGGTGCTGGGGCTCTGGGCCATATATATATATATATATATATATATATATATATATATATATATATTAGGGCTGTGCGTTAAACGCGATATTAACGGCGTTAACGCAAACCCATGTTAACGCCGTCAATATTTTTGTCGCGCGATTAACGCAGGAGCCCTCGGGGTGGACTTGCAGAGTGTGCAGCGGCGTGGCGCGGCTTACCTTTTCGCTGGATTCACAGACAAGTTACTCACCTTGTCCCTGGATCCAGCGATGCCACCCCGCTGTGTGATCGAGCGGGTCCTCCTTGCTTGGCGGTTCCTCCTTGCTTGGCGGGTCCTCCTCGCTTGGCGGGTCCTCCTCGCTCGGCGGGTCCTCGCTCGATTCACAGTGCCTGTGTGACGCCGAGCTCCGTTCCCTGCGACGTTACGACGCACGGGAGCGGAGAACGGCGCCAAATTTAAAAAAGTAAACAAACACAATGCATACAGTATACTGTAATCTTATAGATTACAGTACTGTATGTAAAAAATACATACCCCCCTTGTCCCTAGTGGTCTGCCCAGTGCCCTACATGTTCTTTTATAAAATAAAAACTATTCTTTCTGCCTGAAAAACTGTAGATTGTCCAAAAGTGTCCCTTTATGTCAAAAATGGTTTTAGATCAGCTAGAAAACAGCGATAATAAATTATAATCACTTGCAGAATTGTGCGATATTTGTGGGGAAATTCGTCATAAATTAGAGCGATTAATCGTGAGTTAACTATGACATTAATGCGATTAATCGCGATTAAAAATTTTAATCGTTTGACAGCACTAATATATATATATATATATATATATATATATATATTATATTTTATAAAAAAAAATTACAAAAAAAGGGGGTTGCCATCCGGGACCTTTAATAATTAAAAAAAAAAAAAGAAACCTCTGGGCCCTTTAATAAAAAATAAATAAAAACAAATATATAAAAAAATAAAATAAACATTTATAAAAAAAAAGGGGGAGTTTCCATCCAGGGCCCTGGGGACCTCTGGGCCCTTTAATAAAAAAAATATATATATATACACAGTAGGCCCTTTAATAATAATAATAATAATAATAATAATAATAATAATAATAATTAATAAAAAAAATATATATATATATATATATATACACAGTAGGCCCTTTAATAATAATAATAATAATATAGAATTTTTTTTTTTATATAAAAAAAAAGGGGGGGTTGCCATCCGTGGCCCTGGGGACCTCCAGATCTCTAAAAAAAAATTGGCACTTCAATAAAAAATTTAATAAAAATATATTAAATTGTATTTATTTTTTTATATAAAAAAAAGGGGGGGCTGCCATCTGGGGCCCTGTGGGCCTCCGGGCCCCTGGGAACCTCCGGGCCCCTAAGGTTGCTTTTTTTTAAAGGGGGTTGCCATCCGGGCCCCTGGTAACCTCTGGGCCCCTTACAGGTGTACTGCCTGTACCCCCCTGATGGCGGCCCTGTATAAGGCACAGTATATAGTACGGTATATAGCACTCATAGTACTGTAATCACAAGTAGTAGCTCACTACACTTCACTATCCAACTCTCTCTGCACTCCCAACACACTGAAAAAAGGCTACTGGGAGAGAACCTTTTATAATGCATGAGTAGCAACTCAAGTCAAAGCCATTAATGGTCAAAGTTTTACACCTGACCAGAGGTCCTAGAAGAGTACTTAGCCGTGATGAATGAACACATTTGTAAATTTCAAAGTTACAATTGTTTCCTTTTCTAGAAAATATATTGCCCTGAAAATGATAGAAAGTGAAGATCAATGTGTGCACAGAGCCTGGGTGTAATGAGTAGTGGTGGGGTTTAGAACATGACTTACTTTTGAAAGATGCATTGGCGTAAAGTATTCCAAATGGGTTGGTGGAAGCTGTAGGAAATAGGTTGGTTTTAAAGTTGCCTTGTTTCAGGTCGACTTGTGGTTCCGGCTCTACAGGGTACAAAAAAGAGGCATGCAGTGATGGAACTAAATAACATCACACTAACTCTCGCTATCAAAATCCTACATGTTAAAGCTGTATCCAGATCAAGGGTAGAGGGGGGGCTTTTATTCCAAGGGGGAATTTGTCAAAGGTGACAAAAGCCCCTCTTATTTCTCCAACCCGACTGAGTGATAAGTCAGAGTCTTCTAACATGGTTGGTGACTGGAAGTGCTTGTCCCTGGCACTGTGGGTGGGAGGAAATAAGAAATATCCATAACTCAGGATTACATTTGGATAGCCAGATCTCTTAATAGTATTTGATTTTAAACAATAACTCTCAGCATGACCATTTCAAGTGCCTTTTGTGAGTACCATGTCCCTGGCATAGTGCTTCCTATCCTCTCTGTCTCTGACAGAGTGCTCCTTGTGCTTAATATGTCTGTTGTACAGTTCCAACTTCTCAGCATTCTCAAAATAGCCCTAGCAGAGTGCATCTTGTGCTCATCATACACCTGGTAGAATGATTTCATTGACGGAGTGCTACGTTTTGATATATAACTACCGTATACTGTTCTTACAATACCTAGCATGTGTCTGGTTGGGTACCTTTGTACTCATCATAACCTTGCCTAACTGCTCAGTGTTTGCAGTGTGTTGCTGATAGAGGACTTGGTGTGCTCAATTTTTTTGGAAACCTGACCAATTTACTCAACATTTCCACAGTATAGTGATCCTTGTGTTCAGCATGTTTCTGACAGGGTAATCACTGTAGGCAGGTGGGGGCTGCAGTATACTGTATGCTCCAACCTGAAGGTGGCACGGCACTGTTTCTACTGGCTGGTAGGAGCCCATTGATGACTATTTACTTCTTACTATGGGCTACAGGAAGCCATCGTGGGGAGAACAGCAATCCTTTTGGATACTAAAATCTTGTGAGGTTTGCGAAGACCATCTTGACTATATATATATATATATATATATATTCCCTGTGTCACTTGGGCGCACCTACAGTGCGTGGGTAAAAGAACTGAAAGAAATTTTTATATATATATTGTAAGGGGTTAGCTCGGTAGCGGGGTGTGTGACCCCCTGGATGGGTTCACCACACACTGAATTTATACAGACAGGCAGTTGAAGACGGTTGAAAACAAAGATTTTGGTTTATTCTTCCATCTTGCTGGAAACAAGTGCAAGCATCCAAACAGCATAAAAAAAATCAAACATAAAATAAACCCTGGCCACTTGGGGCGTCTACCTTTACCACACAGGAACCTATCTAGGGAGTCTGGCACAGCCTAGTGCTGGGCAGACACTGCTGGTCATACAGCAGAAAAACAATAGTCTTGATTTTTATCACACAGAAAAATCAATCACCTCCTCACCTCCTCAGAAGACTTTCAGTACACTGCTCTCCTTACTCACAAAGCCTCAGGATGCAGCAAATCAGTGGTAATCCTCTGGATTACTTATAGAGGCTTTAATTACCTCATTCTGAACAGCTGAAGTTTTCCAACGCCCTTAAACCTTTTCTGGCTACTTCTGCAGCCGACGCCTAATAACAATTGGTGTATTGTCTAAACAAGGCAGAAATGTATGTTCCGTCTGTGACAACACCCTTCCTGTCACAATATATATACTGTGTAATTATATATATATATATATATATATATATATATATATATATATATATATATATATATATATATATATATATTGCTGTGTTATTGCTGTTTCGTACCTCTTTTACCATTGGGTGTGTCAAGATGTTTAGTGCTATTAGTAGGTTTATGAACTCAGGAACAGGGGACACAGCACGTCAAATGGCTTCTTTGGGGGTGAGCACTACACCTGATAGTGTTTTGTAGGGTTAATGTGTGTCAGGTAGAGGGCTATTTGAGCTCAGGATGTCCTGTCAGTAAAACCCATGTACTCAGCAGATGTTAATCAATGACTTGTGCTCAACATATCCCTGGCAGGCTGCATATTTCTCTTAGTGAGTACATAGAAGTATGTTTAATTGTGATGAGTGAACATAATGGTGAGTTTCAAAGTTTTGATTGTTTACTTTCCTAAAACTTTCCTGAGCACTATAGAACGTGAAGATCAATGTGTGCACAGCCCCTGGGTATGAGTTGTAGTGGTGGAGTATAGAACATGACTTACCTGTGGAAGATGCATGGAAAGGAGCTACTCCAAATTGCTTATTGGGAGTTGTATGAAATATGTTCTTTGTACTGGTGCTTCGTTTTGGACTGACTTGTGGTTGTGGTTCTGCAGGGTACAGAAAAGGGGCATGTAGTGATTAAGCTGTAGGTTTCTAAACATGCATAAAGAACATCACACCTGCTCCCTCTTTTAACCCTTTCACGTCGGTGGTACGCATATATGCAGCCTCTCAGCAGGTGGACCTTAACGCCGAGCAGCTGTAAGGGTTTACCTTGAGTGGAGTCCATTTTGCAGGTTTGTAAGCTCACCCTTGCAGGTACACACAGCCCACAGTAATAAGGTAAGACACTACCTGGGCTGTAAGTCTGTGCACGGGGGCTAGATAGGGATTTGCCAAGAATAGTCAAAGTATAGCCGTGGTCCAGGATTCCAGAATTCACAGTAAACGAGAAACGTAGCCAGGGTCAGAAGCCGGGGTCAGTCTTGTAACTGAGCAGACGGGGTACACTGATGACAGCTGAGGGTCAGGTAACACTAACTACTGATGGAAAGTTCAGGGTTTGCAGACAGGAACCAAAGACAAGTCCGGGGCACAAGCCGTGGGTCAGGGACTGGAGAAGGCAGGGAAAGTCCGAAAGTACAGGCCGGGGTCAGAGGGCAGGAGACAGCAGCAATCCAGGGTACGTAAGCCAAAAGGGTCAGAAGTCAGGGTCAATATTGTAGCTGAAGACAACCACAGGAACCATTGGCACAGACAGGACCATCAGAGAACAATGAACTGACACCTCCCTCATAGTGAGGCAGGGCTTTATACCCTGGTTGATTAGGAAACCTGCCTCAGCTGGACCAGGATAACCAAGTGCAGATTGTAGGGAGATCCAGAGACAGGCAATCAGCACATAGTTCAGAACCAGGCTCCGACGGACAGCAAGCAGAATATCAACTTGAGAAGTGGCTCAGAGGCAAAGACCTGGAGCAGCAATGGAGAAGTCCTGGGTTCAATCCCACCCAGAGCCACTTGGGGCGTGACCACGCCTCGCTGTCTGTTTGGCACGGTAGCGATCGTGACAGCAGCTGCATATATGCGTACCAGAATGTACACAGGGCTATGCTGAGAGCGTGCGCCCTGCACACTCCCAGCACAGATACTGGTGGCAATGCTGTATCCTGGCCTAGGCCAACAAGGCCCAGGCCTATGGCAGCACGGAAAGAGCTTGCGCTACACTGTTACATAGCCAAACAGGAAGTGAGAGGAAATCTATGCAAATTAAGGGAATCCATTGCCCCCCCAGGCCCTCAGAACTAGTGTTCCCACTCAAAAATTGCAGGGCGGGGGGTGTGGCCTTGACAGGAAGGGGTGGGTCATATTTAAATTTGGGGGTGCACGAGTTTAGTCAGGCCTAGGGCAGCACAAAACCTAAATACACTACTGACTGGTGGCTAATGGAAAGCTCCTGATCTCTACTTGTGATCGGGTGCTTTCTGATCATGTGACTGCCGTGACAGCCAATCATGGTGGTCGCACGATCAGAAACCCCACCCTACCTCCTGGCATCAGAAACCTCCTAAAGGGCCAGGAGGCGCTGGCGTTAAGGGTTTAAACTGGGAAAATCCTACATTGTATATTAACCCTGCCCTTTGGACAGTACAGCTTTAGTGCAGGGAGAGGTTCCTGATGAGAGGGGACAAAATAAATTTCCTTTTCAGTGTGTAACTACATTCTGGTGTCCAGGACATCTGCACAATTAGTGCTATCTAGCAGTGCTGGCAACCCTTTATAGAAGCGCTCCTCTGGTGTCTGTATTCTTGAGTCGGTCAGTACTGTGTTGTGCCCTCGTTTTCTACTGTAGCACTGCCCCCTTAAGAGTTGCAGATGGCTGTGTTCCCCACTGCTGCACAACCAGTCACACAGCATTTTCTTCTTGCATCCAGACACAGAAAACAGTCCTTGGCTTATAATAAAGAATACCCAAAGGGCAGAAAGATGGGGTTTTGAGGTACAGAAAAATTGATCAACATCAAATTATCAAAAAAATAGAAAATTTTATTACATAGACCAGGCATGTCCAAAGTCTGGTCCGGTTTGATGTGGCCCCCACTTGGGATTTAAATGTACATTCTAATGTGGCCCCCCAAGTATATCCGCAAGTTATTTTATTATTTTTTGGATACATCTTCAGCATGACAAATTCCGAGCGCCGCTCTCATTGTTAGGATGTGTAGCGGGGCGTGTAGTTGGACGTGTTCACAAGTCTAATTGCCAGAGCCGCTATGAAGCTGACAGCGATTTTGGATCAACCTTAATGCTGATCTTCCCAGTGTAACAGGTGTTTTATTGACACTGAACTAAGGAACAGAAGGAACAGGCCTACAGAAAATGCCAGTCCGCCTGGCTGCTTTATCTTCCCAGTCCTCCTGACTGACACACACATGGAGACTCTCCAGGGCAAGGTTGGATGAAGACTTGCCACACTGCTGTCTTCAAGAGAGACCTGATACAGCTGGCAGTCTCTCCCCTTGTCTGTCCATGCACCATTCTGATCTACTCACTGTCTCTCTTTGCGTTCTGCTGCCTCTCTCTGGTTAGGGCCCCTCCAACTGTCTCCTGTGGTGGGATCTTCTTTATCCACTACCCAACTCCCCTGCTGGCATGGTTTTCTATTTAAAGGCTCCCTAGCTCCCTGTCAGGTCCCCCAACCTGTGGATTGGCTAAGGGTCCCTAAATATTCAAGGCCACCCTCTATCGTCCAGAACGTTCTCCAACATTCTATGAACAGGAGGAGGCCCCAAAGAGCTGCCAGGATGAACCATCCAGCACCGGTCTCTAATAACCCTGACCCTGATTCAGTGACTCAGGTTTATCCCTGGTGCAGACAAAAATGTACCTAGTCTTATTCTAGTAGCACACACTAGAGGGTGCTACACTATCAATCTGCTTTATCTTTTGTGATGGAGTCACTTTGGGCAGAGGACCCGTGGAACCCAGAATCCCTTGGGGTGGTTGGGAAAACCTTTTTTCAGCTCCCCATGCACCTCATATATCTAAGTCACCCCGTGTCTCTACTAGGGGCACAGGGTGACTGAGAAATCCAGTCTGATCTGTACTAATCGGACTCACTGTACAGCCACACTGTAATGTTGTGATATATATATATATATATATATATATATATATATATATATAATGCTGGGTCATTTTGGGTGTGGCTGTATTCCAATGTTCTATTGTGTCTGTCTGCCTTGGATTTTATGGGATGTGTATGTAGATTAGCTGTGAGATTGGTGGGGGTGAATTCCTCCAACAGCTCTCACTGCTGATTGGACAGTCTACCCTGCCTGGAATGCAAATGTTCAGAGTATTACCTGTGTACACGTGTTTTCAATACCTGGTGAGCCTCCAGCAAAAGAGCTGGTATCGGGGACAAACTTCACTGAACTCTGTCCAGCGCCAACATCAGCGTCTGTGGAGTTACAGAAGCGCTGGCCACCGAACAGAGGGTCCAAGACCTCTGCCCCACATCAGCGGCAGTTCCAGGGACCCATGGTGAGAAGGTGACGGGCATTCCCCAACAGTTAGCCAGAGTTGATGATGTGATACTGGTGGATGGAACTGCGGTCTCCACTGACACCAACCCAGCAGAAGAGCTGGCAACAAAGCAGAGTTCTGCTGGCCTCTGCCCTCAACTAACAGAAGAGGGAGTTCCTGTGGCAAAGTGGTGTGATCAATATGAGCTTAATATGCTTATTAGAACTTTGGCAAAATACTGATTTTGCTTTGCATATCCATGACTCAGTGTGCTCCACATAAGCCAAACAGAGATCCTCATATATTACATATATATATATATATATATATATATATATATATATATATATATATATATATATATATATATATATATTGTAAGATTGGGGTGATTAGACTCCAGCGGTAGGTGCGTTTTTAGTGAGTCAGAACTGAATTTTTAAGGGCCTGGTAGCCCACTTTTATTTAAAATAACAGAAAAGTTCACAAAGATATCCGTAGCCCACACAGGGGGGTTCCACCATTACTGTATCTTGCTGACTCACTACTTTAGCCTCCTGGCTTACATTCTTGCCATCCGGCTGCTTCAGGCCTTTAGCCTGGGCCTTAGGTCTGCTCCTCAGAACAAAAGAGTTTCCTGGAGTTAAACTCACTCCTGATCAGCGCCTTGCTGCTCTATCACCAATAACATCTGCCTCCTGCAGACATGCGGCCTCTGACTCCTCTAAGAGGAATGGGAGTCCACCTGACTCCCATGCACAGACTTCCTGTCTGTGGGGTGGGGCCCTGAGCCATATTCAGAGCCATATTCAGAGTACAACTAAATAGCCAACACAGTGCTGTGCAATCAGCGTGCCTTTCTCTCCAAACTCTTGCGTAAACCAGAAATCATTAAGGTCACACAGGGTCCCACCGCCACAATATATATATATTTGTTGGTGTGTTCTTGTGCCATTTTACCATTGGTGTACTGCATATACAGTACATCCACATTAAATATTCCCCATCTAGCTAGGTGTGTCAAGGTGTATGGTGCTATTAGCATAGTGGACCCGAACAGGGAACCCAGCACATCAAATGGCTCCTTTGGGGGTGAGCACTACATCTTATAGAGTGTTCAGATAGAGGGATATTTGAGCTCAGGATGTCCTCTCAGTAGATCCCATGTACTCAGCAGATGATCATCAATGATACTTGTTCTCAACATATCCCTGGCAAGCAGCTTATTTCTCTTAGTGAGTACATAGAAGTATGTTTAATTGTGATGAGTGAACATAATGGTGAGTTTCAACGTTTTGATTGTTTACTTTCCTGGAACTTTCCTGAGCACTATAGAACATGAAAATCAATGTGTGCACAGCCCCAGGGTATGAGTTGTAGTGGTGGAGTATAGAACATGACTTACCTGTGGAAGATGCAATGAAAGGAGCTACTCCAAATTGCTTATTGGGAGTTGTATGAAATATGTTCTTTGTACTGGTGCTTTGTTTTGGACTGACTTGTAGTTGTGGTTCTGCAGGGTACAAAAAAGAGGCATGTAGTGATTAAGCTGTGAGTTTCTAAACATGCATGAAGAACATCACACCTGCTCCCTCTTTTAACCGAGTCACGTCGGTGGTATGCATAAATGCAGCCTCTCAGCAGGTGGGCCTTAACGCCGAGCAGCCACATATATGTGTACCAGAATATAAACAGAGGTGTGTTGAGAGCGCGCGCCCTGCACACTCCTAGCACAGTTACCGGCAGCTAAAGAAAAGCTACCGATCTCTTCTTGTGATCGGGAGCTTTCTGATCATGTAGCTGCCGTGACAGCCAATCACGGTGGTCGCACGACCTGAAACCCCACCCTGCCTCCTGGCATCAGAAACCTCTTAAAGGGCCAGGAGGCGCTGGTGTTAAGGAGTTAGGCTGGGAAAAGCCTAAATGTTATAGTTATTACAAGAGCAAGAGTCATCAATGACACATGCTCCAGTTGACACTGTTGAAGGTGCCAAAGCCCCTCACATTTTAAAAAGCTCTGCGGTATGAGGCAGGCAGACGAGACATCCAGGGCAGCCTCATCCGGCATGGTGGAGAGCGTTAGACGTGGAGAAGGAAAGTTAACGAACTCCTCCTCAGCTTTGCATGCTGGTCAAAGTTGGCTGTGAGGTCACTGGTTGGTAGACGCCAGGGGGCTCTAGCAACCAGTGGTCAGTCTCAGGTGGAGCTGGAGACAGAACTAGCACCAGCGATATGGCGGGGTTTGCTCGCTCCGTCAATTCCATTCCGGGACACTGTATTGTCCCAGAATAAGGGTTCCCGGGACCTGGGACAGACCTGCTAATTATGGGAATGTCCCAGGCAATCCGGGACACGTGGGCACCCTATTCTGCAGGCCTACTAAGGATCATCAGTTGAAACCACTACTAGGACTTATTCAGAGTGAAGACTGTTCCGTTTGTTCCTTCTTAGCTTGCAGAGATCAGCTTCTACCCTATGGGGAGCTGCCGATAAACACAAAATACCTTTAAAGGACTTTACTGATTTTATATCATGAACTTTTTATACTAAGGACAGTTTAACCGTTTAGTGTCTATTTTATTTTTATTTTAGTTTTCCCTTTTGACGACAGTTCAACGTCCATGCAGTGCATTCTGGTTTAAAAAAATTATCTTGTGTAAATTTGCACATAAATATGTCTGGACTTACATGCAGGGTTCACCTTGAACCTAAGTTAGTGGAGAACCCGAACCTCATTCCTACAGAAGAGGTTATAATAGGCTTTTTTTGCCTCAGGTGGTGCAAAATAAATGAGACTCAAGCAGGGTCCATCTAAGAGCTATAGATGACAATAATAAATGGGTATCTGGTGTAAATGAAAGTACTTGAATCGAACGCTGTATCCTGGTCTAGGCCAACCCTTAAGGCCCAGGCTTAGGGCAGCACTTTGCAGGGGGGCAGCACGGAAAGAGTCCCCGCCGGCTTGCGCTACACTGTTAGCCCCCATTCACATCTAGGCGTTTTTACGCCTGTAGTGCTACGCCGCTGCCGCCAGAGGGATGAGAACACATGTCCCTCTATGGAGATGGTTCACATCTCCACGCCGGACGCCTGAAAAAAGGTCCCGGACCTTTTTTTCAGGCGGCTTTCGGCGTTCGGCTAGGAGATGGGAAGCATCTCCA
This sequence comes from Rana temporaria, assembly GCF_905171775.1. Lineage (NCBI taxonomy): Eukaryota > Metazoa > Chordata > Amphibia > Anura > Ranidae > Rana > Rana temporaria. Next base: position 9,116,361 of record NC_053494.1, read on the forward strand.
TAGAGGGGGTCAATCTGGGGCACATCTAGGCGGACAATACCAGCGTTTTGTCGCCGCAAATCGCGGTACAAAACTATGCTATTTGTACCGCGATTTGCGGCGACAAAACGCCGCGAATTTGTCTGCCTAGGTGTGAATGCAGCCTTAGTGTAACACAAGCTGCTTCTAATTTTGACTGTCCTATCAGCCTGGAACACAAACCTTCCTAACTGTGATATATGGTTTCTGCTGCACCATTGGCATGGTTATATCTTCTTAGTCCTCTCCATAAAATTATCAGAAATTTGTGCTTAAAGGGGAGGTTCACCCTAAAAACGACTTTCTATTATTACATTGGCCCCCCACATTACAATACAACTATGCCTATTATGTTTTTTTTGATGCTGGTGATTGACGTGATGACAAAAAACGAGCTCCCCCCCCGTCGCGTAAGCTGCGTCACGATTGGCGAAAGGAGATGAACGGCGAGTCGGCGCTATACTGCGCCTGCGCACCGCCGTTCGGCTCCTTTCGGCAATCGTGACGCAGCTTACGTGACGGGGGGAGCTCGTTTTTGGTCAATCACCAGCATGTTAGGAACGCCCACTCCCGCGGGACTCGCAACCCGGAAGCCACGGGTGAATTAGCTGTACCAAGGTATGTACAGCATCAAAAAAAACATAATAGGCATAGTTGTATTGTAATGTGGGGGGCCAATGTAATAATAGAAAGTCGTTTTTAGGGTGAACCTCCCCTTTAAAGTAGAACTATAGGCAACACTTTTTTTAATTTTGGATAGAGTAAGGGAGGGTTATAGCCCCTGGCAGTTTATTTTTTAACACCCCTGTCCCATTGGGCCCTAAGAACTAGTGTCCTCATTCAAAAATTTCAAGGTGTGTCTTAAACAGAAAGGGGCATGGCTTTAACAGGAAGGGGTGGGTCATATTTAAATTAGGGGGTGCACGAGTTTAGTCAGGCCAAGGGCAGCACAAAACCTAAATACACTACTGCTTGAATCATATATAATCATATATATTATCACTATACAATATCAACATTTATTTAAGTTACCTTTTTTGAGTAGTGAATGTGCTGGTCTATGTCCTTCACTTTTACTTGCAGTTGCTTCTTTGTGTTGTGAGGCTCCTGGCACAGCATCTCCATCTTGGTCTCTTTTAAGTTTTTTGGTTGAGGGTTCAGAGAATGGTACATCAACACGGGTCGGTAGCACATTTGTCGGAGCGATGTTTAATACTTGTGTACCTTCCATGCATTTTGATTTAACTTTACAAAAAAATCCACAAACAGAAAAACATTTTTTATTGGCAAGTTTCTGATCTGCAATACCTAGCTTCAATATCAGATACATTTTCTATATATCAGAGTCCTGGTGGGAAAGGAGCTGCTATGTCCTGGTTTGAGAGAAAACCTGCATGGGGAATTTTTACCAGATTTAACAGGCCCTTTCTTGAATATCAACTGAGAATACATTTTTCTTCAGCAGTTTTCCATTTTTTTTACTTTCTGCTGTCCTCACCACTTTGTCTTGATCTCTCCAATACAAAATACAAATAAATGTATATACAGGCCTCAAAATTTCAAGTCCCGAGCTACTAGCCAGGTCTCAAGGGTTACTTTCCACCAGTTGCTCCACCCAACCCTTACCCTGCCCCACCCCTAATCACGCCATCATAAATTATCTCATGAAATGACAACTAAATGTTTTATGCAGAATTAAGTTACAAAAATAAATATTAACAACAACTTTATCAGTTTCCCTCAGCACAACCTCACCAGTGCCCATCAATGCAGGCTCACCTTTGCCCATCAATACAGCGTGACCTGTGCCCATCATTGCAGCCTCACTGTGCCCAACATTGCAGCCTCACTGTGCCCAACATTGCAGCCTCACTGTGCCCCACATTGCAGCCTCATCGTGCCCCACATTGCAGCCTCATCGTGCCCCACATTGCAGCCTCATCGTGCCCCACATTGCAGCCTCATCGTGCCCCACATTGCAGCCTCATCGTGCCCCACATTGCAGCCTCACCGTGCCCCACATTGCAGCCTCATCGTGCCCCACATTGCAGCCTCATCGTGCCCCACATTGCAGCCTCATCGTGCCCCACATTGCAGCCTCATCGTGCCCCACATTGCAGCCTCATCGTGCCCAACATTGCAGCCTCACCGTTCCCAACATTGCGGTCTCACCGTGCCCAACATTGCAGCCTCGCCATACCCAACGGAATGGGAGTCCACCTGACTCCCATGCACAGACTTCCTGTCTGTGGGGTGGGGCCCTGAGCCATATTCAGAGCCATATTCAGAGTACAACTAAATAGCCAACACAGTGCTGTGCAATCAGCGTGCCTTTCTCTCCAAACTCTTGCGTAAACCAGAAATCATTAAGGTCACACAGGGTCCCACCGCCACAATATATATATATTTGTTGGTGTGTTCTTGTGCCATTTTACCATTGGTGTACTGCATATACAGTACATCCACATTAAATATTCCCCATCTAGCTAGGTGTGTCAAGGTGTATGGTGCTATTAGCATAGTGGACCCGAACAGGGAACCCAGCACATCAAATGGCTCCTTTGGGGGTGAGCACTACATCTTATAGAGTGTTCAGATAGAGGGATATTTGAGCTCAGGATGTCCTCTCAGTAGATCCCATGTACTCAGCAGATGATCATCAATGATACTTGTTCTCAACATATCCCTGGCAAGCAGCTTATTTCTCTTAGTGAGTACATAGAAGTATGTTTAATTGTGATGAGTGAACATAATGGTGAGTTTCAACGTTTTGATTGTTTACTTTCCTGGAACTTTCCTGAGCACTATAGAACATGAAAATCAATGTGTGCACAGCCCCAGGGTATGAGTTGTAGTGGTGGAGTATAGAACATGACTTACCTGTGGAAGATGCAATGAAAGGAGCTACTCCAAATTGCTTATTGGGAGTTGTATGAAATATGTTCTTTGTACTGGTGCTTTGTTTTGGACTGACTTGTAGTTGTGGTTCTGCAGGGTACAAAAAAGAGGCATGTAGTGATTAAGCTGTGAGTTTCTAAACATGCATGAAGAACATCACACCTGCTCCCTCTTTTAACCGAGTCACGTCGGTGGTATGCATAAATGCAGCCTCTCAGCAGGTGGGCCTTAACGCCGAGCAGCCACATATATGTGTACCAGAATATAAACAGAGGTGTGTTGAGAGCGCGCGCCCTGCACACTCCTAGCACAGTTACCGGCAGCTAAAGAAAAGCTACCGATCTCTTCTTGTGATCGGGAGCTTTCTGATCATGTAGCTGCCGTGACAGCCAATCACGGTGGTCGCACGACCTGAAACCCCACCCTGCCTCCTGGCATCAGAAACCTCTTAAAGGGCCAGGAGGCGCTGGCGTTAAGGAGTTAGGCTGGGAAAAGCCTAAATGTTATAGTTATTACAAGAGCAAGAGTCATCAATGACACGTGCTCCAGTTGACACTGTTGAAGGTGCCAAAGCCCCTCACATTTTAAAAAGCTCTGCGGTATGAGGCAGGCAGACGTGTGTTGAGAGCGCGCCCTGCACACTCCTAGCACAGTTACCGGCAGCTAAAGAAAAGCTACCGATCTCTTCTTGTGATCGGGAGCTTTCTGATCATGTGGCTGCCGTGACAGCCAATCACGGTGGTCGCACGACCTGAAACCCCACTGTGATGCATTTGCCTATATGTCTCAGTTTAATTCTCCCTGCTTGCCATGTGTGATTCAGTCCTCGGCTAACAGGTTATTGAAGTGCTAATGTCCCCTCACTATTTCTAAAGGTTAATTGATCTATTGTGTTGTGTGAAGGAGATCTGTGTTTAAGTGGCTTGTGTTAATTATTCTGATTGCTTCATTGTGGTCAGGCTGTTACACCTAGTAATTAACTCCACTGATGTCCTTATCTAAAGAAAATGTGTTTTCAGAATCGGCTCCGAAAAGTCTGCCATGATCTGTATGGAAGCCCCAGTGTGAGGGGGGCGGAGATTTGTCATTGTAACAGTTTTGGAAATTACATATAAGCTGTGTGTTATACTATTAAACTCTGTCTGGTTCCAGCATTCAGCCTTGGCTCATGTGTGGATGATTCTGTGATGTTCTGTTATGGGAAGAAGGGACTGTGCCTCCTGGCATCAGAAACCTCTTAAAGGGCCAGGAGGCGCTGGTGTTAAGGAGTTAGGCTGGGAAAATCCTAAATGTTATAGTTATTACAAGAGCAAGAGTCATCAATGACACGTGCTCCAGTTGACACTGTTGAAGGTGCCAAAGCCCCTCACATTTTAAAAAGCTCTGCGGTATGAGGCAGGCAGACGAGACATCCAGGTGGAGCTGGAGACAGAACTAGCACCAGCGATATGGCGGGGTTTGCTCGCTCCGTCAATTCCATTCCGGGACACTGTATTGTCCCAGAATAAGGGTTCCCGGGACCTGGGACAGACCTGCTAATTATGGGAATGTCCCGGGCAATCCGGGACACGTGGGCACCCTATTCTGCAGGCCCCAGGCCTACTAAGGATCATCAGTTGAAACCACTACTAGGACTTATTCAGAGTGAAGACTGTTCCGTTTGTTCCTTCTTAGCTTGCAGAGATCAGCTTCTACCCTATGGGGAGCTGCCGATAAACACAAAATACCTTTAAAGGACTTTACTGATTTTATATCATGAACTTTTTATACCAAGGACAGTTTAACCGTTTAGTGTCTATTTTATTTTTATTTTAGTTTTCCCTTTTGACGACAGTTCAACGTCCATGCAGTGCATTCTGCTTTAAAAAAATTATCTTGTGTAAATTTGCACATAAATGTCTGGACTTACATGCAGGGTTCACCTTGAACCTAAGTTAGTGGAGAACCCGAACCTCATTCCTACAGAAGAGGTTATAATAGGCTTTTTTTTCCTCAGGTGGTGCAAAATAAATGAGACTCAAGCAGGGTCCATCTAAGAGCTATAGATGACAATAATAAATGGGTATCTGGTGTAAATGAAAGTACTTGAATCGAACGCTGTATCCTGGTCTAGGCCAACCCTTAAGGCCCAGGCTTAGGGCAGCACTTTGCAGGGGGGCAGCACGGAAAGAGTCCCCGCCGGCTTGCGCTACACTGTTAGCCCCCATTCACATCTAGGCGTTTTTACGCCTGCAGTGCTACGCCGCTGCCACCAGAGGGATGAGAACACATGTCCCTCTATGGAGATGGTTCACATCTCCACACCGGACGCCTGACGCCTGCCGCCTGAAAAAAGGTCCCAGACCTTTTTTTTCAGGCGGCTTTCGGCGTTCGGCTAGGAGATGGAAAGCATCTCCATAGAGGGGGTCAATCTGGGGCACATCTAGGCGGACAATACCGGCGTTTTGTTGCCGCAAATCGCGGTACAAAACGATGCTATTTGTATCGCGATTTGCGGCGACAAAACGCAGCGAATTTGTCTGCCTAGGTGTGAATGCAGCCTTAGTGTAACACAAGCTGCTTCTAATTTTGACTGTCCTATCAGCCTGGAACACAAACCTTCCTAAGGCTGGGTTCACACTACGGTTTTCCCATCCGTCAGCCGCATACGTTTTATATGAAAAACCGTATGCGGCTGAAACGGACGGGAACGTATGGAACCGCACATATGTGCGTTTTCCATTGACATTAATGTTAAAGGAAAACGTATGCGTTTGCCATACTGTTTTAAAAACGACCGCAAAACCGTGGTTGAACACGGTTTTGCGTACGTTTAAAAAACGTTTTGCCAGCAAATCGTACGCACCCGGATGCATCTGAGTGCATACGATTTGCAATGCATTGCCTATCTATACGTTTTCCCGTCCGGGCCCGTACGTTTTCAATACTGAAATCGTATGCGGTTGACGGACGGGAAAACCGTAGTGTGAACCCAGCCTTACTGTGATATATGGTTTCTGCTGCACCATTGGCATGGTTATATCTTCTTAGTCCTCTCCATAAAATTATAAGAAATTTGTGCTTAAAGGGGAGGTTCACCCTAAAAACGACTTTCTATATTACATTGGCCCCCCACATTACAATACAACTATGCCTATTATGTTTTTTTTGATGCTGGTGATTGACGTGACGACAAAAAACGAGCTCCCCCCGTCGCGTAAGCTGCGTCACGATTGGCGAAAGGAGATGAACGGCGAGTCGGCGCTATACTGCGCCTGCGCACCGCCGTTCGGCTCCTTTCGGCAATCGTGACGCAGCTTACGTGACGGGGGGAGCTCGTTTTTGGTCATCACGCCAATCACCAGCATGTTAGGAACGCCCACTCCCGCGGGACTCGCAACCCGGAAGCCACGGGTGAATTAGCTGTACCAAGGTATGTACAGCATCAAAAAAAACATAATAGGCATAGTTGTATTGTAATGTGGGGGGGCCAATGTAATAATAGAAAGTAGTTTTTAGGGTGAACCTCCCCTTTAAAGTAGAACTATAGGCAACACTTTTTTTAATTTTGGATAGAGTAAGGGAGGGTTATAGCCCCTGGCAGTTTATTTTTTAACACCCCTGTCCCATTGGGCCCTAAGAACTAGTGTCCTCATTCAAAAATTTCAGGGTGTGTCTTAAACAGAAAGGGGCATGGCTTTAACAGGAAGGGGTGGGTCATATTTAAATTAGGGGGTGCACGAGTTTAGTCAGGCCAAGGGCAGCACAAAACCTAAATACACTACTGCTTGAATCATATATAATCATATATATTATCACTATACAATATCAACATTTATTTAAGTTACCTTTTTTGAGTAGTGAATGTGCTGGTCTATGTCCTTCACTTTTACTTGCAGTTGCTTCTTTGTGTTGTGAGGCTCCTGGCACAGCATCTCCATCTTGGTCTCTTTTAAGTTTTTTGGTTGAGGGTTCAGAGAATGGTACATCAACACGGGTCGGTAGCACATTTGTCGGAGCGATGTTTAATACTTGTGTACCTTCCATGCATTTTGATTTAACTTTACAAAAAAATCCACAAACAGAAAAACATTTTTTATTGGCAAGTTTCTGATCTGCAATACCTAGCTTCAATATCAGATACATTTTCTATATATCAGAGTCCTGGTGGGAAAGGAGCTGCTATGTCCTGGTTTGAGAGAAAACCTGCATGGGGAATTTTTACCAGATTTAACAGGCCCTTTCTTGAATATCAACTGAGAATACATTTTTCTTCAGCAGTTTTCCATTTTTTTTACTTTCTGCTGTCCTCACCACTTTGTCTTGATCTCTCCAATACAAAATACAAATAAATGTATATACAGGCCTCAAAATTTCAAGTCCCGAGCTACTAGCCAGGTCTCAAGGGTTACTTTCCACCAGTTGCTCCACCCAACCCTTACCCTGCCCCACCCCTAATCACGCCATCATAAATTATCTCATGAAATGACAACTAAATGTTTTATGCAGAATTAAGTTACAAAAATAAATATTACCAACAACTTTGTCAGTTCCCCTCAGCACAGCCTCACCAGTGCCCATCAATGCAGGCTCAACTTTGCCCATCAATACAGCGTGACCTGTGCCCATCATTGCAGCCTCACTGTGCCCAACATTGCAGCCTCAGTGCCCCACATTGCAGCCTCATCGTGCCCAACATTGCAGCCTCACCGTGCCCAACATTGCGGCCTCACCGTGCCCAACATTGCAGCCTCGCCATGTCCAACATTGCAGCCTCAACATGCCCAACATTGCAGCCTCAACATGCCCAAAATTGCAGCCTTACATTGGCCCTATTGCAGCCTTACATTGGCCCCATTGCAGCCTCACATTGGCCTCCATTGCAGCCTCACATTGGCCTCCATTGAAGCCTCACATTGGCCTCTATTGAAGCCTCACATTGGCCCCCATTGCAGCCTCAAATTGGCCCCCATTGCTGCCTTACATTGGCCCTATTGCAGCCTTACATTGGCCTCCATTGCAGCCTTACATTGGCCTCCATTGCAGCCTTACATTGGCCTCCATTGCAGCCTTACACTGGCCTCCGTTGCAGCCTTACACTGGCCTCCGTTGCAGCCTTACACTGGCCTCCGTTGCAGCCTTACACTGGCCTCCGTTGCAGCCTTACATTGGCCCCATTGCAGCCTTACATTGGCCTCAATTGCAGCCTTACGTTGGCCCCATTGCAGCTCGGTGATTCCACGGCTCTCCAGTCACTCGGCTCCCGGTCATCCCTGCCCGCAGGCGGTGCTGGCCCTCCCACTCCCAGCCCAGCTCCTCGCCAGCCCTCATTTTCCACTTGCAAAATACGAGTAGGCGAATACGAAAATGTACAAAACAAATTCTGAAAAGGAATGTAACGAATTTAACAACACTAATTCATTTAAATAACGAAAAAAATAATAAAAAAATTGGTCCTGCTCATGTCTATTGCCTACACAAACCCCACTGACCACAAACCACTCCTCTCCTGCCCATGTCATCGCCAATTACACTCTTCCCCTCTCAGGCTTCCCTCTCTCTGCTTTGTAACCCTCTCCTAGTAAAACAGCTCCTCTCCTGCCAATGTTCCCCCTGTCAGACCTCTCTGCTTCCAGCCACTATGGATAAGCTGACTGTTTGGCCCGAACCTATTGATGGGCACAGTGGCGACAATTGATGGGCACAGTGGCGACAATTGATGGGCACAGTGGCGACAATTGATGGGCCTAGTGGTGACAATTGATGGGCCTAGTGGTGACAATTGATGGCACAGTGGTAACAATTGATAGAACAGTGGTAACAATTGAAGACACAGTGGCTGCGTTTGATGGCATGACACAGTGGCTGTGTTTGATGGCATGGCACAATGGTGACAATTAATGGGCACAGTGGCGATAAATGATGGCACAGTGTCTGCGTTGCATGGCACAGTGGTGACAATTGATGGTACAGTGGCTGCATTTGATGGCACAGTGGCTGCATTTGATGGCACAGTGGCTGCAATTGATGGGCACAGTAGCTGCTATTGATGGGCACAGTAGCTGCAATTGATGGGCACAGTGAGGCTGCAATTGTTTTTTTTTTTTCGTTTGTTTGCGCCCCCCAAACATTTTGAGCACCAGCCGCCACTGCCTATACCAGTCCAAATGTCTCCATCCTTGCTCATCATGAGTTGCACCTGGCTGTAAAATCTGGGATGAGATAAAGACATTCATGTCCACCCTCTATAATGAATATATTGTATGACATTATACTGTACTCACCATTCCTGAGCTCTCTCTCTATCGACGACCTTATCTGATTCTCATTGATTTCTTTAAGAACCTTTTTGATGGTTGCTGGTCCATGTCTTTCAGTGTGACATCTGAAGATAAAGTCAACAATTTCCTCAATGGATTTGTCTTCAATGTTTTCCATCTTAATGAGTCCAGCTCCAGGGGGAGGCTTCTGCTCACAAAGAGCCTTCTTAAAATGTTCCAGTCTATTCCCATCCAGACCTCTCAGATGGCTCACTATTATTAGTTTCTTTTTCATAGTTAGGGTGGTAGGATTTGAACTCTGCCAATTACAAAAACAATAAAAAAGGTCAAAATGAATTTCTCTTGTGATGTATGTTAGGTGTCATTTTCAGTATCTATAGGATAGGGTGTACAATACCTGCCATTCAACATAGGTGGATGGCTAACATTGTATTCCCATAGGATGTGATTGGCTTTAAGGGTTAAATCAATACTTGATCGGCCACCACTTAATTATGGGGGGGGGGGTATCCCTTACCGCCACATACTATTAAAGACGTGAGGTGTACCAAGATGACACCGCCTTAGACAACGTCCTATGGCGAAACGCGTAAGACGGAGCCAAGTGCACACCCACGTCACTTCCGGTTTGCGGCGTTCGGACTGGTGGAACGCACGCTGAACAGGGCTCTTTTTGTTTGTATCACTGCAATGTTTTTCGGCATTTGCTTCATTGATTTTGTTTTCAAATTTTGGCTTTTTAAAACAAATTTTGGGAACTTTTACGGAACTTCACTATGAATGTTCGTCTCTTCTATTCAAATGAGTATACCACACGATCTTGAAACGCTATAGAAAAGGTGACAATCCAGGAGCTGGCAGTTATATACATCGCCACCTACCTGCAGCAGGAGGATATCCAAAGGAGGAGAACAGCGCCAGTTCCAGTCTAACCCCCACTCTATGCGATTTACCCCTGCATGGGTACGAGGATCTGGTGAGTGGGGAACTGAACTGCAGCACAAACGTCGCTCTAAGCTGTTTGCATAGGATTGTGATACTCTTGGACAAGTCACTTTGGATTGGTTGCACTTATTATTAACACTACAAACTGGACTTAATTATAAGTTTTCTGGAGTGTTTTGTATATGAAATTAACCCGTTTGATGAACTTATCCTATTTACCTTGATCTTTACATTTATTTAAATTCCTATATAATAACTTTGCACTTTTGTAAAGGTATCAAATATGCACAGTACCCCAACATTTGTCCTAAGGTTGGGAAATAATTAATTTGTTTAATCAGCATGCATCAGAGGATATATCTTTTTGAGTGAGTTAGGCCCCATGCACACGAGACGCTGCTAAACCCGAGTTCAGAGGCATTTGGGCATTTTTTTCAACTGCCCCTGAACACATTTAATGTTATCCTATGTGTCCATGCACACAATCACGTTTTTTGGCGTTTAAAAGCAGTTGGGTTTATGTCCGTTTTTTCAGCCGCAAAATTTTGGGTTCAGAAGCGTTTCATTTCTGCGTTTTAGACTTTGGGAGGGTCTACAATGTCTTTGAGATAAGGGCTGACAGCCGCAATCGCGGTAAAACACCGCTAATGGCGGCAAAACGTGCGCAATTCGCGGCAAAAACGGGCGTTTTAAACGCCGGTTTTTGCCTTTGAAAACGTGAGTTTAGAGGTGTTTGTAATTGCTTCTTGTGTGCATGGGGCCTTAGTAACTTATATAGCACTACAAATGTGAACTGAATTGCCTCAAGGCGCTTGCATCCAGTGTCGTCCTGATCCTTCAGAAGAGGCGGGTCTTAAATTTTTTTCTGAAGGCCCGATGGTTTTCTTCCATGCTGATGGTTGTGGGTAGAGTGTTCCATAGCCAGGGTCCTTGGACTGCAAATCTTCGTTCTCCTTTAGACTTGTATCGGGACTTGGGGATGTGGAGGAGGTATTGGTTAGTTGACCGGAGGGCGCGAGTAAGGGTTGTAATGTTTTATTTTCTCGCATAGGTATTGAGGAGCGTTTCCTTGTGTGTATTTGTGAGTGAGGCAGAGGGTCTTGAATTTAACCCGATCCTTCACGGCTAGCCAATGTAGGGACCTCAGGGACAGAGTAATTGATTCCCAGGGTTTTTTTTCCCATTACCAGTCTGGCTGCCGTGTTCTGGACGACTTGTAGGCGCGAAATCTGGTATTTGGGAAGTCCGAGGTAGAGGGAGTTTGCGTAGTCGAGTTGGGAATTGATAATTGTTCCAACTACTATTGCTGCTGTGTCTACTTCCGGGATGAAGTGGTAGTGAGATCCGCTGACTACTGATCCTATTTGTGCGTCCATAGACATGTCAGAGCCAAAGATGACTCCAAGGCTTTGACTCCAAAACAATCCCAGAGTGAGATAAATCCCTTTTACTGCTGCTGTAATCACATGTCGGATGTCAAAAGTCGGATGGTAATGACAAGGGGCCAAATCCTCAAAAGAGATACGACGGAGTAACTGCTGTTACTCCGTCGTATCCCTGTTTCTAACTATGGAACTGATCCACAGAAGCAGTTTTCCATAGTTAGGGAGAAGATCCGACATGTGTAATTGAATTACACTGCCGGATCTTAGGATGCAGTACCGCATCCGCCACTGGGGGCATTTTGTGTCGAAATGCCGCCTCGGGTATGCAAATTAGCACTTACGGAGATCCACGAAGCTTTTCTGCTTCGTTTTTTCTCCGTAAGTATTAAGTTGCATACGCAAAATTAGGGCTGCTTTTACATGGTGTAAAGTTAGTACACCATGTAAAAGCAGACCCTTCTGTCCAGCGACGCGTTTTATTTTCTAATTTGAATGTATTTTTTCGCGCCGTATCTTTTTTTTTTTCCCGACGCAACTTTATTGACCCGTCGCAATCCACAAAGCTCGGCGTAACGTAATTTCGCGCTATGCACGTCGGGAAAATGACGTCACGAGCATGCGCAGTACGGCCGGCGCGGGAGCGCGCCTCATTTAAATGGGAATCGCCCCCATGAAATGAGGAACGCCTTGCGCCGGCGGAATTTAAGTTACACGGACAAATTTCTAGGTAAGTGCTTTGTGGATCGGGCACTTAGGTAGAAATTTTAAGGCAGTGTAACTTAAATTAGAATTTCGCCGTTACGCCGGGTCTTTGTGGATTTGGCCCAAGGATCCTACTTTGATCTGACTTCAATGATATTCAATGGAGTGAAGTAGGATCAATGTCGGACCGACTTGTGTCAGACCAGTTAAGACGGCTCTCATAGGGAAACATTGATTTTCACACGTCATGCGACATGAGCTCCCAATATCGGAGCATTTGTCCGACCAGTGTGAACCCGGCCTCAAGCTGTTAGTCAACACTAGAGGTCATTCTCTTAGTGACAGACAGAGCCACTCATCCCAGTGTTTATACATAATCATAATCATAAGACTTCCTCTGACTGGCTGAGATGGAGAGGCAAGTGGATGAGGTTACAATCTCCACCTTAGCCAATCAGAGGAAGCGCAGCATTCAGCCTGTTCAGGTTATGTAGCTAAATTATAGGGGGGGAGCTGGGCCAGCACAGACAGTAACTAGCAGTGGAGTAGCAGAAGAGTAGAGAGCTATGACGTGCAGGGGGGGGGGGCTGGGTCAAGAACACGACTCTTCCTGGAGTTGCCATGTTTGTTAGCAGATTTGAAGGCACATTGCAAGTTAGGAAAAAATTGTTTACGGAAAGAAATAAACACTGGAGGAAGAGAAAGAGGAAGTAAACCCTCGGTTTTTACTTTTTTTTAAATACACCTGCAAGAGAAAGGCATAATGAGCTAGTATGCACAGCATACTAGCTCATTATGTGTCATTTACCTGAGATCGAAGCCCCTGAAGTCCGCCTCGGTCCCGTCCACCGCCGCCGCCATGTCCCCTCGTCACTATTTCCTGTTATCGCCGCTCCGGTGCTGTGATTGGCCGGAGCGGCGATGACATCACTCCCACGCATGCGCGCGGGACTGGCAGGTCCCCACGCATGCGCGAAAAACACGGCTTTAAGCCACGTTAATGCCATTCACAAAAACGGCACCGCTCAGTGCGCCTGCGCTGTTGTCTAGACAGCGGTGCTCATTTCTGTGAAAATATCTCCTTAACCGTGTAGGTTAAGGAGATATTTCTTACACCTACAGGTAAGCCTTAAAGTGGTAGTAAAGCCGCTGCTGTTCCCCCCCCATACCTGAAAAGCAAAAGCCATAATCAGCTAGTATGCACGGCATACTAGCTGATTATGAAATACTTACCTTGGAACGAGGTTAGGGGAACTTACCTGGTCCACGCCGAGGGAGATGTCATCTTGCCCCGGCGTGTCTTCCAGGTATTGCCGCTCCAGCCAATCACAGCGCTGGAGCGGCAATTCCTGGAAGACACGCCGGGGCAAGATGACATGGCATGCGCGCGGGAGACTTCTGCCCGGCAAGGTCCGGCGGCTGCCGGGCCTTTAGCAGAAGATCCCCGCTGCGCATGCGCCGCTGCAGTCAGCGGCGCATTGCGAAAGGGGAATATCTCCTAAACCGTACAGGTTTAGGAGATATTCTTTATACCTACAGTTAAGCCTTATTATAGCCCTTATTATAGGCTTACCTGTAAGTGAAAGTGGTAGTACAGAGTATACTACCACTTTAATCTAGGCTTACCTGTAGGTGCAAGTGTTTTTACCTGGTGTTTTTTGTTAAGTTGGTGATGGGGTCTTTTTGAAGGAATTCTTTTTTTAGTTTTTATTATATTAGGGAAGAGCCAAGACCCCTCCCCAACCCCCCCTTTTTTTTTTTCTCTCGGTGTCCCTTCGTTTCCTGCCCCAGAGGGCCAACAGTAAGTACGAGAAGGTCTCTCCCATGCATGGGATATCCCCTCTGTCACTAAAACATTTTTACTTTTTGTAAGATTTCCACTCACTTCTTGTTCTGGAGACAACTCAAAAAAGTTGTATCTCACCTACAATAGTGACTAGGACAAGCAGAGAGGGGGATGTTCCCCAGTGGGGACACAACACAGTAAAAACCTTCTACATGCCATGCAAAACATTTTAGCTTTACATACTGTAACGGTATGGCCCGTGGGACCTAGAGGCTCTTAAAGGGTGTGGGGTACTCCTGTTTCAGCTTCACCAATGACTCTTGTGCCTAATCCTGGAATATATTGTGAATTATCATGACTGTCCCATCTCATGTAGTCCAAGATATAATTTCTCAGTCATCCTATGCCCCTAGTGGACATAGGATGTCCACTAGGGGCATAGGATGACTGAGAAATTATATCTTGGACTACATGAGATGGGACAGTAATGATAATTCACAATGTATTCCAGGATATCTTGAAATATTACAGGTTGTTGATTCTAAACCCAACCGGTCAATAGAAAGAGTGATTCATTCAATGTGGGAACACAGACTGTTAAGGTGTTTAATGTCGTCTGCTACTGTCATGTAAATGAACCTTAGTCTGGCTCTCAAGAACCTTTCATTGTGTGATGCTAATTGACACTGTATTGTGTGAATTTCTATTGATGATTAATGTGTATTGTATAGCAGGTGAGAAGAGCTTATCTCGGAGTCACCTTGTCTGGGTAAATGATTAGTAATTACCTCATGTAGATTATCTCGGAGACAGACTGGCCCGGATTCAGAAAGAGATACGACGGCGTATCCCCTGATACGCCGTCGTATCTCTGAGTTTCGCCGGTCGTATCTATGCGACTGATTCAGAGAATCAGTTACGCATAGATATCCCTAAGATCCGACAGGTGTAAGTGTCTTATACCGTCGGATCTTAGGCTGCAATTCCAGGCTGGCCGCTAGGTGGCGCTTCCGTATTTTTACGTGACGAATATGCAAATGAGGATTTACGCCGATTCAGAAACGAACGACCGCCCGGCGCTTTTTTTTTACGTCGTTTGCGTTCGGCTTTTTCCGGCGTATAGTTACCCCTGCTACATGAGGGGTAGCTAATGTTAAGTATGGCCGTCGTTCCCGCGCCGAGTTTTGAATTTTTTACGTTGTTTGCGCAAGTCGTTCGCGAATACGGCTGGACGTAATTTACGTTCACGTCGAAACCAATGACGTCCTTGCGAGGTCATTTAGAGCAATGCACACTGGGATATTTTACGAACGGCGCATGTTCAAATAAAATGTAAAAAACGTGGGGTCAACGCATGTTTGAATAAAACACGCCCCCTACATCCCCATTTGAATTACGCGGCCTTACGCCGCAACACATACGTTACGCCGCCCTAACTAAGGGCGCAAGTTTTTTCTGAATACAGAACTTGCGCCCAAAGTTAGAGCGGCGTAACGTATCGGAGATACGTTACGCGGGCCGGACAGATACGCTCAGGTATCTGAATCCGGCCCACTGTCTGTCTCCTAAAAGAGGTGTATTGAGCTCCTTGTGTCATGTTGTGGGTGGAGTTAAGTCATTGTTCCTTGGGGTTTCTAACTGTATAAAAGTCTGAGTTTACCATTAAAGTGTCTATTCGTTTGAACCTCAAACAGAGCTGTGTCTCGTTATTGGGGTTTGTCTGCTGGATTGTGGAGTGTTCATAAGCTGTCTTGGGTGGAATGGAAATTCGTAAACGGCGTTAACCCCTGTCCCATTTGGGGTCCGTTACACATACACTTTACATTGTAGTTGTGAAAAGCAGATTGTGTGCCCTGTCATACGGCATGGATACATACATTTTTTTATAAAATCATATAAAAATAGGTGACCCAGGGAACATAATTCTTTGAAGAGACTTCTCACTCTTTCAAGACACAGAAAGAATCCTTGACAATAGTTACATTAACCAAGATATTCAAATTAGATCTTTTGAAATATACAAAACAGGCTTTGAACAATGACACCTGTGTTGACCAAACCTAAATAATGCAAATGTCGTTTAACCCTATTTTGACAATGCTGAGAGGACCTGATGTTTTGAGGACAGTCTGCCTAGGTTCACACTGCTGCGAATTCAAAATCGCGGTAAAATGCGCGATTTTACCGCGATTTTGCGGCTGCGATTTTGCCGCGATTTTGGCCGCAATTTAATGTAAATCGCGGCCCGAAATCGCAAAAAGTAGTACAGGAACTACTTTTTGAAATTGCAGATGCGGCGTCGCACTGATTAGGACAGTGCCATTGCCGACAATTGCCGCCGATTTAAGATTCACGGACGACTTACGCAAAAAAAAAAAAAAAAAAATTCAAATTTCGACGCGGGAACGACGGCCATACTTAACATGGCATGTCTATCTATACGCCGCAAAATACCAGCTTTAACTATACGCTGGAAAAAGCCGACTACAGACAGCGTTAGAAAATGCGACGGCCGCGGGTACGTTCGTGGATCGTCGTAAATCGCTAATTTGCATACCCAACGTGGAAAACGACGCAAACTCCACCCAGCGGGCGCCGAAGTATTGCATCTAAGATCCGAAGGCGTACGAAGCCATACGCCTGTCGGATCTTACCCAAATGCCGTCGTATCTTGGTTTGAGGATTCAAACTAAAGATACGACGCGGGAAATTTGAAAGTACGCCGGCGTATCAGTAGATACGCCGGCGTACTTCGTCTGTGGATCTGCCCCATAGCCATTAATGTCTAAACCGCTCGCAACAAAAGTGAGTACCCCCCTAAGTGAAAATGATGTCCAAAATTGGGCCCATTTAGTAATTTTCCCTCCCCCCGGTGTCATGTGACTTGTTGGTGTTACAAGGTCTGAGGTGTGAATGGGGAGCAGGTGTGTTAAATTTGGTGTTATCGCTCTCACTCTCTCATACTGGTCACTGGAAGTTCAACATGATATCTCATGGCAAAGAACTCTCTGAGGATCTGAAAAAAATTGAATTGTTGCTCTACATACCGGTAAAGATGGCCTATGCTAAAAGAAGATTGCCAAGACCCTGAAACTGAGCTGCAGCACGGTGGCCAAGACCATACAGCGGTATAACAGGACGGGTTCCCCTCAGAACAGGCCTCGCCATGGTCCACCAAAGAAGTTGAGGTCACATGCTCAGCGTCATATCCAGAGGTTGTCTTTGGGAAATAGACGTATGAGTGCTGCCAGCATCGCTGCAGAAGTTGAAGGGGTGGGGGAGGGGTCAGCCTGTCAGTACTCAGACCATACGCCGCACACTGCATCAAATTGGTCTGCATGGCTGTCATCCCAGAAGGAAGCCTCTTCTAAAGATAATGCACAAGAAAGCACGCAACAGTTTGCTGAAGACAAGCAGACTAAAGACATGGATTACTGGAACCATGTCCTGTGATCTGATGAGACCAAGATAAACTTATCGTATTAATCGGCGTATAACACAGATTATTTTCCCCTTAAAATCAGGAAAAATCGTGGGTGCATGTTATACGGCGATCCCCGCTGTTTCTGAGCGCCGCCGACATAGACGGAGCTGAGCCGATCGTACATACACAGGAAATCCGGCGCTAAATTTTAAAATACATAACGCTGCAATTTTGGGCAAGGTGCAGATGGACACTTATAAGGCTGGATGGACTGCATTGATGGGCATTTAAAATGTAAGTTTTTTTTTCCTTAAACTTCCCTTCTAAGCTTGGGGTGCGTGTTATACGCCGGTGCGTGTTATACGCCGATAAATACAGTATTTGGTTCAGATGGTGACAAGTGTGTGTGGCGGCAACCAGGTGAGGAGTACAAAGACAAGTGTGTCTTGTCTACAGTCAGGCATGGTGGTGGGAGTGTCATGGTCTGGGGCTGCATGAGTGCTGCCGGCACTGGGGAGCTACAGATCATTGAGGGGACCATGAATGCCAACATGTACTGTGACATACTGAAGCGTGATCCCCTCCCTTCAGAGACTGGACCGCAGGGCAGAAAGAAACTAAGGGGGGCACCCCCGTTAGTGTATAATGGACGAGAGCTCCAGGTCTTTGCAGACCTGGCCCCCGATACATTGACAAGGAGGCGGTTTTTAAAACCACTTATAAATCAGCTCGTAAACCAGAAAATTAAATATAACTGGGGGTTCCCCGCCTGTTTAATAGCAACGAAGGAAGGGAGGTCCGCAGTATTGAGGTTTCCAGAAGACCTCAAAGATTTTTGTAGCAGATTAGAAATACAGACCCCTGACCTGTCCGGCTGGGAGTAGCGAAGGGGCAGAAGTAGGAAAAGATAAACAGAAATTTAAAAAAGAGAAGGAAAAAAAAAAAAAAAAATGCGGCCCGTACCGTACCCTAGATAGACGAGATACACCCCTCACCCCCCTGACTCGAAGTAGTCAGGAGGGGAGGAGAGAAGGCAATCCCAGACCCCACCTGGAGAGATTCGAACCAAGACATGTTAGCTGGTTCGGAGGTCATCAGATGGCCAAGAGGAGGGGGGGGGGGGGGGGGGGGAGGGGGGGAGGAGGAGGGGGGGAGGGGGGGGGGGGGGAGGGAAGAGGGAAGGGCAGGGGGGAGGAAGTTCTCTCTCACCAGGACAGCCAATAGAAAAAACTCAAAGGAAAATAAGATGTCAGACCCGAAGAGGAATATAAGGAGGAAAAAAAGATGCCGGTAGTCAAATGTGTATCATATAACGTAAAAGGCCTCAATAGCCTGGCAAAGAGACACAAAATATTGAAAGAGTTGAAAAGACTGAGAACCGACATAGCCTTCTTACAAGAAACCCACCTCTCAATTAATTCTAATATTAGGTTATATTCCCAGGACCACCCAACATGGTACTATGGAGACACAGTCTCCAAGAGAGCGAGAGGAGTGGCGATTGGAATCGCCAAGGGGACGCGGTTTAAATTATTGAGCAGAATGACAGATCCAGAAGGGAGGTTCCTATTTTTAAAAGGGAGGATCGAAGAGATGGAATACACCCTGGTAAACATATACGCTCCGAACGACCGCCCTATAAAATATGTAGCTGAGATACTGGGGAAGTTAAAAGAGTTTCGAACAGGAAAGGTAATATTGGGAGGAGACCTTAATTTCTGCATGGATCCAAAAATTGACAAGACACCACAGACACAGGAAGTTAAGAATACACAGATAAGAAAGTTAAAAAAAAGCCTCCATGGAAACCAATTGGTCGATGTGTGGAGAACTTTAAATCCTGAACAGAGAGACTACACGTTTTATTCACCAGTACATGGAAGCTATTCCCGGATCGACTACTTGTTAGTAGACCATAACACCCTGGAAATGGTAGTTGAAACTAAAATTGAATCGATTACAGTATCCGACCATGCCCCAATTAGCATATCCCTGAAAATAGAGGGAAACCAGAAGCCAAGACAAACCTGGAGACTCAATGAAGAGC
Organism: Rana temporaria; assembly: GCF_905171775.1. Taxonomy (NCBI): domain Eukaryota; kingdom Metazoa; phylum Chordata; class Amphibia; order Anura; family Ranidae; genus Rana; species Rana temporaria. Next base: position 9,135,826 of record NC_053494.1, read on the forward strand.
TATTGATGGAGGAATCCAGCTTAACGAGGATAAAAAAAGATCTTGAAGAATACTTTAGGCTAAACGACATAGAGGGAATATCGACTGCAACAATATGGGATGCACACAAAGCTGTAATAAGAGGGACCCTAATATCGGAAGGAGCAAGAAAAAAAAAAAGAAAAAAGCCGCAAAAAGGACGAGTTAATCACGGAAATATTCAAATTAGAACAGAAACACAAAATAACGGGAATGAAACAAGAACTATACCAGGACTTGGTGAATAAACGAAACAAACTTAAAGAACTTATGGACCAGGAAATAAGAAGAGAGTTCAACCTCATTGCAAAGGAAAGATACAAATGGGGAAATAAAACACACAAACATCTAGCCAGGATGGTTCAGAAGAAGAAAACAAGGAACTACATAGAGAAGATCAAAAAAGAGAACGGGCGGGAGGCACATACAACAAAAGACATCGCTGAAACCTTTAGAGCATATTATGAAAAGCTATATGCAGTCGAACAGACAATCCGATCAGAGGAGGAGAGAAAGGATAAGACCTCAGAATTCCTCAATTCAGCCGGACTGACAATAATGAATCAAAATGATAGTTTGATGATGGACAGACCAATTACAGAAAAAGAAATTCAAACAGCCTTGATAGGATGTGCGTCGGGTAAAAGCCCAGGGCCAGACGGCTTTACGGCTATATATTATAAAAAATGTAAGGAGATTCTCCTGCCGGTACTTTGCAGATACTTCAACGGCCTAGGAGGAGATTTTGGCATGAGCAGAGAGGCCTTAGAGGCAATCATTACAGTCATACCAAAGGAAGGCAAAGATATCAAAAGCTGCTCTGGGTATAGACCGATTTCCCTCTTGAATGCCGATACGAAATTATTTGCGAAAGTATTGGCAGAGAGAATCAAACAGAATATGGTAAAACTGATCCACCCCGACCAGACAGGTTTTGTCCAGGGGAGGGAGGGAAGAGACAATGGCGTCGGAGCCCTTCTGATTCTTCAAAAAATAAAAGAAAATGGATCCCCAGGTCTACTCCTGTCGATAGACGCGGAAAAAACGTTCGACAGGGTAGACTGGGGATTCATGATACAAACCTTGGACGGAATGGGTTTTGGACTGAGGATGTTAGACTGGATGTTAGACTGGATCAAGGCCCTTTATCGATCGCCAACGGCCAAGATAAAAGTAAATGGTAGCCTCTCAGAATCATTTATAATGAAGAACGGAACAAGGCAGGGATGTCCTTTGTCCCCCCTTTTGTTCGTTTTGTCTCTTGAACCTCTCCTGGCTAAGATCCGTAAAAACGTGGACATTGAAGTTAAGACAGAGGAGGAGGAACATAAGCTATCAGCATTTGCAGATGATGTACTCTTTTACTTGGTGAACCCTATAACATCAATCCCCAACCTGCTGACCTTATGTAAGCTATATGGGGAAATTTCAAACTTTAAATTAAATGTTACAAAAACAGAAATATTAAACGTAAATATAAATAGGATAGAGGAAAGATTATTAAGATCAACTTTTCAATTCCCCTGGAAGAGGGAAATTAAATATTTAGGAATTCGACTAGCAAATACTATAAAAAAAATATATGAAACTAATTATATACCTCTCCTAGATGAAATAAAGGCCGAAATAAAAAGGGTAAAAAATAGACCCATATCCTGGATAGGGCGAATACATTTCTGTAAAATGGTTCTACTCCCCAAAATTGTATATAAATTCCAAATGATCCCTATTGCTCTACCAAGATCTATGCTTAACACACTGAAAAAAATAATCATGAATTATATATGGAATTACAAGAAGCACCGAATCTCCCTACAGACTCTGAAACAACCTAAGTCCAAGGGAGGGCTCACAGTACCGGACATTAAAAAATATTATGAGGCGGTCATAATATCCAGAGTGGTGGAGTGGGCCAGGGTCAACAAAGAAAAAAGGTGGGTCGGGCTGGAGAACACACTATCAAAGGTGAAACTTGAAGCTATAATATGGAATCCCCCCCAATTTAGAGAATTAAGCACGAAAACACATGAGATTACTAAAAATGCACTTAAAGTATGGAACACGGTCTATAAAAAAACAGAGAAGGATTTTAATTCACTTCTTATAGCACTGAAAAATAACGATTATTTTGCACCAGGGAAAACACAAGTGGGGGGAAATTGGATAAAGAAAGACACGGCACAATTAAAGGATATAATTAAAGATGGACACTTGATAACACTTTTAGAACTAAAACAAAAAAAAAGTTTGATGGAAATCAACGAGTGGAGGTATCAACAGCTCAGTCATTTTGTGCAAAAGTTACCATCACCACTAAGATCAGGTGACCAGTTAACGGAGATGGAAAAACTATGCTCTATAGAGTCCTCTAGGGGCACCATCTCAAAGGTATACAGGATCTTGGTGGAGAATGACGAGCGGGAAATCCCACCATTCATTGAAAAATGGGAAAGGGAACTTGGAATACACCAGGATAGGACCCAACTAAAGAAAATGCTGAAACTGGTACACTCCTCCGCGGTAGATAGCCAAACCGCTGAAATGAACTACAAATGTATCGCTAGATGGTATATAACACCGAACAAATTACATAAATTCAAAGAAGACCAATCAGGACACTGCTGGAGGGGCTGTGAGACCCCAGGAACCATGGCCCACCTTTGGTGGGAATGCCCCAAAATAAAGAGATTCTGGGAGAAGATATTGGAACTTATAGAAGCAATCACAAAGAGTAAAATAAAGAAGGACCCATGGACCATTCTCTTTCACGGAGGGGAAGAAGGGATTAAAAAATACAAGGACTCCCTGGTGCCGCATTTGTTGAACGCGGCAAAAAAGTTAATACCCAGAAAATGGCAAGAGATAGAATGCCCCATGACATGGGAATGGATTGACGCGGTGGAACAAACATACTTGATGGAAGAACTAAGGGAAGGCATAGAAGGGAATAATAAGGGTCAAAGCAAGAAATGGGATGGATGGAGAGCTTTTAAGAGGTCTTGGAGCTATGTCGAAAATCTAAGGGCTGACACTTGAGATTTCGGAAGATATAGATAAAGAGGCTGAGGGTGGTGAGAGGGAAGACCTGGGGAGGGGAGGGAAGGGGAACAAAAATGGATAGTATATATTGAACCTTGTTAAAATAAACACATAAAAATTATACTACAATAAATTATTAAATTTAAAAAAAAAAAAAAAAAAAAAGAGAAAATAATGATAAGAAATATACAAACAAAAAAGAAAAGAAGAGAAAAGGAAAAAAGGAAAAAAAAAAAAAAAAAAGCAAGATAAAACCCCACCCTTACTAATGATGCGAAGCCAAAATGGAGACGCTAAAGGGCCGGTGAGAGAACTTGTGCGCTCCAGGTAAAACTCTACTAGGTGGAGTCTGAAGTAAGGGAAAAAAAAAAAAAAAGAAAATGCGACGGCCGCGGGTACGTTCGTGGATCGTCGTAAATCGCTAATTTGCATACCCAACGTGGAAAACGACGCAAACTCCACCCAGCAGGCACCGAAGTATTGCATCTAAGATCCGAAGGCGTACGAAGCCATACGCCTGTCGGATCTTACCCAAATGCCGTCGTATCTTGGTTTGAGGATTCAAACTAAAGATACGACGCGGGAAATTTGAAAGTACGCCGGCGTATCAGTAGATACGCCGGCGTACTTCGTCTGTGGATCTGCCCCATAGCCATTAATGTCTAAACCGCTCGCAACAAAAGTGAGTACCCCCCTAAGTGAAAATGATGTCCAAAATTGGGCCCATTTAGTAATTTTCCCTCCCCCCGGTGTCATGTGACTTGTTGGTGTTACAAGGTCTGATGTGTGAATGGGGAGCAGGTGTGTTAAATTTGGTGTTATCGCTCTCACTCTCTCATACTGGTCACTGGAAGTTCAACATGATATCTCATGGCAAAGAACTCTCTGAGGATCTGAAAAAAATTGAATTGTTGCTCTACATACCGGTAAAGATGGCCTATGCTAAAAGAAGATTGCCAAGACCCTGAAACTGAGCTGCAGCACGGTGGCCAAGACCATACAGCGGTATAACAGGACGGGTTCCCCTCAGAACAGGCCTCGCCATGGTCCACCAAAGAAGTTGAGGTCACATGCTCAGCGTCATATCCAGAGGTTGTCTTTGGGAAATAGACGTATGAGTGCTGCCAGCATCGCTGCAGAAGTTGAAGGGGTGGGGGAGGGGTCAGCCTGTCAGTACTCAGACCATACGCCGCACACTGCATCAAATTGGTCTGCATGGCTGTCATCCCAGAAGGAAGCCTCTTCTAAAGATAATGCACAAGAAAGCACGCAACAGTTTGCTGAAGACAAGCAGACTAAAGACATGGATTACTGGAACCATGTCCTGTGATCTGATGAGACCAAGATAAACTTACCGTATTAATCGGCGTATAACACAGATTATTTTCCCCTTAAAATCAGGAAAAATCGTGGGTGCATGTTATACGGCGATCCCCGCTGTTTCTGAGCGCCGCCGACATAGACGGAGCTGAGCCGATCGTACTGTGTACTCGGCTAGGCTCGCCGAGAGAAGCCGAATACACAGGAAATCCGGCGCTAAATTTTAAAATACATAACGCTGCAATTTTGGGCAAGGTGCAGATGGACACTTATAAGGCTGGATGGACTGCATTGATGGGCATTTAAAATGTAAGTTTTTTTTCCTTAAACTTCCCTTCTAAGCTTGGGGTGCGTGTTATACGCCGGTGCGTGTTATACGCCGATAAATACAGTATTTGGTTCAGATGGTGACAAGTGTGTGTGGCGGCAACCAGGTGAGGAGTACAAAGACAAGTGTGTCTTGTCTACAGTCAGGCATGGTGGTGGGAGTGTCATGGTCTGGGGCTGCATGAGTGCTGCCGGCACTGGGGAGCTACAGATCATTGAGGGGACCATGAATGCCAACATGTACTGTGACATACTGAAGCGTGATCCCCTCCCTTCAGAGACTGGGCCGCAGGGCAGTATTCCAACATGCAAGGTCTCTAACATCCACCAGCTCTGTGATGTCATCATGGAGGAGGGGAAGAGGACTCCAGTGACAACCCGTGAAGCTCTGGTGACCTCCATGCCCAAGAGGGTTAGGGCAGTGCTGGAAAATAATGGTGGCCACACAAAATATTAAAATTTTGGGCCCAATTTGGAAATTTTCACGTAGGGGTGTACTTACTTTTGTTGTCAGCAGTTTAGACATTAAAGTGGAGCTCCTCCCTAAAGTGGAACTCACGCTGATTGGAACCCTCCCCCCTCCAGTGTCACATTTGACACCTTTCAGAGGGGAGGGGGGTGCAGATACCGGTCTAAAGACAGGTATTTGCACCCACTTCCGGCCACACAGTTTCGGGTTTACTGCGGGCAGAACGTCACCTCCCATCCCCCACCCCCCGTTGTGCTCTGGGAACACTCGGCTCCCAGTACACAGCGGGAGCCAATCAGCGGCGCAGCGCAACTCGCGCATGCGCCGTAGGGAAACGGACAGTGAAGCCGGAGTGCTTCACTTCCTGGTTCCCTCACTGAGGATGGCGGGGGGAGCAGCAGAGTGACGAGCGATCGCTCATCCTCTGCTGCGGACGGCGCTGGACTCCAGGACAGGTAAGTGTCCTAATATTAAAAGTCAGCAGCTGCAGTATTTGTAGCTGCTGGCTTTTAATATTTTTTTTCGTGGCACATCCGCTTTAAAGCAGAACTCCAGGATTTTCAAAAAATCCCCCATTATAATATTACCCCACACACACAACACTAAACAGTTATTACATTTGTGAAATGTCTTACCATTTAAGAGATAAGACTGATTTAATTTTCAGGAAGTCAGTTTTCTGATTTAAAAAATGCTTCATCTTTTCTGGCAGGTAGGAGGTATTAGAACAGGGATTGCATCATATCCTCTTCTCTCTCTCTAATTGTAATCAGACTACATTTCCCATGAATCCTTGGGATGGGAGTGAATGTGGGCGGTACACGAGGCTTATACATGTAAATGTGAACTCGCCCACATAACATAAATCACACCTCTCATTCTGCAGCCAGCAAGCCATACATAACACACGTTTATGATAGGTTACAGCCTTATAAATGCAAACCAGTGCAGCTTATCAGTGTCCACCAGTGCCAAATGTCAGGGACCACCATGCCAGGGACCACCAATGCCGAATGTCAGGGACCACCATGCCAGGGACCACCAATGCTGAATGTCAGGGACCACCATGCCAGGGACCACCAATGCTGAATGTCAGGGACCACCAATGTAAATTACCACCATTCGGTAATCTAGAATTTGCCAAGCCTCTCCTTTCTATCTAATGACATATTCCCCATATTTATCATAATTCAATTCTTAAAGCACACACTCACGACGACTCACCTTCCTCTGAGAGCGGACGTGGCTTCTGTACTGTTAGTTTCACTTCTTATGAGTGATAAACACAAAGCTCTTACCTGTTCTGATGGTAGTTTCGGTTTCCTGCAAAACCCTCAGGAAATAAAAAATCTGTTGCGACACATACAAAAGCAGTACAGTAAGAAACGGAGCTGATAATTATATTCAGTTAAGTGAATGCTAAGCTTCCACGTGTTACTGTATATGGCACTGAAAACAATATTAACCGCTTGCAGACCAACCCATGTACATGAGTAGCACCCCCCCCCCCCCTCTGTAGGGACTGCTTATATCCTGGATCCTCCACTTCTGCACAGCCAGGCAAACAGGATTTTCACAAGCAGCCCAGGGACAGAACAGTCTGCAGCTTTATTTTTATGTTTCATTAGGGGTTTCAACTTGAATAGGGATGGCGGGCGGCGGCAGTAGCCAACCAGCCGCCGTTGTTTTTACGGCAGCAGGTTGACTCTCCTGGGCAAATACCCATAGCTGTACGTCAAACCTTTAAACAGCTAAAGCAGGCGCGTGTGTTTCCTCGCTGCACGGCGTGGGGACCCGATGCGCGTGGCCGGCGGGCGCCATGTCCACCGGCCACGCGCGATCGTAAGAGCGGGGATGTGTGTGTAAACGCACACATCCCTGTTCTGACAGAAGAAGAGAGACAGATCGTCTGTTCCTACTAGCTAGGAACAACAATCTGGCTCTTCCTCTGGCCAGTCACATCCCCTAACAGTTAGAAACACTCACCATTTACTGTAAAGTTAGAAACACTCACCAGGGAGCACATTAAAAACCATTTGATCGACCCCTAGTGGCTAACCCCTTCCCTGCCAGTGACATTTACACAGTAATCAGTGCATTTTTATAGCATTGATCGTTGTATAAATGTCAATGGTCCCAAAATAGTGTCAAAAGTGTCCGATCTGTCCACCGCAATGTCGCAGTCCCACTTAAAATCACAGATCACAGCCATTACTAGTAAAAAAACAAAAAAAAATATGCCATAATTCTATCCCCTATCTCAGGGATATGCAATTAGCGGACTTCCAGCTGTTGCAAAAATACAAGTCCCATCATGCCTCTGACTCTGGTGTCATGCTTGTGGCTGTCAGAGTCTTGCTATGCCTCATGGGACTTGTAGTTCTGCAACAGCTGGAGGTTCGCTAATTGCATATCTCCGCCCTATCTTGTAGACACCATGGCCCGGATTCACAAAGCACTTACGCCGACGTATCTCGAGATACGCCGCGTAAGTGTAACTATGCACCGTCGTATCCATGCGCCGTGCCCACAAACTGAGATACGCCTAAAAATAGGCTTCCTACGACCGACGTAACTTGCCTACACCGTCGTATCGTGGGCGCATATTTACGCTGGGCGCATTTGCCGCTCTCATTGATTTTCTATGCACATATGCAAATGAGGGAGATATGCCAATTCACGAACGTACTTGCGCCCGGCGCATAATATATGCGGTTTGCGTAAGTCCTACGTCCGGCGTAAAGTTATTCCCCATATATAAGGCGCAACTCATGCTAAGGTAAGGACCAGGTAACAAAGCCGTCGTATTTTACATCGTTTACGTTGTACGTGAATAGGGCTGGGCGTAGATTATGTTCACGCCGTAGGTAGTGATCCGTCGTATCTTAGGGAGTAGTTCCGACGTGATTCTGAGCATGCGCACTGGGATACGTTCACGGGACGGCGCATGCACCGTTAGTTTTAAGTACTTGTATGGCACTCGGCCCATCATTTGCATGGGGTCACGCCTCATTAGCATGGCTCATGCCCACTTCCACCCACGCTGGCTTACGCCGAGGAAACCCAGCGCAGTTTGGGAGGCAAGTGCTTTGTGAATTCGGTGCTTGCCTCTCTGCGCTACGTCGGCGTAGCGTATATTAGATACGCTACGCCGGCATAAATATGCGCCAATGTATGTGAATCCGGGGCCTATAACTTTTTGTTCTATTTTCTTATAAAAATAGAACAAATCATTTAGTGACACTGGAATATTTTACTATCTGATAAACAATTACAAGTAGCACTACAAAAACACCCCAATTTCATCTATATAAGAGCACCTACAACTAGTAAAGAATATACCAGATCCCCCTGTGATACATTTGCCTATATGTCTCAGTGTACTGCTCCCTGCTAGCCATATGGGTTAGAGGTAGAAAGGAATTTCATGTGTGATTCATTCCTCTGACAGGTTATTGACGTGCTAATGTCCCCTCACTATTCTAAACGTTAATTGATCTATTGTGTTGTGTGAAGAAGATCTGTGTTTACCCTTAAAAGATGTGTATTGTATCATCAGGCTAAATGTTCAGAGAAGTAGTATGTTAATTATTCTGATTGCTTCAGTGTAGTAATTAACTCCACTGATGTCTTTATCTAAAGAAACGTGTCTGCATGGTCGGCTCCGACTTGTCTCCTATAATCTGTATGGGAAACCCCACTGTGTGAGGGGGGGCGTTCCTAACAGGCTGTAACCACATATAAGCTGAGTTTTTGTGTCAATAAAGTGTCTTGTTCTAGCAGTAAGCCTGGACTAATGTGTGGCTTTCTGGGTGATTCCAGGGATATCCCTCCTCGTGGAATATTGGGGTGATTTTCGTTATGGGAAGAAGGGAACGTTGACGGGGATATCATACCGATACCGTCACACCCCCCACTAAAAGTTTCACTTTTTTTACTGTCAAAGGATTTTTTTCCTGTAAAGCCTCGTACACACGACCGAGAATCTCGACATAAAAGAAACGTTGTTTTCCTCAACGAGAATCTTGTCAAGCTTTCTTTGCATACACACTGTCATGGCAAAATTTTGTCGTTCTCAAACGCGGTGACGTACAACACGTACGACGGCACTATAAAGGGGAAATTCGATTCCACTGGCGCCACCCTTGGGGCTGATTTTGCTAATCTCATGTTACTGCGTGTTAAGTAAAAGTTTGGTGAGAGACGATTCGCGCTTTTCAGTCTGTTACAGCGTGACGAATGTGCTATCTCCATTACAAACGCTACTTTTACCGAAGGTGCGCTCCCCTCTCATACTTTATTTTGAGCATGCGCGGGTTTCTAAGCATACACACGAACGTGTTTCTCGTCGTAAACCAGCCCGACGAGAAGCATGACGAGGAAATTGAGACTCCCGACGAGGAAAAAGAGAGCATGTTCTCTTTTTTTCTCGTCGAGTTCCACGACAGTTTCCTTGACGAAAAACATACACACGACAGTTTTTCTCTGCAAAAATGCTCTGCCAGCATTTTTCTTGAGAAGGAGCAGTATAATTGCTAGAATGCCCTTGTGGATTGCAGTATGGAGGACGTACCAAAAGACCACTGAAGGTCAGAATTAAAGAACACGTACAGAACATCATAAAAGGTTTTGACAAACATAATGTGTCCAAACACTTCCTACTACATCATAATAAAGACCCCACTCAGTTAAAGTTTTGGGGGATAGAGCCCTACAACAGACACTGGAGAGGAGGTCATAAAGTGAGGACTATAAGCCAATTAGAATGGATATTTTTATTGGACACACTTGAACCTCGGGGCCTTAATGTGGAATTTGATCTTAACTGTTTCCTTAGCGACTTTTAGTACCTTTTACCACTCCTAATTTTAGCTGCCTCACCTACTTCCTCTTTACCTCACTCAAGATCACCTGCATGCTTATGCAAAAAAATTTAGTATTGTATGTCAATTTGATGTCACCCGTGTCATTTCCGGTAGCATATATCTTTAAAAAAAAAAAAAATACTTTACTATTTATTTATTATTGCAGCCATATGGAGGAACCAATCTTACATCCTTGATGCTTTCAATATTTCATATGGTTTTTACATTTCAGCATCTCTTTCCCGATTAATATGCTGGATTTACGGTTTACATGCTTCTGAACACATATCATTCTATCCTAAACTGCCAACAAAATGGCCGCGCCCAGCGCCGTACACATACCTCCAGCAATATGGTCGCCGATCACTTCCTGTGACTGAGCTCCAGGAAAATGGCCGCCGTAATAACACTACTATTCACCAATATAAGGACACATCCCATGCTTGTTTACATCCCCTGATGAAGTCACGTGGTCAATGTAGACACGCATAGGGACGCTACAAGCACTGGAGGTGACGCGGACGAGCTCGGCGCTCGTATTTTACACGTCTGTAATGTTATTTTAAATGTGAGTACCAACTTTTTATACAATAAACCCGTCTTTTTCATCAAAATTACTACACTATCGGGATTCCTTCATTTTTTTCCTTGTTAACACACCCGAGATTTATACCCCAGGAATAGGCGCTTTGCTCCATACATCCAGGCAACATATCCCCATGCTCTAAGGAACCATCCAGGCAGCACCAGGCCGGATTTGATATATATTCTGTAACCTCACAGCAGTTACTGGAGGGTCATCCACGGCATGGAAATAATAGAAGACGTCAAATCCTGGCACTTCATATTTATTTGCCACTTTGAACTTTAATCTGCACGTTCACCATATAGAAAACAAGTTCTCAATCCTATACGTTTTTAGTACTGTCACCTATGTTTTGCATGTTCATTTTGCACTATATTTCAACATATGTACCTCAAGAATTTGTTTTATTTGCACTTTATCGTTGCTACAATATTTGCTGATTTGCTCTATTTGCACATTTTGCACTTTAACGTTGCTACAGCACTTGGTGTTAGGGCAAGATATCTTACCAGTTCAGGCAGTATATGAAGATTTGCCTATCTGTATACATTTACATTCTTTTTTGTGCAATAACTTTTTAGTAATGCTAGTAATTGTTTATTGGTCATTGTGTTTTTTTACATACAAGCACTTTGCACATTGCACTTTATATTGACTTTATAGTCATCCACAACAGCTCAACACTATTTTTTTATACTTTTTCTCGCATAGGGTATGGTCTTACCTATTTTCAGTGTTTTGTAGCAGTTGACACATTATTCCAATTATCTCTTAGTAGTGCGGAAATATTTTTTGTACACCATTGTTCTCACTCTAACGATCGTGGGGATACCTCACATGTGTGTTTCTAATACAATTTACATATGTTTGCGACTTTTGTATGCTTTTACTAAAGGGGCGCTTTAAATAAATTTTTTTAAATTATATTTATTTAACTTTTTATTTTGACACCGTCTGTTTTTTTTATTGCTATGTAAATATCCCTTGTAATAGAAATGAGGATGACAGGTTCTCTTCATGGAGACATCTGGGGTCAAAAAGACCCAAAATCTCTTCTTTACCTTTTTAAAAGCAAAAAAAAAAATGTTTTTGATCTTTCAATTTAATTATTATTTTTTTTCTTCCAGCCTGGAAAGGAAGTGACGTCATGACATCGCTCTGGTCCTCCAAGATCTTAGAGTCGATCAAAGAGTGTTAACTACGCCTATGGGAGCAGCCGGCCGCACCGCCGGCTTACTTCTTTGTAAAACCAGTGGAAACGGTGAGCTCGAGAAACACCGGCGAGCGGCAGGAAGGAGTGGGTTATGTTCCCTCCCACTAATTTGGAAACCATTCCAGCGGTTAATGAGCCGCTCTGATTGGTTTCATGAGAAAGCCAGCCACCGGCAGAAGAAAACGGTACCAGGGTTATGGCTGATATCTTCTATATATAGCTATATATACGTATTGCGGTCAGCAAGTGGTAATGTTATCAAGGTGACAATGCGCATTGCGATTGGGAATATGGACGGAATCTCCATAATCTGGGCTCAAGTCCTGCGGGAACGCGTGGGAACGGAGTCCCTGCACTTTTTTCACAGCAGGAACGTAGTTCCCTTTTCAGGACTAGAGCAGCCGAGAGCAGCCAAGACAATCCTTCACTAAGCGGCGATGCCCAGCTCGAGTCACTGTCAAGTGCAGGCGAACCTTAGTAATCCTTTATGTTACTGGCCACTTCCTGTATATGGATTCATTGGGTAGTGTGCGGGTATTCCGTCACTTCCTCCATGCAGCAATGTCTCCTGGGAGCTTTTGTCATTGTTCCCAAGAGATATTGCAGAGGTCTGCCGCGAGTTATCGCGGGATTTAGAAAGAACTTGCTTAAAGTTCAGACCTCCGCAATGTCTCCTGGGAACAATGACAAAAGCTCCCAGGAGACATTGCGGCATCGAGGAAGTGACAGAATACCCGCACACTACCCGATGAATCCATATACAGGAAGCGGCCAGTAACATAAAGGATTACTAAGGTACAGTGGATCGAAAAAAAACAAAACATGCGGTTTAGTAATTATGCATATGAGCGTATCATTTTATTTTTTGCTGGGGAAGTGGATCTTGTACAATGCTTGTACAAGTACAATGCTTCCACACATGTGTCGAATCAATTCGACGCATGCGCGGGATTTCGGGCCGCTGGTTATACGTCACAACCAGCGGACATGTCTGATGAGTCATACTAACCATCGGACATGTCCGACGGACAGCTTTCCAGTGGACAAGTTTCTTAGCATGCTAAGAAACTTTTGTCCGCTGGAAACCTGTCCGCTCGGCCGGAAAACTGTCCGATAGGCCCTAAACACAGTCGGACATGTCCGTGGAAACTGGTCCGCGGACCAGTTTCAGCAGACATGTTCGGTCGTGTGTACAAGGCCTGAGAGGAGCTCTATGTGTAATGTGGCAGCTGATGGGAAAATCGTATTTGGAATTGGAATCCCTCAGTATAGCTGTGTGCAGTGCAACCCCGTCCTGTTATACCGCTGTATGGTCTTGGCCACCGTGCTGCAGCTCAGTTTCAGGGTCTTGGCAATTTTCTTATAGCTTCGGCCATCTTTATGTAGAGCAACAATTCTTTTTTTTCAGATCCTCAGAGAGTTCTTTGCCATGAGGTGCCATGTTGAACTTCCAGTGACCAGTATGAGAGAGTGAGAGCGATAACACCAAATTTAACACACCTGCTCCCCATTCACACCTCAGACCTTGTAACACTAACGAGTCACATGACACCGGGGAGGAAAAATGGCAAATTGGGCCCAATTTGGACATTTTCACTTAGGGGTGTCCTCACTTTTGTTGCCAGTGGTTTAGACATTAATGGCTGTGTGTTGAGTTATTTTGAGGGGACAGCAAATTTACACTGTTATACAAGCTGTACACTCACTACACAACATTGTAGATACAAAGTGTCATTTCTTCAGTGTTGTCACATGAAAAGATAGAAGAAAATATTTACACAAATGTGAGATACTGTATGTCCGGGCGATGTTTCCTTGCAATTTTTCACTGTGGTTTAGTTAACCGGTTTTGTTTGTTTATTAGTAAAACTGCTATAGGGCAGACTTGAAGTAGTTAATATAAATACCATAGTTGTTTTTCAAGCGCTTTAGCGTTAAAAAAAAATTGCCTGTAAAGCGCCTGCAATCCCAATGTGAAAGTCTGAGTGCTTCCACACTGAGGCACTGCGCTGGCAGGGCGTCCAAAAAAGTCCTGCAAGCACCTTCTTTGCAGCGCTTTAGGAGCATTGAATACACCACTCCTACAGCCCCCTTCCCATTGAGGGAGCTTTTTTTTTAACGCCAAAGTGCCTGTAAAACGCCCCAGTGTGAAAGGGGTCTTAGCGGAGCTTTACCAGCGTTTTTCGTGCACTGGCAGTGTGAAAGGGCTCTGAAAGCACTCGGGCTTTCACATTGGGATTGCAGATGAGGCTCCTTTCAGGCGCTTTACAGGCTTTTTTTTTTTATCGCCAAAGCGCCTGAAAAACACCCCAGTGTGAAAGGGGCCTAATGCCGCGTACACACGACCGTTTTTCGGGTTGTAAAAAATGAAGATTTAATGGTCTAGAAAAAACGACGTTTTTTTCAACCCGATCATTAAAATGGTCTTGCCTACACACGATCGTGAAAAGAAAATACTCTCGCAAAGCGCGGTGACGTACAACACGTACGACGGCACTATAAAGGGGAAGTTCCATGCGAATGACGCCACCCTTGGGGCTGCTTTAGCTGATTCCGTGTTAGTAAAAGACGATTCGCGCTTTTCTGTCGGTTACAGCGTGACGAATGTGCTTACTCCATTACGAACGCTAGTTTTGCCAGAACGAGCGCTCCCGTCTCATAACTTGCTTCTGAGCTTACAAGTTTTTTTCACGTCGTTAAAGCCTACACACGACCGTTTTTTACAACGTTTAAAACGTTGTGAAAAATTAGAGCATGTTCGAAATTTTTAATGCCCATTTTTCACATCATGAAAAATGCTCTGGAGCCCACACACCATCGTTTTTAATGTCATTTTTTACAACCTGAAAAACGGTCGTGTGTACGCGGCATAAGAATCAATCACACCTTGGAAACATAAAAGGTAAGAAATTTATATATATTTTTTATATGCAGTGTGAATGGGAACATATAGGGCTAGATTCACATAGAGTTAGGCCGGCGTATCAGTAGATACGCCGACCTAACTCGGAATCTGCGCCGACCTATGTTTAAGTGTATTCTCAAACTGAGATACACTTAAACCTATCTAAGATACGACAGCCTGCGCCGTCCTATCTTAGGGTGCAATATTTAGGCTGGCCGCTAGGTGGCGCTTCCATTGCGGTCGGTGTAGAATATGTAAATCACTAGATACGCCGATTCACGAACGTACGCCCGGCCGACGCAGTACAGATACGCCGTTTACGTAACGCATTATCAGGCCTAAAGATATTCCATCAAATAGCTGGAATAGTAATGTTAAGTATGGCCGCCGTTCCCGCGTGGAAATTTGAAAATTTTACGTCGTTTGCGTAAGTCGTCCGTGAATAGGGCTGGACGTAATTTACATCCACGTCGAAAACCAATAGGCCTGTGCGGCGTACGTTGCCGCAATGCACACTGGGATATGTAGGCGGACGGCGCATGCGCCGTTCCAAAAAAACGTCAATCACGTCGGGTCAAACGAAATTAACATTAAACACGCCCCCTCAGCCTATTTTGAATTAGGCGCCCTTACGCCCGCCCGCTTTAGGCTACGCTGCCGTAACTTAGCAGGCAAGTACTATGTGAATCATGTACTTGCCTCGCTAACTTACGGAGGCGTAGTGTAAACACGATACGCTACGCCGCCGCAAAGTTAGGGCGGGCTATGTGAATCTAGCCCATAGTGAGGTTTTCTCAAATTTCAAAGTGGAAATTGTGAATAAGCACAAAAACTTAAATTCAAATAAATATGTGGTTTCCGGTCAGTAAAGTCTATGGCCTCATTCACACGAGGCGGACTCCGTCGCTACGGAGTCCACCTGCTCCCGCCAGCTCAGCGGGAGTTCAGTCCGCAGATCTCTGCTGAGCCGACGGATGACACGCTCCTCTCTGCTCACTGAGCGGGGAGGGGCTTGTCGGGCACCGCTGTCTCCTATGGAGCGATCACCAGATCTTACCCGATCCGCCATGGACGGATAGGGACGTGCCCCCCCTATACGTCTGTTTTTAGCGGATCGGATAGGGTCGGATGTCAGCGGACATGTCTACGCTGACATCCGACGCTCCATAGGGATGCATGGAGCGGGCGTTCAGGTCCGCCGTCAAAACTGACAGGCGGACCCGAACGATCCGTCCGTGTGAATGAGGCCTATTTGTTCCAAAATCAAATGTGAAAACTACTTTTGAACAACATTCATCAAGCCATCAAATGAACTGAGAATTTTTGTAGGACTTTTTGTTCAATATTCTACTAGTGTATACCCGGCTTTTGACTGGTCAGCAGAAAAAAATTACTTATTGAAGATTTCCCCTTTAGACAGGATTTGTTCTGGTGACACATTTTGGATTTCCCATAACATTCTATTCCAGAAACAATGGTGACCCAGACAAATGGAGAGGGGAAATCTCCCAGATTCAGACAGCAATTAAAACGTGACATAGGTTTCAGTCCTTCTACACTCGACACACACACAAAAAAAAAAAACACTTTTGCATTTACATGTAGTTATGGAAAGCAGATTGTGTACTCACCATCCTCTGAGAGCGGACACGGCTTCTGTTCAGATACTTTCACTTCTCCTGAGTTATAATCACGGAGCTCTTACCTGTTCTGCTGATACTTTGAATTTCCCGCTCACCTAGCAGTGTCAGGGAAATTCCCTGTGTATTGCAGCCAATACGAGTACAGAAGGAAGAAAAAATTCATACAAGTGTGTCATCTGACACCGGTTTATTCAGTAAAACAGTGTAAGGAATGAAGTTCTAAGAGCAAGCACGCCCATCCCATATTTTGGTTTCAGTAAAATCTATTACTGTATGAGAAACGGTTATTAAAATGAAAACTCAACTTCATGAATCAGAAAAAATCTACCCTTGGAGTGCCCTTGGAGTGCCACCCTCTACCCTGCACTGCGATGTTTAAACAATCGTTTTTTTCTAGGGTGGCGGACTAAAGAGAAATACTTTCCATATTCCACGATCCAGCAGGGTCTCTTCAGTGTGCGACCAATCCTCCTCCTCTAACCCACACACCCCCACCAGATTAGTAGTGATGATGCCCACAGATTGGCGACAAGAGAGCAGCATCGGAGCCAGGTGGATAGGGGGAAGAGGGAAAAGAAGGGCTTTTTTTCCAGCGGGAACGCGGGGGAACGCAGTTCCGGCACCTCTAGAACTGAATGTATGTAATGGCAAGGGGTGCCGGTGGGTGCTGGAGGGTCAATTGATGATGGCTGATATTGCTATTGTTGCTGGAGACCATCTATTTTTGCGAAAGAAGAGGGCCTGGGGAGTTTTTCTGTTGCTTGTGGGGGATCTATGGTTGCTAGGATGGGTCTTATGTTGCAGTCGTTGCTGGGAGGGTTGTACTGTTGAGAGAGGGGTCTCTGTTGCTGGCTGCTGGAGGATCTATTTATGTTGGCTACTGGGGAATATATTGTTGCTAGAAAGCATCTGATTTTGCAGGGGGGGGGGTCTGTAGTTGCTGGGGATGTCTACTTTTGCTGATGGGGGATCTATTGTTGCTAGGGGTGGGTCTTATGCTGCAAGGAGGTCAATCTTTGCTGGGAGGATCTACTGTTAAAGGAGGGGTCTAATGTTGCTGGCTGCTGGAGGAACTTTTGATGCAGGCTGTTGGGAGTCCATTGTTGCTGTAGTGGATCTATTGTGCGCTGGGGTGTCCATTGTTGCTTGATCTATTTTATGCCTTTCTTGTTATTAACAAATTTCATACAACATACTTAACACCACAAAATGATACCTGGTTCTGTATTCTCTAAAAGGGGCAGCACTGGGAGGTAGGTAGGGGGTGGAACCAAGGGATGTTGCTCAGAGGCGGGTAGGGGGTGGAGTCAAGGGGCAACTCAGACAGGTGGAGTTCCTGCACCTATTCTCTGAGAAAAAAAGCCCTGGGGAAAAGCCTTGTGCACATGTGCCAAAAAATCATCCGGTTCAGCAGGATCTGGCTGACTTTTGGTCCGTGTGTACAACTTTGGATAGAGAAGATTACCGGTAGTAAATTTGTGCAGAACTGCTAGCACCACATTTGACACAGATTGTGTAAAACCTCAGAAATCAAAGTGCTGCGCTAAACAATCATTTCATAGGTGATCATAAATGTATGTATATGTCACAAACCAAGTGGAAAAGAAATACAAAAGTCCCAAAAACTTAGTGTGAATAAAAAAATCATAAAGGAAATGTCCACAACGGGCCGCCAATAATGTATCTATGCAAAATCAAAGTCCACGAAAGTCCACCAGTGTGACAATCCCACCACCATATATAATGAGATTACGCTTACCAGAGAGCGTGGAACCAGATACCTTAAGGTAGTGAGTCAAATAAGCAGGGGTAAGTAGACATCTCATAGGGAAGCCAAATCGCTTAGGTTTTGCATATGGATGGATCTCATGAATCCCCTCGGTTCTGGTATGGATGGACTCCAACTTGGACAACTTGCTCAGAGAGCAGTTACGACGGCGTATCTCCGAATACGCCGTCGTAACTCTGAGTTGCGCACATCATCCACATTTGAATTAGGCGGGCTTATGCCAGACAACATACGTTACGCCGCCGTAACTTAGGGCGTAAGTTCTTTCAGAATACGGAACTTGCACCCTAATTTACGGCGGCGTAGCGTATCTGAGATACGTTACGCCCGCCAAAAGATACACGATTGTATCTGAATCCGGGCCACCGTGTCTCTCAGATCAGACTCATCTGTAGAAACACACCAAGTAATCGCACACACTGTAAAACCGTCATAAACTGTTTTTTTTTTTTTAAACTACAGAACACTAAAGCCTCGTACACATGGCCGAGAATCCTGTCGTAAAAAAAATGTTGTTTTTCTCAACGGGATTCTTGTCAAGCTTTCCTTGCATACCCACTGTCAAGCCAAAATCTCGTCATTCTCAAGCGCGGTGACGTACAACACGTACAACGGCACTATAAAGGGGAAGTTCGATTCCACTGGCGCCACCCTTGGGGCTGCTTTTGCTAATCTCATGTTACCGCGTGTTTGTAAAAGTTTGGTGAGAGACGATTCGCGCTTTTCAGTCTTCATGCTTTTCAGTCTTTTACAGCGTGACGAATGTGCTATCTCCATTACAAACGCTAGTTTTACCAGAAGGTGCGCTCCCATCTCATAACTTGATTCTGAGCATGCGCTGGTTTTTAAGACTCGGAAAAGCATACACACGACAGTTTTTCCTAATCAGTGGCCATTAGTGATGCCAATCAGTGCTAGCTGTTAGTGCTGCCCATCAATGCCTATCACTGCTGCCCATCAATGCCCATCAGTGACGCCTATCCTTGACGCCTATCTGTTTCCACCAGTGCCGCCAATCTGTGCCCACCAGTGCAGCCTAACATTGCCCATCTATGCCCACGAGTGCCACCCATTAGTGCCGCCAATCAGTGCTCATCAGTGCCCATAAGTGCGGCATATTCGTGCCTCCACATCAGTGCCACCTCATCAGTGCCCATAGATGCCGCCTCATCAGTGCCCATAAGTGCGACCTCATCAGTGCCGCCTCATCAGCGGCCATCAGTGAAGGAGAAAAATTACTTATTTACAACATT
Organism: Rana temporaria; assembly: GCF_905171775.1. Taxonomy (NCBI): domain Eukaryota; kingdom Metazoa; phylum Chordata; class Amphibia; order Anura; family Ranidae; genus Rana; species Rana temporaria. Next base: position 9,155,253 of record NC_053494.1, read on the forward strand.
TTCCGACACAAGCTAAGAATTTATTTTTTTCAAAATTATCTGCTTTTTTTTATTTTAGGAAAAAATAAAAAACCCAGACGTGATTAAATACCATCAAAAGAAAGCTCTATTTGTGTGAAGAAAATGATAAAAAATGGTTACAGTGTAGCTTGACCACACAATTGTCATTCAAAGTGTGACAGCGCTGAAAGCTGAAAAATGGCCTGGGCAGGAAAGGGGTCAAAGTGCTCGGTATTGAGGTAGTTAGGGATACACCTGATCTACTTATACATGTGGAGGGTACTCATTTCTCTCCGGGCGCCCTGCTCATTGCTATTGATATTGAATCCTTGTATTCGAGTATCCCGCACAAGCAGGGCATCCGAATGGCTGAGTCCTTCCTCATAGAGGAAGACAGACATTCTTGGCCACTAAACCGTTTTTGTTTTAGAATTACTTACAAAATAATTTTGTCTTCAAGAATCAACTGTTTTTGCAGGTGCAGGGAGTAGCCATGGGCACGTATGGCGCTCCATCCTATGCTAACCTCTATCTAGGGCAGTGGTTCTCAACCTGTCTAGTGCCGTGAGCCCTTGATAAAATTTCCCAAGTTGTGGGGACCCCTAACAGTAAAATTATTTTCCTATCGTGGGTTTTTGGCACCCAAGGCAAGACAAGTAATTTGCCCCCCTAACTCACGGACATTTAGCGCTCCCTGAGTCCCTTCCACTCGTACAATATTAAAACCCCTTATAGTACATTTTAGGATGTAGCACTCTTTCTCTTTGTTCTAATTTCTTTCCCTTTTATCCCTCTCTATCCTAATTTCTTGTTTGTTATGCCCATCCCTCTCTAGGTGTCTTTCTTGTTCTTTCTCTTATTCTTTCTCTCCCTTTTTCTTTGTTCCTCCCCCTCTTTTCCTCTTCTTTCCATGTATTCTCTATTTTTAATCCTTCTTTTACTCCCTGGTGGGGAGTATGGGATCAGTGGCAGTGCTGGTGGGGAGTTGGGATCAGTGGCAGTGCTGGCGGGGAGTTGGGATCAGTGGCAGTGCTGGTGGGGAGTTGGGATCAGTGGCAGTGCTGGTGGGGAGTTGGGATCAGTGGCAGTGCTGGTGGGGAGTTGGGATCAGTGGCAGTGCTGGTGGGGAGTTGGGATCAGCCAACTTAGGTGCTCTTGATCAAGGTCATCTGTTGATCTGAGAACTGTAGTGGGGACTTTTAAAGGCAACTCTAATCACAGGTAGTGTTACTGTGTTTCCGACTTTGTGGATTCTCGTAGCAGTGACACCTATGCTAAGCAATCCCACTTCCCATTCCTCACCAGTCAGCTGACCTCTAGTCCCTGCCCCCCAGCTATGCCGTGAACTGAATAATCCTCTGTGAAGAGGCTGAGTGGGCGGTCGCAGGCTTCAGGAACAGCCCAGGTTTTGGGGACCCCTGGCAAATCCTCATTTGACCCCCAAGGGGGTCCCGACCCCCAGGTTGAGAACCACTGATCTAGGGGGATGGGAGAGAGAGGTTTTCTCCAGCGATATATATATATATGCCCTGGCTCCCCTGCATCCTGTGTTGGTTTAGGTACATCGATGACCTTTTGGTCATCTGGACCGGCACAGAGAGGGACCTACATAGGTTTTTGGATCAATTGAACTCCAATTGTTACAATTTAAAATTCACATATACGGTGAGTAAGTCACGAATATCCTTTCTTGATCTCAACATGTTCATCGACCCAGAGGGTTATATACAATCTGACCTTTACCGCAAGCCAAGTATCGGCAATACTTTATGCCAGCAGCTTGCACCCAAGTTTGCTGATTCTGACTATCCCGTATGCCCAGTACCTCCGCTTGCAGAGGCACTGCACTTCTAATTTAGATTTCAAAAGACAGGCAAACCTGTTTTCTTTCCTGTCATAATGATTTGTAAGTTTAGGACTACTAGCGATCACTTTGCAGACAGACTTTAATGTATTGTATATGTTTAGTAATGACTTTTTGTAATGTTTTTTCACCTTACTGCTATTGTTGTGATGAGTCTCTGCTGTGGTGTATGTGCCCCCTTTTTGGGTCATTATTGAGGCTCCCTTTGGAGCGTCTACCCATTTTGATCCACTAGGGGGCCCCCTGTCATTGTCATCTACACGTTTGACCTGTGTCACATATTTTCAGTTCATTCACACTTTTTGTTTTCATTCACACTTTTTTCACAGATTTGGGTCAAATATGTACACATGATATCTTTTGGACATGTGGCGTGACTGTCTGGTTTGTTTCATGGCTGCTGTTCCTCCTGGCCCTTTCTGAGATTTCTTTCAGGGAGGTGGGTGTTATCCTGCCTCAACCCTGGTTGGGACAATTACTTCCGGACCACCATACCGTTCCCCTACTGGAACTAGGTTTTACTTGCCGATCTTTCTGTAAGTATTTTTTAGGAAAGGGGTGTATTTGACATTTCCCTCTCATTCAAGGGCTTTGTATATTGATAGCTATTTTTTTTATTTATTTGATTTTCCAGTATACATGTGCATCTTACCCCTGATGATTGGCAGTGAGCCATGAAACGCGTTGGGTATATAACTAAGGATGCCTCATTTAAAGTCACATTTTCCCTTCCCATACTTTGTAACAGTATTTTTAGGGAGGGAGGCATGTCGCTGTTTAAACTGAGGTTGTGATGGGTCACTTTTGCTTCTAAAAGCCTCGTACACACGATCAGATTATCCAACGGGAATTGTGTGTGATGACAAGCTGTTTTTGGAAAATCCGACAATTGTTCTCGGATTTTCCGCGGACAAATGTGGGATAGCATGCTTTAAAATTGTCCACCAGCGGTAAATGTGATCCGCGAAACATGTAGAGCAGCCATTGCAGAGATGGTGCTAATGTTTTAGGCACCACACTTCGATGTGACCAATCCTTTGGGATTAACCCTTATGTGCATTTGACTCCCTGTAATAGGGGTCAATAGAGTCTGGTGAGTGTGTAGTGTGTCTGCATGGTGGTGGAGAGGAACCTTCCTACAGAAGACGTTAATCACATTTGGGATCTAATTTGGATTTTTTGTGGACTTCATATTTCACAAAAAGATTTTGTTTGTTTACTGGACTTTTTGGTTATTCTGGTCCAGATTCACGTAGATGGGCGTATTTGTGGGCGGGCGTAATGTATTTGATTTACGTTACGCCGCCGCAAGTTCATCAGGCAAGTGCTTTATTCACAAAGCACTTGCCTGTAAAGTTGCGGCGGCGTAGCGTAAATCACCCGGCGGAATTCAAATTCGGTGGGTAGGGGGCGTGTTTCATTTAAATGAAGCGCGTCCCCGCGCCGAACGAACTGCGCATGCGCCGTCCCTAAAATATCCCGGCGTGCATTGCTTTAAATGACGTCGCAAGGACGTCATTGGTTTTGACGTGGACGTAAATGGTGTCCAGCCCCATTCACGGACGAGTTACGCAAACGACGTAAAATTTTCAAATTGCAACGCGGGAACGACGGCCATACTTAACATTGGATACGCCACCTAGGGGGCATGTTTATCTTTACGTGGCGTATCTCTTACGGAAACGGCGTATCTTTACTGCAACAGGCAAGCGTACGTTCGTGAATCGGCGTAACGACTCATTTGCATATTCTACGCCGAACTCCATGGAAGCGCCACCTAGCGGCCAGCGTAAATGTTGCACCCTAAGATAGGACGGCGCAGGCCGTCGTATCTTAGGTAGGTTTAAGTGTATCTCAGTTTGAGAATACACTTAAACATACGACGGGCTTAGATTCGGAGTTACGTCGGCGTATCTACTGATACACCGGCGTAACTCTTTGTGAATCCGGCCCTCTGTGTTTGAGTTCAGTTACACATAAGGAGCACGGTTATCATTTATTTATCTACTTGGAAAGGTCACATGTGGTGCGCAGTGTGAAAGCAATTTAGCGGGAGGTGAACTGGGACCAGAGAGAGGAGGATCAGCAAAGCTGAGGTTACTACTGAGTAGAAGATCGGGAGTGCTGCGGCACAAGACCAGGGGAAACTAGTAATGTCACATCTGGTGCGTAGGGTGACCACGTGTCCCGGATTGGCCGGGACAGTCCCGCATTTTGCAGGTCTGTCCCGGGGCACATTCATTCCAGGACAATACAGAGTCCCGGAATGAAATTGACACAGTCACTCCCCTCCCCCCCCCCCGGGCCAATCTGATGCCCCCAAAAAAGGCCGCCACATCACCGCTTTACTCACTGACAGTACTTGTCCTGGCCGGGAATGCCTGGAGGAGCACAATCCCCGCCCCCTGCATGGGATTGGAGAAATCATAAATCCCGCCTCTTGTGTTCAATCACTGTGCTGTGATTCGTTACAGCACAAGCTGATTTTTGGGAAGGAGGGTGTCCCTGAATGGTAGTTTGGAAATGTGGTCACCCTAGTGGTGCGCAGTGCGAAAGCAATTTAGTGGGAGGTGAACTGGGACCAGAGAGAGGAGGATCAGCAAAACTGAGGTTACTACTGAGTAGAAGATCAGAAGAGCTGGGGGTTATTACTGAGTGGGAAATCGGCAGAGGTGGGTGTACTACTGAGCAGGGGATCAGCAGAGCTGGGGGGTTACTACTAGGGTTGTACCGATACCAGTATCGGTATCGGGACCGATACCGAGTATAGACACTCCCCCTTGCGCGGGATTGGACGGATGATCTGTCCAATCCCGCGCAAGGGGGAGTGTCTATACGCGGCAGGGATACAGCTATTCAAACGAAAGCTGTTCCCCGCACGCTGATTAACGGCGGCACGTGCGGCATCAAGGTATGGGGGACATGGCTGGAATGTGGAGTACATGGCTGCATTATGTGGGGGACATGGCTGGAATGTGGGGGACATGGCTGCATTATGTGGGGGACATGGCTGGAATATGTGGGGGACATGGCTGCAATATGTGGGGGACATGGCTGCATTTGTGGACACATTTAAAAAAAGTATCGGTATTCGGTATCGGCGAGTACATAAAAAAAAGTATCGGTACTTGTACTCAGTCCTAAAAAAGTGGTATCGGGACAACCCTAGTTACTACTAAGTGGTGAATCAGCAGAGCTGGGGGTTAATCCTGAGCAGGGGATCTGCTGAATGAGGGTACTAATAAGCTGAGGCTCTGGTGAAGGAGAATATGAATGAGCTAGTGATCTGGTGAACAGAGGTACTGGTAAGCTGGGGATCTGCTGAGTGGGTGTAATTTTGAGCTGAGGTTCTACTGGGCCCTTTTAAAACAAATAGAAAATCAATACACACACATTGGCATTTGCCAAGCTTCATTAAAACTTCAAAAAAGCATCACAGAAGCATCAACAACACATTAAAAAAGCATGTTAGCTCTTTAATGCGTGTTAAATGTTGAAGCAAATGTAAATGAGCATTAAAGTCAAAGTAAATCCTGACTGAATTACATTTACTTTGATAAAACACTGTGTATGAATAACAATTACCTTGGTGAAAACAGTTTTCCTTTTTCTATTGACTAAATAGGGACATTTAGGCAATGCCAGGACAAGATCCTAAGGTGCCCAATGAACTGAGATGGAACATTCAGTGGCCAGGTCAGTGAGGTTACAATTGCCCCTCCTGTAGGTCCATGGAAAACGACATGTTGTTGTTGATGAAAGGGGGGATCTGCACTATTGGAACCCTTGTCATTTAGTAATGAATATTGTGAAACAGAGGCGGGTTTTTACTATATAATAACCAATTAATTTTTTATTTTTTTGTGGTTTGGTTAACCAAGGCATCTTGTAACCTAAATTGTATTTATATTTTATTCCAATTTTTATAAAAATTTAGTTTTTGGCACAATGCATGGTGATGTTAAATAAATGTAATTAAATATTTTGCAATGCAGTACTAACCCCACACCAACCCCATTTTTTATTTATTTTTTTAAAGTAAAATAAAAACAGCAAATCAAACAACAAATAGAAGGAAAGGAGGAGAGATTAGGAGGAGAACGTTGGTATCTACTTACTTATCTCAGTCTCTAAAATTAATTTGTATTTCAATATTTTTTATTAGGTTTTTCAGGAATAAAAAGAAAAAACAATGAACAGAAGAAAAAAGAATGAAAAAAAGTCAGATAAACAATTCCCGTCAGACATAAGTACACAGTAATAGGATTATCTAAATGTATACAAACAACAGGATACAAATTTCCAGAGTAACTGAGCAAACAAATTAGTTCCAATTACTAGGGAAAGGGTAGTGCACGCCGCCTCGCACCTCCAGACACCCCATTTGGGGACATACTGTGACCGGGAGGGGAGGCAACACAACCAACCCAAATACAGTGCAGATGATTTTAGCACTGCATTCCAATTTTATTTTTTAATGTATAATCACAGAGTGGAACAAAATTTGCCATGAATCAACCACAAAAAACAAAATCAACAATATAGGCCCGAATTCACAAAGCACTTACGCCGACGTATCTCGAGATACACCGCGTAAGTGTAACTATGCGCCGTCGTATCTGTGCGCCGTGCCCACAAAACCAGATACGCCTGAAAATAGGCTTCCTACGACCGACGTAACTTGCCTACGCCGTCGTATTGTGGGCGCATATTTACGCCGGGCGCATTTGCCGCTCCCATAGATTTTCTATGCACATATGCAAATGAGGGAGATACGCCAATTCACAAACGTTGTTGCGCCCGGCGCATCATATACGCGGTTTGCGTAAGTCGTACGTCCGGCGTAAATTTATTCCCCATATAGGAGGCGCAACTCATGCAAAGGTATGGACCAGGGAACACAGCCGTCGTATCTTTTGCCGTTTACGTTGTACGTGAATATGACTAGGCGTAGGTTACGTTCACGCCATAGGCAGTGATTCGACGTATCTTAGGCAGTTGTCTCGACGTGATTCTGAGCATGCGCACTGGGATGCGGCCACGGGAAGGCGCATGCGCAGTTCATTTTAAGTACTTCTATGACGCTTGGCCCATCATTTGCATGGGGTCACGCCTCATTAGCATGGCTCACGCCCACTTCCACCTACGCCGGCTTACGCCGAGGAAACCCAGCGTAGATTTAACAGTGAGTGCTTTGTGAATCCAGTGCTTGCCTCTGTGCGCTGCGCCGGAGTAGCGTATATTAGATACGCTACGCCGGCATAAATATGCGACGATGTATGTGAATCCGGGCCTATATGTATATGTAGAGGTATAAATACAACAAGGAAGGTCAACATCTAAAATTAATTTGAATGTATTTTTATTTATTTTTTTACTGAAAATATGGGTTGGACAGTTACGCTATTGTGTAATGTAAAAAAAAATGCAATTGAAATTATTTATTTTATGGGTCCTCTGCGATCTGAAAATATATATGGTTTTAAGATTTTTTTAATCTGTTTTCAGGTCCAAAATGCAGATTTCAGAAAATAATAAATACTATGCAGAAGGTTGTGGGCTGTAGTTTAGCTTCTCATGCCACGTACACACGATCGGTTCATCTGATGAAAACGGACCGATGGATTTTTTCATCATATATCCGATGAAGCTGACTTTCATCAGTCTTGCCTACACACCATCAGTTAAAAAAAACGATCGTGTCAGAACGCGGTGACGTAAAACACAACGACATGCTGAAAAAAATGAAGTTCAATGCTTCCGAGTATGCGTCGACTTGATTCTGAGCATGCGTGGATTTTTGACCGATGCATTTCCCCACAGATGATCGTTTTTTTTTCTATCGTTTTTTTAACCATCAGAAGATTTTAAAACAGGTTCTATTTTTTTTCACCGATGGGAAAAAAAACAATGGGGTCCACACACGATCGGTTCGTCCGATGAAAACGGTCCAACGTTTTCATCAGACGAACCGATCGTGTGTACAGGGCATAAGACTCCGTTCAGATCTTGGCGTGTCAGGCAACAATCGCAGTAAAATCACGCAAACAGACGTCTGTCGCCTAAAATAAGCTTTTGTACTTCTTTTGGGTGACGGGCGTCCCTCGATTCTGTTTGCGCGATTTAACCGCCATTGTCGCCCGACGAATCGCAGGAAAATCGCGTTGTGTTTGCGAGTTCTATTGAAAGTGACAGGAAATGCTCGGGCATCCCGCGATTTGTCGCTATTTCGAATCGCGGGGCAGAATTACAGAGATTTTGCCTGCGCTTCGGAATGCATAGATCGGAGCTTAAACAAAGTTTACAAGTCCTGTTGTGTCACCAGGGCGGGAAAAATAGGAAACTATCTTTTTGAACTTCTGCCATCTGACAGGAGGTTTAAAAATGTAAAGAAGAGAACAAACCGATTGAAAGAAAGTTTCTTTCCAAGAGCTATCAAGGCCCTAAATCAGTGGTCTCAAAGTACCGGCCCGCGGACCAGTTATAAATGTTCCGCAGGCAGGGCGGAAGTGGGGGCGCTATCTGGTGGTGAGCCGTTGGTATTGCAAGTTATTACCACCAGATGTGAGCTGGCGCCATCTGGTGGTGGCCGTTGGTATTACAAGTTAAGCATTACAAGTTAAACAGCAATTCTAATGTCATTTTTCACTATTTTTCACTGCCATCTTCTTCCCTCTAATTAGAACCCCCAAACATTATATATATTTTTTATCCTAACACCCTAGAGAATAAAATGGCGATTGTTGCAATACTTTCTGTTACACCGTATTTGCGCAGCGGTCTTACAAGCGCACTTTTTTGGGAAAAAATTACACTTTTTTTAATTAAAAAATAAGACAACAGTAAAGTTATCCCCATTTTTTTTAATATTATGAAAGATAATGTTACGGCGAGTAAATTCATACCCAACATGTCACGCTTCAAAATTGCGTCCGCTCGTGGAATGCCGACAAACTTTTTTACCCTTTAAAATCTTCATAAGCGACGTTTAAAAAAATCTACAGGTTGCATGTTTTGAGTTACAGAGGAGGTCTAGGGCTAGAATTATTGCTCTCACTCTACCAATTGCGGCGATACCTCACATGTGTGGTTTGAACACCGTTTACATATGCGGGCGCTGCTCGCGTATCTGTTCGCTTCTGCGCGCAAGCTCGTCGGGACGGGGCGCGTTTTCTGGCTCCTAACTTTTTTAGCTGGCTCCTAGATTCCAAGCAAATTTGCCAAACCCTGACTTACACCAGTGCTGGTGGTAATAATGCGCTCGCTGACACCAGTGCTGGTGGTAATAATGCGCTCGCTGACACCAGTGCTAGGGGTTAATAATGTGTTCGCTGACACCAGTACTGTTGTTTTTGAAGTTTAAAAGTTTGCATGCGGCCCCCCATGGCATATGAAAACTTGTCTTGTGGCCCTCAGGTAATTTGAGTTTGAGACCCCTGATCTAAATGGTAATTTTGAATAATAATATCTAACTGTAGGTGACTTGGCTTTGCTGTGGTAGCGGGGGTTTCTTTTAGGCTTTTTATATGGGGGGCGTAATTGTTTACATGTGTGTATGTTGGGGTTCTTATATGTTTACATATGTGTGGAGCTTTTATAGAATTTCATTGAAATTTGCGTTGCAATGACAATAACATACATTATTTATCTTTATCTTATCTTGTTTTAGCATGTATGCTCAAGAAAAGAAAAAAATTAACTGCCTTGGGCAAACTTTCTTGGATAAAAGGTTCAAGTCCAGCCCTGCCTGATAAATGGCAGATGGAATTTGACTTTTGAATCTTGTTGTCAATGCGAAATAACAAGAAATGCAATATACTTAATGATTGAGGAATTTCCTTGAAATCTTATTCATGTTTTATTTGAAAGGTTGAAGTTATTTTCTTTAGCTAAGGATTCTGAGATGTATTTTTTAGTTACACAGACCTAAGTTGCTGTTGAGGATGCGGGAAGTTTTCTCCCATTGATACCTGTACTATGAGAATATTTTTCTTTGCACACAAATAGCCAGATTCATAGAGAGTTAGGCCAGCGTATCAGTAGATACGCCGACGTAACTCGGAATCTGCGCCGTCGTAAGTTTAAGTGTATTCTCAAACTGAGATACACTTAAACCTAGCTAAGATGCGCCGTCGTATCATAGGGTTCACTATTTAGGCTGGCCGCTAGGGGGCGCTTCCATTGAGTTTGGCGTAGAATATGCAAATGACTAGATACGCCGATTTGCGAACGTACGTGCGCCCGTCGCAGTAAAGATACGCCGTTTACGTAAGGCGTTTTCAGGCGTAAAGTTATTCCATCAAATAGCTGGCCTAGCCAATGTTAAGTATGGCCGTCGTTCCCGTGTCCAAATTTGAAAATTTTACGTCGTTTGCGTAAGTCGTCCGTGAATACGGCTGGACGTAATTTACGTTCACGTCGAAACCAATACGTCCTTGCGGCGTACTTTGGCGCAATGCACACTGGGATATGTACACGGACGGCGCATGCGCCGTTCGTTAAAAACATGAATCACGTCAGGTAACCCCCATTAACGTAAAACACGCCCCCTCATCCTCATTTGAATTAGGAGCGCTTGCGCCGGCCCTATTTACGCTACGCCGCCGTAAGTTAGGAGGCAAGTACTTTGTGAATACAGTACTTGCCTCTCTGACTTAAGGTGGTGTAGCGTAAATACAATACGCTACGCCGCCTTAAAGTTGCGGCGGCGTCTCTGAATCCAGCTACGTGTTTTTTTTACAACTGTTCCTGAAATGTCCCTTACCGACATCCTTTTGGTCTAAAAATCCCAAGATTATAGCTGCCTCACCTCTCCAGTACCTTTTCAGTGTGAGTATGTGTATTCTGTTTGTATGTATACTGTGTGTGGGTACTGTGTGTGTATGTATACTGTGTGGCCCCATAATCTATTGCCTGGGGGCCCCATAATCTCCTTTTGCCCAGGGGGCCCCATAATCTCCTATTGTCCGGGGGCCCCATGAGTTGTCAGTCCGCCCCTGACTGACGGCACAAGCCAGCCCCCCTCAGGTTGCTCAGTCAGGAGTTGGGGCCCCGCAATTATCCCATCTCGCGAGCAGCGCTCCGTGCGGCGGAGGCTTCTCTCCAGGCTGCGGGCGGCTGTTTCCTTGTTTCCCCTGTGTCTCCTCCCTCCTCCTCCTCCTGGCAGCCAATCTGATTGGATCTACTTTCGGCCAATCGGGTGACGGGTCTCAGGACCCGCTTCCTGATTGGCCAGGTGGAGAATCTGTGTTACAATACACAAATATTCCTTTGCTATTGTCACACAACTGGGTGGGCTTTGGGAGCAGTGCTTACCCCTTTTTAAAACCTATTAGAGCCTCTGGCTCTAATCACGTGCTGCAAAAAAAAAAAGAAAAAAAACTGTGATTGGAATCCATGTTTCCAACGCCCTGCATGTAGATCAGGGGTCCAGAGGCATGGATGGGGGGGGCGCCCGTACGCCCCTAATGGATGGGCCGCCACTGTGCATAGGTCTATTGTTTATTGTGTGTAGAATATTCCTTGTATAGAATGGAAATATGGCATGGTCAGTCATATCCTGTTGTGTATACTGTATTTAAGGCCCTGAAGGAGAGGAATTAAAACCAAGTAATCATTCACCATGCTCTTGTATGTGAGTATGTTGCTTTCAGGGCCCTGAAATCTGGATCTGTGGAATGAAAATATATGCCGGCAAAGGTTTGTAGAGATTACATAGATAGACAATATAGAAAGCAATAAATCCCATAGGTAGATAGATACAGTTAACTTGTTACAGAGCTGGGATAATCTTTTAGCTAAATTAGAAGTACAGTGAAACCGCGGATTGCGAGTAACGCGGTTAACGAGCGTTTCGCAATATGAGCATTTTTTTTTTAAATCCTGACTCGGTGTTGTCTCGCAAAACGAGCAGGATTTAAGCCACAGCAGTCTGCAATGCCGCATTTGGCCAAAGGTGCAGGGGCGCCGGAGCCAGGCAGAGCCGAGCCGAAATACTCCGTTCCCAAGCTTAAATTAATCCAGTGGCGGACACTTTTGACACATTTTTGGGACCATTGGCATTTTTATAGCGATCAGTGCTATAAAAATGCATTGATTACTGTAAAAAATGTCACTGGCAGGGAAGGGGTTAACACTAGGAGGCGGGGAAGGGTATAATTATGTTCCCTGGGTGTGTTCTAACTGAAGGGGGGGGGTGGGACTGACATGGGGAAATGACAGATCGCTGTTCATACATTGTATGAACATGCGATCAGTCATTTCTCCCCTTGAAAGGACTGGGAGCTGTGTTTTTACACACACAGCTCCCGGTTCTCGCTCTGTAACAAGCGATCGCGGGTGCTCGGTGGTGATCGCGCCCACCGGGCACGCACGTCGGCACCAGGGGTGAGCAGGGGGCTGAAATGCGAAATCGCGTTTTATTACATGACTTTGTGCAGCCGAGCCGACCTGCCGCCGTAAAACTGTGGTGGCTGGTCGACTAGTGGTTAATAAGCAACACAAGGATGTTAATGTAACCTTGTCCCTGGCCTCCCTTAGAGATTGAGGAATTTCCTCTGACTTCTGTTCCCGATCCAAGAGCGGAGTAAATAATATTGACTACACCGTCTATGGCAGATGATAGTGAGGAATGGTGGGGTCCCTACGTGAAAGCAGAATGGGTGAAAGATCTTATAGCCACCCATGTTGATCCCTTTAGTAGATAAGTCCCGTTACTGCCTTTTGGTTTTTGCAAATTTGTGTAATAGGGAAATTAATGATAATTTATGTGTACACAGATTTATAATATGCTTTTACCACGTGTTATGTTTTCAAATATAGTAGTCATTCTCAAATGTTGAGCCCATACCACGGGCACTGTTTATTTTAATTGGAAAATGGAAAACGTGACGCAGTTTCTAAATTCGATTTATTACAAGGTACCTACATTTTTGTAGCTACTTCCTCTCCTGAGGAACCTGGTCAGGTAAACATAACAATCTTAGGAAACTTGCAATTGAACATTGATAAAAGTTGAACAAAGGTCAAAATCATAGGTGTAAGGCTTATATTTTGAATGTAACTGTTGCATTGTGCCTTAATTTTATATGTTGGCATGTCTCTTTCTCTCTTTGGAATGCTTATTGTTGAACTTTGAGATTATACCCCAAAATACATTCTGCTACTCCTCCCGAATAGGGATGAGCCGAACACCCCCCCCCCTGTTCGGTTTGCACCAGAACCTTCGAACGGACCAATCGTTCGTGCAAACTTTAGAGCCCCATTGAAGTCTATGGGACTCGAACGTTCGAAATCAAAGTGCTCATTTTAAAGCCTAATATGCAAGTTATTGTCGGAAAACGGGTTTGGGGACCCGGGTCTTGCCCCAGGGAACATGTATCAATGGAAAAAAAAGTTTTAAAAACTGAATTTTTTTCTGGAGCAGTGATTTTAATGATGCTTAAAGTGAGGTTTTTTTTTGAAAAATTCCTTTAAATATCGTACCTGCTGGGTGTCTATAGTATGCCTGTGAAGTGGCACGTGTTTTCCATGTTTAGAACTGTCCCTGCACAAAATTTATGGGAAAAAAGTATTTTAAAACTGCTTGCGGCTTTAATGTAATGTTTGGTCCCTCCAATATGGATGAAAATCATTAAGAAAAATAGCATGGGTTTCCCCCCCCCCTCCCCCAGGTCATTACAAGCCCCTTTGGCCCTATATACGTTGAACAGCAGTATACAGGCGGTGCAAACAAGACAGGGACTGTAGGTTTGTTGTTAAGTAGAATCTTTTTTTAATTTTCAACTGGTACTTTTTTAAAGTGTAGCTCCATCCAAAAAAAAATCTATTTTTAAGCTTTTCTGAAAACATAGAGAAGGGTTATCACCCCTGTAAACATTTGTTTTGCTGTCTGTGTGCATCACTTTCTGTCCCAATGACAAATGTTTTTTTTTTTTTTGTGAAACAAGGATTGGTGATAAAGCATCAGTGGACAGGAGACACCTCTTACAGAAGAGAATTTCCCTTCCTAGGGGTAGATTTCCTCTCACTTCCTGTTGTCTCACTCCGTTTACAAGTAGGAGTCGTTTGTCAGTTGGATGTTTGAAAGTAGGGGCCTGCCGTATATACTCTGCAGAAATTTGGGCCCTAGGTGTTGGTGTTGCCACAACACTGTAAGCCCTCACAGTTACTCTTGGTGGGTGCTGGAACGCCCTGCTGTGTGAATTATTGTATCAAGAATTGTAATTACATGCCATTGTTGAACAGGGGCAGAAAAATTGGGCCTTTGGTGGTGGTGCTGGTGCCACAACACTGTAAGTCCTCACAGTTACTCTTGGTGGGCACAGGAATGGGCAAATATTAGATCAAGAATTGTAATTACATGCCCCTGTTGAACAGGGGCAGAAACATTGGGCCTTTGTTGGTGGTGGGGGTGCTGGTGCCACAACATTGTATACATACACAGACATCGCTTGTATATCAAGGCAAAATGTATTAAAAAATGTTGCTTGTCTTGCAAAATGCTCTCAAACCAAGTTACTCTCAAACCAAGGTTTTACTGTACTTTATACTATCTCTTGTTGTTTTATAATCTATTAGCGAACAAAAGTGGAAAAAGTGTATTATTTAAACTTTTCTTATTTTAAAACATATAGCAGATTATATCATCTTTGAAGTCAATGCCACCAAAAGAAAGCAGAAAGAAAATAGATATAAAACATTTCTAAAAAAGTACTAATGGTGAGATGAATGCATCTGCTGTATTATATTTCCATTTCTAGATTTTTATTTTTTTTTATCTAAAAAAGGTAATGTAGAAAATGTTTACTAAAGTTTATGTTTATTCCTTTATAGGAAGGAAAACAACTTTTTATACATTTTGTGATGAATGAAAATGAAACCTCATCTGACTTTAAGGCTGGATTCCCACCTATGCAGTTTTAGTGCTTTTTGAATTTTGCAGATTTGCACTACAGTCCATTTTACATGGTTTCCTATGAAACACAATCTGTAGTGCAAATCTGCAAAATGCAAAAAGCACCAAAAATGCATAGGTGTGAATCCAGCCTAAAACTCACCATAACAGATATCCTCAGACCCCTTTCACACTGAGGAGTTTTTCAGGCGCTACAGCGCTAGAAAATAGCGCTGCTATACCGCCTGAAAAACTCCTGCACTGCATACTCGATGTGAAAGCCCGAGGGCTTTCACACTGAGGCGATGCGCTGGCGGGAGAGAAACAAATCTCCTGCCAGCAGCATCTTTGGAGCGGCGTGTATACGGCTCCTTCACCCCTCCTTCCCATTTAAAACAATGGGAAACTGCGGCAATACCGCCCACAATGCGCCTCTGCAGGGGCGTATTGCGGGGGGTAATAACCCTTTATCGGCTGATAGCGGGAGTTAATACCGCACCGCTAGCGGCCAAATCCTGCGGCAATTCCGATGGTGTAGCGCCGCTATTTTTAGCGGCGCTATACCACCACCGCGCCTCCCGCCCCAGTGTGAAAGGGGCCTTAGTGTGGATTCTGGAGCACTGCCACACTTTGGTTGCTATTATCCACATAAGGAAGAAAGACTTTATTTGCACAACATTGTGAAGCACAAAAGCATCATCTTTCATAATCTTTGGATTATAGTATGTTATATATAAAAAAAAGTAGGGCTGTGCAAATTAACTTTTAATTAATCGATTAATCTTTAATTTTTTTAATCGATCAAAATCTTTTTGATCGATTAAAATTCTTTTGATTGGTACTCAACTCTCCGCCGGCTTCTAGGCCTTCAGGGAGTTCCGTCGGAGATCCAGTAACGTCACGGACACCGGCGGGGCTTGCTGTGTCCATCTGAAGGGCTCCTTTGCTGTGCCTTCATATCTGCATGCCGGCGGGACCTTACTATCTGCCACACACAAGGGCTGTTACACTTCCCTCTATCACTTCCCTTTATCAACCTGGGATTCTACAGCCATCCACTGGGAGTTGTGATAGTTCCCTTCATGGGACATCTACATGCCGACGGACTGATGTTAACCTCTCCTCATCTGGATTCATCAGTGGTATCGTTGTACACATTTTTATACCAATATCATACTTGGCTACATGTTTTTATGACTGCTTTTGGTACGGTTTGGTATTACTCGCACCATTTTTACAGTTTATGTAGCTACATCAATTTTATCTCCAGTGCAATATTTATTTGGTTACCTACTTGAAGACTATAAAAGTTTTAATGCTATTCCCATTGAGCGCTGCCTTTGTGTGTTTTTTGTATCCTGCTATCCATTTTTCCCGTGGTTGGTAGCTGCACTGGGAATCAGCCTGCAAGGAGATCAGCTAAAAGTAGTTGGATCTGTATGTGCCTTATAATTAATCGAAATTAGTCGATTAATCGATTTTAAAAAAAAACGATTAATCGAACAGAAAAATGTGGATCAGTAACAGCCCTAAAAAAAAGTCAACTTTGTTTTTTTAAATTGGGCTACATTCAGGCTTGGATGTAAAATTTACTCAGCAAGAAAAGGAGGCCCTGTACACACGATCGGTTTGTCCGATGAAAAAAGACAGATGGACCGTTGTCATTGGTCAAACCAATCGTGTGTGGGCCCCATCGGTTTGTTTTCCATCGGTTAAAAAAAAATAGAACATGTTTTAAATTTTTCCTATGGATAAAAAAACGATAGAAAAAAGCGATCGTCTGTGGGGAAATCCATCGGTCAAAAATCCACGCATGCTCAGAATCAAGTCGACGCATGCTCGGAAGCATTGAACTTAATTTTTCTCAGCACTTCGTTGTGTTTTACGTCACCGCGTTGGACACGGTCGGATTTTTAAACCGATGGTGTGTAGGCAAGACTGATGAAAGTCAGCTTCATCGGATATCTGATGAAAAAATCCATCGGTCCATTTTCATCGGATGAACCGATCATGTGTACAGGGCTATAAAAGGTATACAATTTTATTAGTAATTGTTATATAAACCAATTTGAAATCAATGACACGATATGCATTAAAATCACCTTTTGTCTCAATAAAAAATATTTTATATTTTATTAAAATTGTCAAATATTTCATTAAAATCATTTTAGACTTCTTTAAAATCATTTAAAGCCTTATATATTTCATTAAAATCATCTTATATGTATTTAAAATAAGCTTATATTTATTTAAAATCATTGCATATAATAATTGTTTATTCATTATATATTTCAATAAAATCATTAAAGATTTTTATTAAAATCATCTTACATTTCCTTAAAATCAATGTATATTTCATTAAAATCATATTATATTTCTTTAAGGGCCAGTTCACACCACATGCATTTTATTTTTTTTGCATCAAAAACAAATGGAAAGTATGTTATATGGTTTTCATTGGCATAGTTCACACCAGTGTTTGCAGTTCCAGTTCCAGTAGAACATGCTGCATTTATCCTGCACTGGACTGCTGTAAAATGCATAAAAAAATGCACCTAAAAGCACCACTTTCAATAACAATTGCGCGGTCGTGCGACACTGTACCTAAATGAAATTTTTTCCCCCACAAATAGAGCTTTCTTTTGGTGGTATTTGATCAACTTTGCGGTTTTTATTTTTTGCGCTATAAACAAAAGAAGAGCGTCAATTTCGAAAAAAAAAAAACACAATTAGGTAGATTCATTTGCACTACGCCGACGTAAGATAGCGAGGCAAGTACTGTATTCACAAAGCACTTGCCTCCTAAGTTACGTCGGCGTAGCGCAAATGGCCCGGCGTAACCCCGCCTAATTCAAAATAGGCAGGTAGGGGGCGTGTTGTATAGTAATGAATTCACGATTCATTACCATACATGTAAATGAAGCGCCGATCGTACGGCGTATGCGCGTGCATGCTCAGTATCACGTCGCAAATACTCCTTGCTTTCGACGTGAACGTAACCTACTGGGCGCCCCATTCTGAATCGACTTACGCAAACGACGTAAACAACATGAAATTCGTCGGGCTGTCCGACGTCCATACTTAACATTGGCTGCGCCATCTTTTTGGTGGTTTATCTTTACGCCTGAAAACGCCTTACGTAAACGGCGTATCTTACATGCGACGGGCGAGCGTACATTCATGAATAGGCATATCTACGTCATTTACATATTCTCTGCGTAAATCGACGTACACGCCCCTAGCGGCTAGCGTAAATATGCAACTAAGATACAACGGCGTAGGAGACTCACGCCGGTCGTATCTTAGCAACATTTAAGCGTATCTCAATTTGAGCATACCGCTTAAAGATACAACGGCGCGGATTCGGACTTACAACGGCGTATCTACTGATACGCCGTCGTAAGTCTATATGAATCTAGCCCAATATCTTTTACTTTTTGATTTAATAAATATCAATTTTTTTTTAAATACATTGGGCCAGATTCACAAAAGGGATACGACGGCGTTTCTCCTGATACGCCGTCGTATCCCTGTTTCTATCTATGCGGCTGATTCATAGAATCAGTTACGCATAGATATCCATAAGATCCGACAGGTGTAATTGTTTTACACTGTCGGAGCTTAGGATGCAATACCGCGGCCGCCGCTGGGGGGAGTTTGCGTCGTAAACCAGCGTCGGGTATGCAAATTAGTAGTTACGGCGATCCACAATGGATTTTCGCGTTCGCTACGTCGTCGGTAGTCTAGTTTCCCGTCGCAAAGTTAGTCGTTATTTTACCTGCCCTAACTTTACGCAGCAATCGTATTGCTGTATAAAGTATGGCCGTCGTTTCCGCGTCAAAATTTAAAAATGAACGTCGTTTGCGTAAGACGTCCGGGAATACGGAAGTACGCTACTCACATTGCCGTTCGAAAAAATGACGTCACTTCGCGCAAAGCACGGCGGGAGTTACGAAACGGAGCATGCGTAGTAGGTCCGGGCGCGGGAGCGCGCCTAATTTAAATGGCACACGCCCATTTAAATTAGGCGGGCTTACGCCGGAGGCTGCCAGCGTAGGTTTTCATTGCAAGTGCTCTGTGAATCAGGCACTTGCGATGAAAACTTGCGGCGGTGTATCGTATCTACAATACGTTACTCCGCCGCAGTTCTATGTGAATCTGGCCCCCAGCGTCTACAAAATAGGGGATAGAATTATGGCATTTTTATTCATTTTAATTTTTTTACTATTAATGGCGGCGATCTGCATTTTTTTTTGTGACTGCGACATTGCGGCGGACACTTTTGACACTTTTTTGGGACCAATCGCATTTATACTGCGATCCCTGCTATAAAAATGCATTTATTACTGTGTAATGTGACTGGCAGGGAAGGGGTTAACACTAGGGGGCGATCAAGGGGTTAAATATGTTCCCTAGGGAGTGATTCCAATTGTAGGGGAGGAGACCGATTGGTGTTCCTCTGTACTGGGAACACACATCGGTCTCCTCTCCTCTGACAGGACGTGGATCTGTGTGTTTACACCCCATCATTACACACACAGATCCACGGTCCTGCTGTGTTCACAGGCAATCGCGGGTGCCCGGCGGACATCGCGCGCGCGTCCCCTAGACGGCTGGGAGGCCCAGGACGTCATATGATGTCCATCCAGGATGGGTGATCCCTCCTGCGGATGTTATTTGACTATAGCTCTGCATTGAAGTGGTTAAGGTCAATGAAAAAGAGGGGGAAAAATGCACTGGACTGCATCAAAAATGCACCAAAAACGTACTGGAACGCATCAAAAACGTGCATGCAGGGAAAAAAGCACCTGGAATGCTTCCAGACTGCGTTTCTATGGTGTGAACTGGCCAAGGATAAGTCCACCTTTTGGAACATGTTACGTGTTCCACCCGATCTTAGGGTAGAACATATAACATTGTTCCCAGTGCTGCACCCCCCTTCCCTATGGCAGCAGTACGGGGAGAAGTTCCCCTTACTAGCTGTCACTTTTTGAAAACATCGCAGCCATGCGGGGCTCCGCCCACATGGCTGTGTCATTCATTCACACAGCTCTGTGTGTGAATGAACTACAAACCCGACAACCTTAGCAGCTGCCGGCTTGTAGTTCTCGATGAACTACCATGGTGCGGGATGGACCGGTAAGTAGATACACTGACAACGTAACGTATCCTTTTTACGTTACGCCTCCGCAACTTTTACAGGCAAGTGCTGTATTCTCAAACGAAAGTTGTGGCGGCGTAGCGGAAATAGGCCAGCGTGAGCCCACCTAATTCAAATGTGGAAGATGTGGGCGTGTGTTATGTAAATTTTATGTGACCCCACGTAAATGACGCTTTTTACGAACGGCGCATGCGCGGTCCGTGAAAGTATCCCAGTGCGCATGCTCCAAATTAACACGCAAGAAGCCAATGCTTTCGACGTGAACGTAAATGACGCCCAGCCCTATTCGCGAACGACTTACGCAAACAACGTAAAATTTTCAAAATTCGACGCGGAAACGACGTCCATACTTAACATTGATACGCCTCATAAAGCAGGGGTAACTTTACGCCAGGAAAAGCCTAACGTAAACGGCGTATCTGTACTGCGTCGGCCGGGGCGTACGTTCGTGAATTCGCGTATCTAGCTTATTTACATATTTCTAGGCGTAAATCAGCGTACACGCCCCTAGCGGCCAGCGTAAATATGCAGTTAAGATCCGACGGCGTAAGAGACTTACGCCGGTCGGATCTAATAGAAATCTATGCGTAACTGATTCTAAGAATCAGGCGCATAGATACGACGGCTCGGACTCAGAGTTACGACGGCGTATCTGGAGATACGCCGGCGTAACTCGTACGAGAATCCGGGCCCTAGTGTGCAGGAGACCTGCATGGCATCAGTGGACTGCTGATTTGCTGGTGCAAAGCTTTCCAGGCTCCTACTACAAAAATAATAAATGCACTTTTTTTTTTACCTGCAAAAAAGATGCACATTTATTACTTTTTTGTAGGAAGGTGAACTTATTCTTTAAAATCATTACATATTTCATTAAAATCAGCTTATAGTTCTTTAAAACAATCATATATCATTTCAGGTTATGATTCAAAACATTTCAGAGATTATAGCACAGAAGGTGATTTTATTTGATCCATAGAGAATATAGAGGTCATGTCCTAAAATTAGAAGAAAAAAAAAAACATTTAGATAAAGATTGTGAATACATAGAACAGTTTACCAACATTAAAGCACCAAAAACACATAGAAGCAATACATACTTTTTGAATTTTTGAACCCCCAATTACTAAAATCTCACAGAAGCTTTAAAGGTTAAGTCCACCTTTCTGACCGCGTTTCGTCCACATCTATTTTTGGAGTGTAATGCCGCGTACACCGGGGCTCGACAAAATCCAGATGCCCGGTCGCAATTGCGACAAATTGTGACCTGACGCTTGGGGAAGCTTAGGCCTGCAGAAGGCCGCAAAGCCGCGGCCTCAATTACCGGCCGGCGCGGGCCCGCCACGATCACGTGGCGTGATCGCGGGCCCGCGCCCGCCGGTAATTGAGGTCGCGCCTTTGCGGCCTTCTGCAGGCCTAAGCTTCCTTCTGTGATCTAGCGCCATCTTGTGGTGGCCGTTGGCATTACAAGTAAAACAGCAGCTGTTTTCACTGCCATCTCCTTCCCTCTAATTAGAACCCCCAAACATGATATATATTTTTTTATTCTAACACCCTAGAGAATAAAATGGCGGCCGTTGCAATACTTTCTGTCACACCGTATTTGCACAGCGGTCTTACAAGCGCACTTTTTTGGGGAAAAAATACACTTCTTTTAATAAAAAAAATAAGACAACAGTAAAGTTATCCCCATTTTTTTTATATATATCGTGAAAGATGATGTTACGCCAAGTAAATTGATACCCAACATGTCACGCTTCAAAATTGCGTCCGCTCGGGGAATGGCGACAAACTTTTACCCTTAAAAATCTCCATAGGTGACGTTTAAAACAGGTTGCATGTTTTGAGTTACAGAGGAGGTCTAGGGCTAGAATTATTGCTCTCGCTCTAACGATCGCGGCGATACCTCACGTGTGGTTTGAACACCGTTTACATATGCGGGCGCTACTCACGTATGTGTTCGCTTCTGCGTGTTAGCTTGTCGGGACGGGGCGCGTTTTCTGGCTCCTAACTTTTTTTAGCTGGCTCCTAGATTCCAAGCAAATTTGTCAAACCCTGGCATACACAATCTTTGAGAGCAGGTTCTCAATCTTCCCGACAACAAAAGTTTTGCTCGGAAATTTCCGATCGTGTGTAGCCAATTCCGACAAAAATCCTACGCATGCTCGGAATCATTGAACTTCATTGATCTCGGCTGGTCGTACGTGTTGTATGTCACCGCGTTCTCGACGTTCGCAATTTCTGACAACATTTGGGTGACCGTGCGTATGCAACACAAGTTTGAGACAAGTTTTGTTGTCGGAAATTCCGATCGTGTGTTCGCGGCATAACATGAAACATGGTCATACGACCCCCACCCTCAAACCATCCCTTCTAAACAGAATTCTGGGGTTCTGCTCTCCATCAGCTCCTGTCCTACAGTATTTAAATTTGGTGCTGCTGTGTGTTGCTCTACCCACCATCCACCTCATTCATTCACTAAGTGAAAAAATTACCCCAGCCAGGGCGGACTGACAGCTCATGGGGCCCCTGGGCAATAGGAGATTATGGGGCCTCCAGGCAATAGGAGATTATGGGGCCCCTGGGCAATAGGAGATTATGGGGCCTCCAGGCAATAGGAGATTATGAGGCCCCCAGGCAATAGGAGATTATGGGGCCTCCAGGCAATAGGAGATTATGGGGCCCCCGGGCAATAGGAGATTATGGGGCCCCCGGGCAATAGGAGATTATGGAGCCCCCAGGCAATAGGAGATTATGGGCCCCCCAGGCAATAGGAGAGTATGGGGCCCCCAGGCAATAGGAGAGTATGGGGCCCCCAGGCAATAGGAGATTATGGGGCCCCCAGGCAATAGGAGATTATGGGGCCTCCAGGCAATAGGAGATTATGGGGCCTCCAGGCAATAGAAGATTATGGGGCCCCCAGGCAATAGGAGATTATGGGGCCCCCAGGCAATAGAAGATTATGGGGCCCCCAGGCAATAGGAGATTATGGGGCCCCCGGGCAATAGGAGATTATGGAGCCCCCAGGCAATAGGAGATTATGGGGCCTCCAGGCAATAGGAGATTATGGGGCCTCCAGGCAATAGGAGATTATGGGGCCTCCAGGCAATAGAAGATTATGGGGCCCCCAGGCAATAGGAGAGTATGGGGCCCCCAGGCAATAGGAGATTATGGGGCCTCCAGGCAATAGGAGATTATAGGGCCCCCAGGCAATAGGAGATTATGGGGCCCCCATGCAATAGGAGATTATGGGGCCTCCAGGCAATAGGAGATTATGGGGCCCCCAGGCAATAGGAGATTATGGGGCCTCCAGGCAATAGGAGATTATGGGGCCACACAGTATACACACACAGAATACACACACACTGAGACGGTACTGGAGAAGCGAGGCAGCTATAATCTTGGGATTTTTAGACCAAAGGGATGTCGGTAAGGGACATTTCAGGGACAGATGTAAAAAAAAACACACAGATTTTTACATACTGTCCCTGGTTTTACTGAGGCTGGCAACCCTGATGTGGGCCCCCTAGTGTCATGGGGCCCCTCGGGCAGTGCCCGAGTGCCCGAAGGGTCAGTCCGCCCCTGACCACAGCAAAGGAACTTGTAGCTCTCAATGGAGCACAAGTGTGGTGACTTTTCTATACTCGTAGTCCATTGATACTTCCTCCAGCCCCATAGCCAAAGGTCCATTACTTGGCATGGACCTGACCTGGAGGAAAAATCTGTAGAAGCCAAAGCATTACACCCTGACCACAGTTGCGATACCCTGCAGGCTTTAGTGTAAAAAAAAAAAAAAAGTGACATTTTTGCTTTTTGCACCAATGGTTTTTTTATTTTATTTTTTCTGTAACAGGTGAAAATAGCCTTTACACTTTCCATTTAATTAAATAATAAATAATATTAGAAAAAATGTATTTGCTTTCATTTACTTTCTTATTGACCCCGCATCTCCCCATAAAGAGGACCTGTGATTCCTAGTACAAAGGATGTTTACATTCCTTGTAATAGGAATAAAAGTAATAAAAAAAAAAATGTAAAAAAAGTGTAAAAATAAAACAAAAAAAGTAAAAAAATAAAAAATAGAAAATGCTCCTGCCCCCGGTAGCTCGCGCTCAGAAGCTAACGCACACGTAAGTCCTGCCCACATGTGTAAACGCAATTCAAACCACACTTGTGAGGTATCGCCACGAGCGTTAGAGCGAGAGCAATAATTTTAGCACTAGACCTCCTCTGTAACTCTAAACTGGTAACCTGTAAAAAAATTAAAGCGTCGTCTATGGAGATTTTTAAGTACCGAAGCTCGGCGCCATTCCATGAGTGTGCGCAATTTCAAAGTGTGACATGTTAGGTATCTATTTACTCGGTGTACAATCCTCTTTCACAGTATACAAAAAAATAGGGCTAACTTTACTGTTTTGTTATTTTTTAATTCATGAAACCATTTAAAAAAAAAAAGCGTTTGAAAAATTATTGCACAAATACCGTGCAAGATAAAAAGTTGCAATGACCGCCACTTTATTCCCTAGGGTGTCTGCTAAAAAAAATATTCATAACGTTTGGGGATTCTGATTAATTTTCTAGCAAAAAAATGATGATTTTTACATGAAGGAGAGAAGTGTCAGAATAGGCCTGGTATTGAGGTGGTTAATAGCGTTCACCATTTGGGTCAGAACTTTATTAACAAACAAAACATTTCACACTTCTGGTTGCTTCTCTGAAAAACAATTAGCCTGCAATTGCATAGAACAACCAATAGATGGCACCCTAATCAACAGGATAATAATATACAGTATATAGACAGTACAATATGTGTAATGCACATATGTATGGTGTGTGTGTAAGGAGGGAGTGTTTTATTTTTGGGTTATTTTAATACTATTATTTTATCAGTGGGGATTTGAAGAAATATCAGTAGTCTAAACCCTGCTTATTTAATTTTTGATATAGAAAAAGAGAGTCCTCAATCCTTTTCTCTGCAGACCTGCATCCACTAAACACTAAACACAGAAGTGCCGAGTTCAGATCATACACAAACTGAAGAGATAGTAATCATGCCATTCAGTTATGATTGAACAACACCAGAGTGCAGAGTACTGACAACTCCTGTGTTGATTCCTGGAATGTAAAGGATCACCAACCTGAGCTGACCATATTCTCCCTGCTGTGTATCACAGTCTACTCCCCTCTGTATCACTTAAAAGCATCATGGGCCCCCAATTTGCCCCCAATTTACGCACCAACTTTAAAAAAATAAAGTATACATAGTTGATAGAATTAAACATATATTTATTAGTACTTTCAATAAAATAGATTTAACAAAAGGAAAACATTCCATAAATCAAAGACTAGTCAACACAAAGTGCACATTGCAGGGGGGGGGGGGTCAGGAGGGCACAGTATAGGTTCTGGGACGCTTCCCGGGACACGACCATATCGGGACAGTTTAGTAAATAGCATGACTGTCCCAGCAAATCCGGGACAGTTGGCAAGTATGATGTAATGCAAAATCATTGTGGGGCCCCCCATGTACCTGGGGCCCCTGGGCAGAGCCCAGGAGTGCCCTTGCATTAAGATGGCCCTGACTTACACAATTTGCTGTCTCTGCCGGTACAGGTTAGGGGTGAGAGCAGTGGGTATTGTCAGGCACACAGGAGGAGACATGAAGGGGAGCTGACTGCTGGAACACAGCTTGGAGGATAGAGACAAACTGGGCATAGCATAGGTGGTGGTGGTGAAATGGGGGGCATTAAAGGCATACTGAACAGGTGTCCTGCCGAAAAAAGGTCCCCCGGCGTATAATGTTCCCCCTGTACTGCGCAGCGCTTGCGCAGTTCGAACCACAGCGGGGCTGACTCTGCTACTCTGCAAGGGGGCGGGTGCATTACTAAGGGGCGGATAGCTACAGAAGAGGCCGAGTTTTCTATTGATGTGCACAGCTGATAACTTGGCCGTACCCGCCCATCAACATTGCAAATCCGAGCCCTCATTTGTTTAAACACGCCCCACAAAGACGTGTAGTATATTGGTAAAATCAAGGCCAAGTTATCAGCTCTGCACATCAATAGAAAACTCTGCCTCTTCTGTAGCTATCCGCCCCTTAGATGATATCACAGTAATGCACCCATTATGGTGCCATGTTCAGCTGACTCTGAGCTATTTAGCTTTGGCTATTTCCGTCGGCCCCATTGTGGTTCGCACTGCGCAAGCGCTGGGCCTGTACAGTACAGGGGGGACATTATCCGCCGGGGGGACGCTCATCGGCAGAACACCGGCTAGCTGCAAGTGGTTCCGTTCTACTATTCGTATAAGCCTTAGCTCAGTGGCTGCAAAGAAGCTACATAAAATTATTTTGAGAAAGTTTGATCCTTATGTAAATGTGGAGCAACATATTAGCCAAGACATGTAAAATGAAGTAAGGAATTCATATACTGAATAATACTGTGCCAGATTCAGAAAGAGATACGACGGCGTATGTCCTGATACGCCGTTGTATCTCTGAGTTCGGCCGTCGTATCTATGCGCCTGATTCATAGAATCAGGTTACGCATAGATATCCCTAAGATCCGACAGGTGTAAGTGACTTACACCGTCGGATCTTAGGCTGCAATCTCACGCTGGCCGCTAGGTGGCGCTTCCATTTGTTTACGCAAGGAATATGCAAATGAGGAGTTATGCCAATTCAGAAACGAACGACCGCCCGGCGCTTTTTTTTTTACGTCGTTTGCGATCGGCTTTTTCCGGCGTATAGTTACCCCTGCTATATGAGGGGTATCCTATGTTAAAGCGGGAGTTCACCCGAAAAACTATTTTTAACATTAGATTGAGGCTCATTTTGTCTAGGGGAATCGGGTGTTTTTTTAAAAATCGAAGCTGTACTTACCGTTTTAGAGAGCGATCTTCTCCGCCGCTTCCGGGTATGGTCTTCGGGACTGGGCGTTCCTATTTGATTGACAGGCTTCCGACAGGCTTCCGATGGTCGCATACAGCGCGTCACGAGTAGCCGAAAGAAGTTGAACGTCGTGCGGCTCTATACGGCGCCTGCGCGACGACGTTCGGCTACTTTCAGAAAATCGTGACGCGCTATATGCGACCGTCGGAAGTCTGTCGGAAGCCTGTCAATCAAATAGGAACGCCCAGTCCCGCAGCCCATACCCGGAAGCGGCGGAGAAGATCGCTCTCTAAAACGGTAAGTACTGCTTCGATTTTAAAAAAAACTACCCGATTCCCCTTCACAAAATGAGCCTCAATCTAATGTTAAAAATTAAGTTTTTGGGTGAACCTCCACTTTAAGTATGGCCGTCGTTCCCGCACCGAGTTTTGAAATTTTACGTCGTTTGCGTAAGTCGTTCGCGAATACGGCTGGACGTAATTTACGTTAATGTCGAAAGCAATGACGTCCTTGCGACGTCATTTAGAGCAATGCACACTGGGAGATTTTACGGACGGGGCATGCGCCGTTCAAGTAAAACGTAAAAAACGCGGGGTCAAGGAAAATTTCAATAAAACACGCCCCCTACATCCCCATTTGAATTACGCGGCATTATGCCGCAACACATATGCTACGCCGCTCTAACTAAGGGCGCAAGTTCTTTCTGAATAAAGAACTCGCGTCCAAAGTTAGAGCGGCGTAACGTATCTCAGATACATTACGCCGGGCGGACAGATACGCCTATGTATCTGAATCCAGCCCACTGTCTTTACAGGGCTTTTAACTAAACTCATTTGGACTGTAAACATTTTTTAATCAGTCTGTGATCTTTCAAGGGCTCATATTAAAGACTCACCTTCATAAAAGTAACTTCTCTCATCTCAGATTTTTCAAAACACACCGACTTTCCTCTTTTCATTTCGTTGTTGATTTAGCTGTTAAGACAAGTTCAGCAGACCACATTTTTAAAAAGGAACATGAAAAATTCTAGGCCGATGAAAAGATAACACAACACATTTTCCAAATTAAATCTAAAATGATGTGAATCTAGGCTGAAAATGTTGATAAATAGACCACAAAGTTAGCAAAGCTTTGTCAGTTTTGCTCATCCAATAAGGGATGAGCAAAACTGATTTCACTTTGCAACAGTATTGCATTTTGGTTCATTAGAACATCACCATTTTGCAAAATGCTTTGGAGCCAAAATTAGTCTAAAGGAAGAAAAATTCAAGTTGTTTAAAAAGGGGTTGTAAAGGTACAATTTTTTTCCTAAATAGCTTCCTTTACCTTTGTACAGACTCACCCGGGACATCCCCGGACCCTCTTATGTCTAAAATCATCCTATGTCCACTAGGGGCATAGGATGACTGAGAAATGATATCTTGGACTACCTGAGATGGGATTATTATGTAATTATTATCCACAATATATTCCAGGATATCTGTAAAGAACAATTTACTGTTTGTTGATTCCGAACTCAACTGGTTAATTGTAAGAGTGACTCATTCATAATGTTGGGACACATACTGTTAGATGCTAATGCCACCACCTCCAGCCATCTGTCTGTTCT
This sequence comes from Rana temporaria, assembly GCF_905171775.1. Classification (NCBI taxonomy): domain Eukaryota; kingdom Metazoa; phylum Chordata; class Amphibia; order Anura; family Ranidae; genus Rana; species Rana temporaria. Next base: position 9,183,668 of record NC_053494.1, read on the forward strand.
CTGTGCTAATTGATCCTGCTATTGTGTGAAGATGTCCTGTGTTTACACTTATGATAATGTGTATTGTATAGCAGGTGAACGAGGAGATGTGATGTCTACCCTGAAAGGTCATATCTATGAGTCGCCTAGTCTGGGTGAATAATTAGTTAATTAGCTCATGTTAATTTATGTTCTGGTTACCTCCTCTTTAAACTGTATATAAGGTTGTATTCTTGGTTCTATTAAACACTCCATGTTCAGCAGACAAACAAGTCTCATCTCGTTGTGTGCTTGAGAGCAGCTGGAATATCTGATATCTATATCCAGACTGATAGGAAGCAGTATATGACGTAAGCACTCAAGCGGATTGTGGGACGTCGTTCCGTTACAAGCTTGGTGCAGTTTTCCTTTACCTACCTCGATTTTGCTTTTAAATGTCCTTATTTCTTCTGAGAAATCCTCACTTGCTGTTCTTCTGTCTGTAACTCCACACAGTAATGCGAGGCTTTCTCCCTGGTGTGGAGTGTCGTGCTCGCCCCCTCCCTTGGACTACAGGAGAGTCAGGACTTCTCTACGTTGCAGATAGAGAAAGAAGCTGTGTGTTAGTGGGCGTCCCGACTCTCCTGTAGTCCAAGCTAGGGGGCAAGCACGACACTCCACACCAGGGAGAAAGCCTGGCATTACTGTGTGGAGTTACAGACAGAAGAACAGGAAGTGAAGATTTATCAGAAGAAATAAGGACATTTAAAAGCAAAATGGAAGGATGAGGTAAGTGAAGGAGGACTGCACTAAGGGAAAGGAAGCTATTTAGGGAAAAAAAATATTACCTTTACAACCCCTTTAAGCCCATTTTTAGCTCCACAACAAATGGTTTGTGAGTGTTTTTTTTTTTCAATTTTTGTTTTTGTTTTTAGGAATTTTGGAAAAAAGATGAAAACTAGCACTGTAAAAATAATTACCGTATTTATCGGCGTATAACACGCACCCTAACTTTAAGAGGGAAGTTTCAGGGGAAAAAAACATTCCACAGCCCCCTGCGTATAACACGCAGGCACGGTTTACCCTCTATTTTCAGGGTAAAAAAAGTGAGTGTTATACGCCAATAAATACAGTGTATACAGAACAGATGATTTTTTTCTTGTTTTTTTTGTGTATTTATTGTTATTTGATGGTTTTAAGCATTTAAATAATAAATATACAAACTGCTGCGCTAACATTTGATAAATTGAACACAAATTATACAAAGTGATCAAATAGCAGTGTAAAAAGGTAAAAAGAAAAGTCTGTGAACAAAGCCCATGATAGAAGATGCAAAAAAACATCACCAATCTCTATGCACCACCTCCAGAGAAAACGCGCTTATTTGCTTACTAAACCCATATGACTCTCATGGATAAAAGAGTCAGAATGATTTTTATGGATAATCCCTCTCACAAGATTAGTGTGTCTCCCTCAACTGGAAAATGTGGTCATCCCTGGCGATATCATAACTAAAATTGCCTCACACTCGGAAATCTTTACATATAGATAAAAACCGGTAAAGAGAGACTCATATGCTCCACAAAGCATAAATCCTCAATCATCACTATTAATTTACATGCTTTTTATTGAAATAAACAAGAAAAATACAGACTGTGATTCTATAAACAGACACAACAGATAAGGCAAGTTGGTGGAGACTGTTCATCCAGAAAGTACATCCTCAATAAGCTCACAGAAATCTTCTAGAAATTAGGGCTGTGGAAATTAACAATTAATTCCTCGATTAATTGTCAATTTTTTTGATCAATCGAAATTCTTTTGATTGGTACTCACCTCTCCGCCGGCTTCCGGGCCTTCAGGGAGTTCCGTTGGAGATCCGGTGATACCACGGACACCGGCGGGGCTTGCCGCGTCCATCTGAAGGGCTCCTTTGCTGTGCCTTCATATCTGCATGCCGGCGGGACCTTACTATCTGCCACACACAAGGGCTGTTACACTTCCCTCTATCACTTCCCTCTATCAACCTGGCATTCTACAGCCATCCACTGGGAGTTGTGATAGTTCCCTTCACGGGACATCTACATGCCGAACACGAAAATTGTAATCAGTAACAGCCCTACTAGAAATCAATAATATTTTTCAACGGCATGTAAATAACACCAGTCTAAATCTTATAAAGGGGAAGTAAAAAATATCAAGAAAACAGACGGGCGCAGTCACGGAACTTCGGACCGGGGCGCGCGCGCGCGTGACCCACGGCTGGACTCTTAAAGGCTACGTACAGGTACGTGCCTGTGCCCAGCCGTGCCATTCTGCTGACTTATATCGGCATTAGGCGATCCTTAAGTGGTTAAGTGAGTTATTCCTAAGAATTACAGGCCTACAATATAAAATGACAAATTTCCAAGCAAAATAATTGTACCGCTTTCAGCACCTAAAATCTTAAAGAACCATACCGCCAGGGAGGTTAAAGCGATGCAGTGCCATATCGCAAAAAGTGCTCTGGTTAGGAAGGGGGTAAATTCTTCTCTGGTTAGGAAGGGGGTAAATTCTTCTCTGGTTAGGAAGGGGGTAAATTCTTCTCTGGTTAGGAAGGGGGTAAATTCTTCTCTGGTTAGGAAGGGGGTAAATTCTTCTCTGGTTAGGAAGGGGGTAAATTCTTCTCTGGTTAGGAAGGGGGTAAATTCTTCTCTGGTTAGGAAGGGGGTACATTTTTCCAGGGCTCAAGTGGTTAAGGCAAACTATAGTATTTATAACTCTGATTACCCAGGACAGTCAACAATTGGCTATTTGTCCAATTAAATTTTTTTTGTTAAAGCGGAGGTTTACCCATAGCGCACACTTTTTAGCCTTAGATTCCTGCTCGTTTTGTCTAGGGCAGTGATGGCGAACGCGTGGCACGCGTGCCGCTCCCGGCACGGCAAGCTGTTTTGGTGGGCACGCGGTGACAATGCAGAAATGTCAAAGAAAAAAAAATTAAATCGTTAAATCGTCAAACCGCAACTAGAAACTACATTTCCCACACTACCCTGTGCTAGCGGTGACGTGTCCGAGTGGGCGTAACTTAGAATGAGCGCCCGGAGGTCACGTGCTAGCTTGCTACCCAATGAAAGCTCTCAGATCATCCACTGCCTGACGTGCTGCTGGGCGTGACTGGGAGCATGAGGAGAAGACGCGCGGCGGGAAAGAGCTGCAAGACTCGTGAAGCCATCTTCTTCATTGCGCAGTTTGATTCAGCTGCAGACAAAAGTAAGAATACTTATTACTCGAATACTATTTAGACATGGGATACCTGGGTCGTTTTATGACGTCTATTATGGGTTGCCCTGCTAACATCACCCAATCTAAAATGTAAAATTTTGCTGAACAATGACTTTAGCTAATCTCGCTGGTGGGTGTTCTGACAGTTGCTGACTGACTTGGGAAACTTTGTTCTGCAAACATATTACCCCCCTCATTGCAAATGAGGGGGGGTAATATGTTTGCAAATGACACCTAGGCCCAAAAACAGCAATGAGGGAGGTAATATGTTTGCTGTTATTGGGCATAGGTGTCATTTGCAAACATATTACCTCCCTCATTGCTGTTATTGGGCCTAGGTGTCATTTGCAATGAGGGGGGTAATATGTTTGCAAATGACACCCAGGCCCAATAACAGCAATGAGGGGGGTAATATGTTTGCTGTTATTGGGCCTAGGTGTCATTTGCAAACATATTACCCCCCTCATTGCTGTTATTGGGTCTAGGTGTCCTTTGCAAACATATTACCCCCCTCATTGCAAATGAGGGGGGTAATATGTTTGCAAATGACACCTAGGCCCAATAACAGCAATGAGGGGGGTAATATGTTTGCAAATGACACCTAGGCCCAATAAAAGCAATGAGGGGGGGTAATATGTTTGCAAATGACACCTAGGCCCAAAAACAGCAATGAGGGAGGTAATATGTTTGCTGTTATTGGGCATAGGTGTCATTTGCAAACATATTACCTCCCTCATTGCTGTTATTGGGCCTAGGTGTCATTTGCAATGAGGGGGGTAATATGTTTGCAAATGACACCTAGGCCCAATAACAGCAATGAGGGGGGTAATATGTTTGCAAATGACACCTAGGCCCAATAAAAGCAATGAGGGGGGGTAATATGTTTGCAAATGACACCTAGGCCCAAAAACAGCAATGAGGGAGGTAATATGTTTGCTGTTATTGGGCATAGGTGTCATTTGCAAACATATTACCTCCCTCATTGCTGTTATTGGGTCTAGGTGTCCTTTGCAAACATATTACCCCCCTCATTGCAAATGAGGGGGGTAATATGTTTGCAAATGACACCTAGGCCCAATAACAGCAATGAGGGGGGGTAATATGTTTGCAAATGACACCTAGGCCCAATAAAAGCAATGAGGGGGGGTAATATGTTTGCAAATGACACCTAGGCCCAAAAACAGCAATGAGGGAGGTAATATGTTTGCTGTTATTGGGCATAGGTGTCATTTGCAAACATATTACCTCCCTCATTGCTGTTATTGGGCCTAGGTGTCATTTGCAATGAGGGGGGTAATATGTTTGCAAATGACACCCAGGCCCAATAACAGCAAACATATTACCCCCCCTCATTGCTGTTATTGGGCCTGGGTGTCATTTGCAAACATATTACCTCCCTCATTGCTGTTATTGGGCCTAGGTGTCATTTGCAATGAGGGGGGTAATATGTTTGCAAATGACACCCAGGCCCAATAACAGCAATGAGGGGGGGTAATATGTTTGCTGTTATTGGGCCTAGGTGTCATTTGCAAACATATTACCCCCATCATTGCTGTTATTGGGCCTGTGTCCTGGCCTATGGACAACAATGACACACTTTTTTTTTTTTAATTTTAGCCCTTTGGATTCTTCTTTGCAATTCTTGTAGAATCTACAGCAGCTTCCAGACCCAGCAGAGCAGTGTCAGCAGCGGCACAGCACGCCTTATTGTTTCACAGGACATTGGACGATTTGAGCTTATATCTGTCTACATTAAAAAAAGTAAGTTGCTAAGGGTCACATCTGGCCCCCGGGCTACGGTAGTTTCCTGTGTCCCTATGGACAACAATGAAAACATATTTTTTTTTTCATTACAGCCCTCTCTCCGGGATTCTACTTTGCAAATCTTGTAGAATGTACAGCAGCTTTCAGACCCAGCAGAGCGGTGTCAGCAGCGGCACAGCACGCCTTGTTGTTTCACAGGACATTGGACGATTTGAGCTTATATCTGTCTACATTACAGAAACGTAAGTTGCTAAGGGTCACATCTGGCCCCCGGGCTATGGTAGTTTCCTGTGTCCCTATGGACAACAATGAAAACATATTTTTTTTTTCATTACAGCCCTCTCTTTGGGATTCTTCTTTGCAATTCAGAATCTACAGCAGCTTCCAGACCCAGCATAGCGGTGTCAGCAGCGGCACAGCGCGACTTCTTGTTTCACAGGATATTGGACGATGTATATCTGTCTACAAAACCGTGAGTTGTTCTACCTTTTTTGTGAAATGTTGCAATAATATTTTTGGTATAGGTAGGTAGGGATAGATTTGTATTGGGTGCTTCATCCATCCTTATTTTATACATTTTGTGTTTTTTGTAGACATGAACAACCAAAAATGAGTACATCAAAAAAAGCAAAATTAAAAACAGATAGTGGAAGATCATTCCAAGAGACCTGGACACAGTCATTTGGAGTGATTGAACGCAATGGGAAAGCGTTATGTGTTCTGTGTAGTGAAAGTGTGGTATCTCGCACATCTAGTGTCAAACGTCATTTTGATACCAACCACAAAAGTGTTGCCGAACTTGGTGTAGCTGAAAGAAAAGAGTTTCTTGATGGGAAATTGAAGAGATATCACTGCCAGTATCGTAGTTTTTGCAACTATCTTTCTAAAACAAATTATCTGGCAAATGCCAGCTTTGAAATTTCACTGTGCATAGCAAAACATGAAAAGCCCCTCTCTGATGGCGATTTTATCAAAACGGCCATGTTGGCTGTGAGTAATTCCCTTTTTCATGAATTTCCAAACAAGGACAAAATTAAGCAACGAATCTCTGAAATGCCACTTAGCAGAAATACTGTTAAAGATAGAGTCCTGCGTATGGCAAGTGATGTTAGTCAGCAGCTCACCACTGACTTACAAAAGGCAGCCTGTTACTCCATGTGCTTGGATGAAAGCACAGACATAAATAATCATGCAAGGCTAGCAGTAATTTTGCGTTATGCTGTTGGTGACACCATGAGAGAGGAGCTCATGAAACTGTTGTCTTTGCCTGGAAGAACACAAGGGATAGATATCTACAATGCTGTGATGGAGGCTTTTGTCTCACAAGACATAAGGCCAGAAAAAGTGGTTTCAGTTACTAGTGACGGGGCACCTTCCATGGTGGGGGTAACATCTGGTTTCATACAGTTTTTTGTCAAAGAAGCAAAGCACCCAGTCATTCAATTTCATTGTATTATACATCAAGAAGCTCTTTGTGCCAAGGAAAGCAGCAAAATATTAGACGATATCCTCAAGGATGTCACAAAAATGGTGAATTACATCATGGCTCGTGCTCTTAATTTTCGACAGTTTCAAGCACTTCTTGATGAGGTACAGGCACAGTATAATACTTTACTTATGTACAATAATGTACGATGGCTAAGCAGAGGACAGGTCTTGGAGAGATTTGTAGCCTGTTTGGATGAAATTAGGCTGTTTATGAATGACAAGGGGCAGGAATATCCACAGCTCACTGATATGACCTGGCTCACCAATCTCATGTTTTTTACTGATTTTACAATACACTTCAATGTCCTGAACAAAAAACTGCAAGGTTTAGGGAAAACAGCAGAAAGAATGTTTTGTGATATCAGAACATTTGAGAGAAAACTGCAGGTTTTTGAAAGAGACCTTGAAAGTGGGCAGCTGAAATATTTTCCCAATCTAAAAATGCATTTGGAAAATTCTACAACATTTACAGACAATCCAAACCATCATGAAATCTACAAGGAATTTTCTTGCATTATAGCAGTTGCAAAGGAGAATTTTGGCAACAGATTTGTACAGTTCCGTAAGATGGAAACAACCCTGAGTTTTCTTACTTCTCCAGATAAAGCCAAATTTGAAGAACTTGATCTTTCCTGCTTACACTGGTTAGATTTAGAAAATTTGGAAATGGAGCTACTGGAATTTCAAGAAAGCTCTATCTGGAAAAATAAATTCTCTGACCTGCGTGCCACTCTTGAAAAGATGGAGTGTGAAGGGATGACCAAAGACAGCACAGTTGCTAGTTCAGAAAATGAAATACTTAAAGTGTGGAATTCTCTGCCAAATAATTTTAAGGCAATGAAAACACTTGGGATTGCTTTCCTTACTTTGTTTGGGTCATCCTATGCTTGTGAGCAGCTGTTTTCAGCATTGAATTATATCAAATGTGATGCCAGAAATAGACTAACAGATGATTTGAGTGCTGTATGTGTTGCTCTCAAACTAACGGAGTATGAGCCAAGGTTTGACAAGTTATCAGCATGCATACAACAGTAAAAATCACATTAATTGTGCAAAAGCATCCCAAATCTTTATCAACGCCCAGCCAAGGCATCTTAAAAAATGCCCAGCAATGGCATCTTTAATAATGCTCAGGCAAGGCATCTTTACCAATGCCCAGCCAAGGCATCTTTAAAAATGCCCAGCAATGGCATCTTTAATAATTCCCAGCCATGGCATCTTTACCAATGCCCAGCCAAGGCATCTTTAAAAATGCCCAGCAATGGCATCTTTAATAATGCCCAGCCATGGCATCTTTACCAATGCCCAGCCAAGGCATCTTTACCAATGCCCAGCCAAGGCATCTTTACCAATGCCCAGCCAAGGTATCTTTACCAATGCCCAGCCAAGGCATCTTTACCAATGCCCAGCCAAGGCATCTTTAAAAATGCCCAGCCAAGGTATCTTTAAAAATGCCCACTGCTCTGCTGGGTCTGGAAGCTGCTGTAGATTCTAATCTACAAGAATTGCAAAGAAGAATCCAAAGGGCTAAAATGAAAAAAACAAAAATGTGTCATTGCATCTTTACCAATGCCCAGCCAAGGCATCTTTACCAATGCCCAGACAAGGCATCTTTACCAATGCCCAGCCAAGGCATCTTTACCAATGCCCAGCCAAGGCATCTTTAAAAATGCCCAGCAATGGCATCTTTAATAATGCCCAGCCATGGCATCTTTACCAATGCCCAGCCAAGGCATCTTTAAAAATGCCCAGCAATGGCATCTTTAATAATGCCCAGGCAAGGCATCTTTACCAATGCCCAGCCAAGGCATCTTTACCAATGCCCAGCCAAGGTATCTTTACCAATGCCCAGCCAAGGCATCTTTACCAATGCCCAGCCAAGGCATCTTTAAAAATGCCCAGCAATGGCATCTTTAATAATGCCCAGGCAAGGCATCTTTACCAATGCCCAGCCAAGGCATCTTTACCAATGCCCAGCCAAGGCATCTTTAAAAATGCCCAGGCAAGGTATCTTTAAAAATGCCCACTGCTCTGCTGGGTCTGGAAGCTGCTGTAGATTCTAATCTACAAGAATTGCAAAGAAGAATCCAAAGGGCTAAAATGAAAAAAACAAAAATGTGTCATTGCATCTTTACCAATGCCCAGCCAAGGCATCTTTACCAATGCCCAGACAAGGCATCTTTACCAATGCCCAGCCAAGGCATCTTTAAAAATGCCCAGCAATGGCATCTTTAATAATGCCCAGCCATGGCATCTTTACCAATGCCCAGCCAAGGCATCTTTAAAAATGCCCAGCAATGGCATCTTTAATAATGCCCAGGCAAGGCATCTTTACCAATGCCCAGCCAAGGCATCTTTACCAATGCCCAGCCAAGGTATCTTTACCAATGCCCAGCCAAGGCATCTTTACCAATGCCCAGCCAAGGCATCTTTACCAATGCCCAGCCAAGGTATCTTTACCAATGCCCAGCCAAGGCATCTTTAAAAATGCCCAGCAATGGCATCTTTAATAATGCCCAGGCAAGGCATCTTTACCAATGCCCAGCCAAGGCATCTTTAAAAATGCCCAGGCAAGGAATCTTTACCAATGCCCAGCCAAGGCATCTTTAAAAATGCCCAGCAATGGCATCTTTAATAATGCCCAGGCAAGGCATCTTTACCAATGCCCAGCCAAGGCATCTTTAAAAATGCCCAGCAATGGCATCTTTAATAATGCCCAGGCAAGGCATCTTTACCAATGCCCAGCCAAGGCATCTTTAAAAATGCCCAGCCATGGCATCTTTAATAATGCCCAGCCATGGCATCTTTACCAATGCCCAGCTAAGGCATCTTTACCAATGCCCAGCCAAGGCATCTTTAAAAATGCCCAGGCAAGGCATCTTTACCAATGCCCAGCCAAGGCATCTTTAAAAATGCCCAGCAATGGCATCTTTAATAATGCCCAGGCAAGGCATCTTTACCAATGCCCAGCCAAGGCATCTTTAAAAATGCCCAGCAATGGCATCTTTAATAATGCCCAGGCAAGGCATCTTTACCAATGCCCAGCCAAGGCATCTTTAAAAATGCCCAGCCATGGCATCTTTAATAATGCCCAGCCATGGCATCTTTAATAATGCCCAGCCATGGCATCTTTACCAATGCCCAGCCAAGGCATCTTTAAAAATGCCCAGCAATGGCATCTTTAATAATGCCCAGGCAAGGCATCTTTACCAATGCCCAGCCAAGGCATCTTTAAAAATGCCCAGCAATGGCATCTTTAATAATGCCCAGGCAAGGCATCTTTACCAATGCCCAGCCAAGGCATCTTTAAAAATGCCCAGCAATGGCATCTTTAATAATGCCCAGGCAAGGCATCTTTACCAATGCCCAGCCAAGGCATCTTTAAAAATGCCCAGCCATGGCATCTTTAATAATGCCCAGCCATGGCATCTTTAATAATGCCCAGCCATGGCATCTTTACCAATGCCCAGCCAAGGCATCTTTAAAAATGCCCAGCAATGGCATCTTTAATAATGCCCAGGCAAGGCATCTTTACCAATGCCCAGCCAAGGCATCTTTAAAAATGCCCAGCCATGGCATCTTTAATAATGCCCAGCCATGGCATCTTTACCAATGCCCAGCTAAGGCATCTTTACCAATGCCCAGCCAAGGCATCTTTAATAATGCCCAGCAATAGATCATTAGACTCATCCTCTGCTTATGTACAATAATGTCTTTTAGCTATGCAAAGTATACTGTGCCTGTACCCATCACAGCATTGTAGATCTCTATCCCTTGTGTAAGCAAATGCATCTTTACCAATGCCCAGCCAAGGCATCTAATGCCCAGCCAAGGCATCTTTACCAATCTTTACCAATGCCCAGACAAGGCATCTTTAAAAATGCCCAGCAATGGCATCTTTAAAGATGCCTTACCAAGGCATCTTTAATAATGCCCAGCAAAGCCATCTTTGGAAATGCCCAGCAAAGCCATCTTTGGAAATGCCCAGCAAAGCCATCTTTGGAAATGCCCAGCAAAGCCATCTTTGGAAATGCCCAGCAAAGCCATCTTTGGAAATGCCCAGCAAAGCCATCTTTGGAAATGCCCAGCAAAGTCATCTTTGAAAATGCCCAGCAAAGCCATCTTTGAAAATGCCTAGCAAAGGCATCCTTACCAGCGATCAGCAAAGGCATCTTTACCAGCGATCTGCAAATGTATCCTTATCCAAAAATACATGCACAAGTACAGTTGTTGAGATTCTTTTTCAATAAAAAAAAAATGTTTAATAGAAAGCTCTGTTATTGTGTTTTTCTTTTAAAACAAAAGCTGTTAATTAGTTTGGACAAGTGTACGAGTTGATTTTTCTAAACGAAAACCTTGGTATTCATGTTTAATTGCAGTGTTGGCACTTCAAAAAAAAATTAGGTTTTGTGTTGCAGTTTGGGCACTCGGGCTCAAAAAGGTTCGCCATCACTGGTCTAGGGGAATCGGCTATTTGTTTTAAAATATGATCCGTACTTACCCGTTTTAGAGAGCGATCTTCTCCGCCGCTTCCGGGTATGGGCTGCGGGACTGGGCGTTCCTTCTTGATTGACAGTCTTCCGAGAGGCTTCAGACGGTCGCATCCATCGCGTCACTAGTAGCCGAAAGAAGCCGAACGTCGGTGCGCAGGCGCAGTATAGAGCCGCACCGACGTTCGGCTTCTTTCGGCTACGAGTGACGCGATGGATGCGACCGTCGGAAGCCTCTCGGAAGACTGTCAATCAAGAAGGAACGCCCGCTCCCGAAGACCCATACCCGGAAGCGACGGAAGAAGATGCATCTCGAAAACGGGTAAGTACGGCTCATATTTTAATACAAATAGCCGATTCCCCTAGACAAAACGAGCAGGAATCTAAGGGGAAAATAGAAACAAAAAACGAATTGGGTGAACTCCCGCTTTAAGGTTTGCTTCACTGACCTTTTGAATACAATTAACATATGACTGGCAATTCTATCAACGTTGATGACTTCCCTTTTTAATGTTTATATGTTTAAATAGACTGCTACCTGTCTATGAGAGCACATCAGGAATATATGGTACAGATATAGACTACATATACACTATACATACAGTAGTATCCTACAATATTTTCTGTGGACGTGGAACAAAACTCTCGCTATATTTAAAGGTTTATGTCTTTGATGGAGACACAATACAACCAGTGCCCACCCACTGAGCTATGACTAAGCATTGAGGTTCAATGTGAAACGCGTCAGCTGTTTTTTCCCACTGTATGCTGTTTTTTGTAGTGCATTTTCTTTTTACCCAATAAAGGGCACGTATTTTTAAGACATTGGAGTGCGGCTGTCCATATACTTTCCTCCCTTTGCATTCCCTATCAGTGCCCACCCACTACCGAAATATACATTTTGTTGAATTGAATTGTATTTGCATTATGTGCATAGAGAAAAACGGTTGTCTTATTGGTGTAGACATTTGTTTTACTCACCTGTGTGAAATCTCTCTCAATCAACATTTTCATATTGTGTTTTTTCATAAGTGCAAGAATTTTTGTTAGTGTTTCTTCCACATGTTTCGCAGTATGGTGGTGAATGATGAGGTCAACCATATCCTCCACAGATTTATCTTTAACCTCACTTGTCACAATTCGGCCTTCTTTTAAAGGTGGGTCTATGGCACAAAGAATGTGTTTAAAGCTTGCTATGTCGTCCCCTCTCAGTGTTTTCAGATGTCTTGTCACGATGTTGTTTATTTCCTTTTCCATGCGGATGTTGGGCAGAGATTGTTCTGACTGTGAAGGTCCTGGAATAGATATGGAGATGTGAGAAATTGAACAAATACAGCACATGAAAGGGTCAGTCCACTCAAAACTAATATTTTTAATGTAGTAGATGCTGGTAGATTGAATCCCCTCTGTCTCCGGCACCCCACATTTTTTTCTTTGTACTCTCCTTTACAGATTTTTACTATTACGTCTAGAGTAGTCTCACCCAGGGCCACCATCAGGAATTATGGGGCCCCTTACCAACGCTGTATCCTGGCCTAGGCCAACAAGGCCCAGGCCTAGGGCAGCACTTTGCAGGGGGGCAGCACGGAAAGTGTCCCCGCTGGCTTGTGCTACACTGTTGGTGTAACACAAGCTGTTTCTAATTTTGACTGTCCTATCATCCTGGAACACAAACCTTCCACACTGTGCTATATGTTTTCTGCTGCACCATTGGCATGGTTATATCTTCTTAGTCCTCTCCATAAAATTATCAGACATTTGTGCTTAAAGTAGAACTATAGACAGCACTTTTTTTTTTCCATTTTGGACAGAGTAAGGGAGGGTTAGAGCCCCTGTCAATTTTTATTTTTTTACCATCCCTGTCCCATTGCAGAGATTTCCCTTCACTCTCGTCCCCATAGCCAAACAGGAGGTGATAGGAAATCTATGCAAATTAAGGGAATCCATTCCCCCCACCCAGGCATTGAGAACTAGTGTCCCCACTCGTAAATGTCATTGTGGGTCTTAAACAGAAAGGGGTGTGACCTTGACAGGAAGGGGGTGGGTCATATTTAAATTAGGGGGTGTGCGAGTTAAGTCAGGCCTAGGGCAGCACAAAACCTAAATACACCACTATAAAGGAAGAGCGAGGGAGAGCGGGACTTTAAATGAAGTGTGTGCTGGAAAAGCTTGAAATAGTAAAGGATGATTGAAGTAGATTATGATCATTTAATACTTTCATATAATGTATCGTACATAACTATATTACATTATTGAAGAAGATCATAATTATACAGTATTAAATACTTATATAGATAGATTCAAATTCATGTCAACAAAAAGACAAAAATGATAAGGTTAAAAAACATAGGCCGGGATTCACATACATCGCCGCCGTAGTGTATCTCTTTTACGCTACGCCGACGCAACGCAGAGAGGCAAGCATGGAATTCACAAAGCAAATGCTCCCAATGTTGCCCCGGCATAACGTAAATTCGTAGGCGTAAGCCAGCCTAATTCAAAGCAGGTGGAAGTGGGCGTGATTCATTTAAATGAAGCGTGACCCCATGCAAATGATGGGCCGAACGAACGGCGCATGCGCCGTCCCGTGGACGTATCCCAGTGCACATGCTCAGAATCACATCGAAACTACTCCCTAAGATACGTCAAATCACTGCCTATGACGTGAACGTAACCTACGCCCAGCCCTATTCACGTACTACAATGTAAACAACGTAAAATATGACGGCTGTGTTCCCTGGTCCATACCTTTGCATGACTTGCGCCTCCTATATGAGGAATAACTTTACGCCGGACGTACGACTTACGCAAACCGCGTATCTGATCCGCCGGGCGCAACTACATTCGTGAATCGCCGTATTTCCCTCATTTGCATATTGGAATCGAAATTCCCATATGCCTCCAGCGTAAATATGCGCCCAAGATACGCCGGCGTAGGCAAGTTACGTCGGTCGGAAGAAGCCTATTTTCAGGCGTATCTTGCTTTGTGGGCACAGCGCACAGATACGACGGCGCACATTTACACTTACGCGGCGTATCTCGAGATACGTCGGCGTAAGTGCTTTGTGAATCCGGGCCATTGACTTTTATGGAAAGCTTAAAGCAGTTCAGAACAAAAATCAGGATATACAGACACAATATGCAATATGGGGTATTGTAGTAACATATAGTTGGAGCATGAAGTTGTTAGCTCTATGCGTTTCGCGCCTTTAAGTCGCTCATTAGGAGCAAAGATGCATTGTGTTTCTGTAAAGACAAAAGCACAATTTAGGCTGGTTCAGGGCATCTGACATTCTGGGGACGGTGAGCAATCAAAGTCCCAGTTGGTACTTACCGGGGTATTCCCATGTAGCTGGCATGGAAGTCGAGCCCAAACAGACCCCAATAGGCGTAGATCCTGCCAGGGACTGAGGCAGGGTGCTGAACGGCAGACGGCTATCCACACACAGAGGCGCACACCCAGGATGGACAGGCATCAGGCAGGAAGTAATATATGGACTTAGGTCAAGATAATGACTGCAGGTGAGAAGAGAGTGAAGTGCAAATTACTGGACAATTAGTGTTTGAAAGGAAAAGAAAAAAAAAATGGATGGAAGTGTGTGTTTTAGTACTCTATAATAAAAATATGCGTTTGCATATATAATTTATTGTAACTAATATTTCCCATTTTTTTTTTAATTTTTCCTCAATACCTTTCATTATTTATTTTTTCCCCTTTGCCTGTTAGTCCTGTGCTCATATGTCTATTATGGGTTTTAATTATTTATTTATTTTACTTGGTTTTGGATTTTTGGCTTCTCCAGGTCATCTATCATTCTTCACGGGTCCCATTTGTTTCTGGCTATGGGTGTTGTGTTATCCCTGCCCCCTGCTGGCTTTGCTCATGTCCGGGGGCTGTGACGCGCACTGCCTACCTACCCCCTCTCATGGCATTTTTGATGCGCGCATCGACATCAGGCTCTCTTTGCCGCACATGGAGCTTGTCTCCTTGCCGCGTCTAAGGCAGCTACGAGAAATGTGGGTAGCTATTGGCGCCAAACCACCGGGCGGCTCTTCCGCTTTGGGGTGGGCGCCTCTCCTCCCCATTTTCTCGCGTGCGTGACGTAGGCGGGGTGTGTCGGACGGCAGCGTCTATATATGGGGGCGCTGCCTTTGGGTGTTTCAGGCATTCGGCTCATTGCACTTCATAGCACACATGCATCATTATTGACTCTACAGGTAACATTTTCCTCATTTTCCACATTAGCTGACACGCACTCAGCTTTACACCAATTCCTTCTCCTTTTATGCACCTTTTTTCCCTCTCTTTTTTTTCTTTTCCTTTCAAACACTAATTGTCCAGTAATTTGCACTTCACTCTCTTCTCACCTGCAGTCATTATCTTGACCTAAGTCCATATATTACTTCCTGCCTGATGCCTGTCCATCCTGGGTGTGCGCCTCTGTGTGTGGATAGCCGTCTGCCGTTCAGCACCCTGCCTCAGTCCCTGGCAGGATCTACGCCTATTGGGGTCTGTTTGGGCTCGACTTCCATGCCAGCTACATGGGAATACCCCGGTAAGTACCAACTGGGACTTTGATTGCTCACAGTCCCCAGAATGTCAGATGCCCTGAAGCAGCCTAAATTGTGCTTTTGTCTTTACAGAAACACAATGCATCTTTGCTCCTGATGAGCGACTTAAAGTCATGAAACGCATAGAGCTAACAACTTCATGCTCCAACTATATGTTACTACAATACCCCATATTGCATATTGTGTCTGTATATCCTGATTTTTGTTCTGAACTGCTTTAAGCTTTCCATAAAAGTCTATGCATTTTAACCTTATCATTTCTGTCTTTTTGTTGACATGAATTTGAATCTATCTATATAAGTATTTAATGCCGTATAATTATGATCTTCTTATCCTTTTCTATTTTAAGCTTTTCCCACACACACTTCATTTAAAGTCTGCTCTCCTTCGCTCTTCCTTTATACAAATAACAGGGATGGAGGTAATTGACTGTGTAATTTCCTCATTTAAAGTCCCACTAAACTCTCCCCTTTTAAAATGAACTAAATACACCACTGCCTTACACAGATTCAGGCATGGGCCCCCTGGAGCAGAGAACCGGGGGTAGGGGGTGCTGTCGCCTCAAATTGAGAAGTGGGGGGTGTGAATTGAGAAGCGGGGGGTGCTGCCGCTGCAAATTGAGGTTGGGGGGCTTTGGGTGCTGACGGAAAAAAAAGGGGGGTTGCCCTGGGGACCTCTGGGACCTCTGGGCCCCTTACAAAAAAAAAAGAAATAGAAAAAGTATGTATATATATATATATATATATATATATATATATATATATATATATATATATATATATATATATATATATATATATATATATATATATATATATATATAAAAGAAGGGGCTAGCCATCCGGGGCCATGGGGACCTCTGGACCCTTTAATAAAAAAAATAAAAAAAATCTATAAAAAAATAAAAGAAAATTGTTTAAAAAAAAAGGGGGGGGTTGCCATCCTGGGCCTTGGGGACCTCTGGGCCCTTTAATAAAAAGATAAATGAAATAAAAAAAATATATAAAAAAATAAAATAAAATAGTTACAAAAAAAAGGGGGGGGGGATTGCCATCCGGGGCCCTGGGGACCTCTGGGCCCTTTAGTAAAAACAAACAAAAAAAAAATATATAAAAAAAAAAAATAAAATAAAAAAATTAAAAAAAGGGGGGGTTGCCATCCGGGCCCCTTACAGGTGTACTGCCTGTACCCCCCTGATGGCGGCCCTGGTCTCACCCATCACATCGTATATTCTGTAAAGTATGATGTCTCAATAAAAGAAACATTCACAACATTTAAAGCCCTACAAATGCAACAACTTCAGATTAGAACCGAACCTTCTATTCATAAATCATGAATTTTTTTTATTGAATTTTTAGAAGCAGTGAAAGTTAACAATCTTTGTTATATATCAAAAATTAAGATGAGGTACATATTAAAGAATGTATATGGCAGAATACAGTTACCAATTATGGACAAACATTGTATCTCTAACAAGTGATGAATGTAAGGTCAGCTGTGTAGTCCAATGCCCCCAGATACCCCATTTGGGCGCAAACTGTGTCATGGGGTGCCTGGAACACATCTCCCCTGTAAATCCAATGAGCTTTTTAAGAATAAATAGTTAACATCTTTGAGAAACATTAACAACATATATCAAATTACTGTCAGTTTTGTGTTATGCTGCGTACACGCGCTCGGAACCCCATTTGAGAGCTGTCTTTCAAATTTTTTTTTAAACAAAACTTGTCGGAAATTCCGACCGTGTATACACAATTCCAACGCACCAAATTCCACGCATGCTCGGAATCAAGCAGAAGAGCCGCACTGGCTATTGAACATCATTTTTCTCGGCTCGTCGTAGGTGTTGTACGTTACCGCGTTCTTGACGTTCGGAAATTTCCGACAACATTTGTGTGACCGTGTGTACGCAAGACAAGTTTGAGCCAACATTCTGTCGGAAAAAAATCCACGGTTTTGTTGTCGGAATGTCCAATCGTGTGTACGCGGCATTAGTCATATCAGGGGGTGTTTGTATTTACATGCCACTCCAACCAGTGTGACCATTGCGTGGAGATTGAAGGCAAGCGTCCTTCGTGTGTAGCAAATTTATTTTCATAAGACCCATGGGTGTGAACCAGTGTAATTACTTTGGGCCAGATTCAGAAAGACTTACGATGGGCGTATCAGTAGATTCGCCGTCGTAAGTCCGAATCCGCGCGGTCGCAACTTTAAGCGCATGCTCAAACTGAGATACGCTTAAATGTTGCTAAGATACGACCGGCATAAATCTCCTACGCCGTCGTATCTTAACTGCATATTTACGCTGGCCGCTAGGGGCGTGTACGCTGATTTACGCCTAGAATATGCAAATCAGCTAGATACGCCTATTCGCGAACGTACGCCTGGCCGTCGCAGTAAAGATACGCCATTTGGGTAAGTGGTTTTTAGGCGTAAAGATAAACCACCAAAAAGATGGCGCAGCCAATGTTAAGTATGGACGTCGGAACCGCGTCAAATTTTTCAAATTTTACTTTGTTTGCGTAACTCGTTCGTGAATGGGGCTGGCCGTAATTTACGTTCACGTCGAAGCATTGACGATTTGCCAACGTCATTTGGAGCATGCGCACTAGGATACGTCCACGGACGGCGCATGCGCCGTTCCTTAGAAACGTCAAATACGTGGGGTCACTAGTATTTTGCATAGAACACGCCCCCAACCAGCCTATTTTGAATTAGGCGGGCTTACACTGGTCCAGTTACACTGCGCCGCCGTAAGTTACAGCGCAAGTTCTTTGTGAATACAGGACCTGGTGCTCTAACTTACGGCGGTGTAGTGTATCTGAGATACGCTACGCCCGCCCAAATCTACCTGAATCTACCCCATAGTTTTTACTCAAGCTATTTGAGGTTCTCCAGTGGCGGACAATGGTAAGTCTGGTGGCCAAAAGAATGTGGGTTATTATAGTGTGGAAACAGTAAGGTATGTTTTGCATACCGAAGTTCAGGAGGGCTAAAGCGATAACCCTGTCAATTCTGTAATGATTTGGAATATCTCTTGCCAAATCGGCAGAGTGTAGTAATTGCCAGAGTGTAGTTGTTTGTGTGCATTGCCATGTAAAAGAGAAAGGGGGAGCTAGGCAGAAGAGAGAATAGAGAAGACCGCCCCTCCCCAGTAGAAGGCAGCGGAGAAGACCGGGCGCACCCCCACTTTGTAAAAGAGCTTAAAGAAGAAAGGGGCCCCGACAGAAGACAGCGCGAAGTTCTGTCCCCCCCGGCAGAAGACAGCGGAGAAGACCTGGCCTACCCCCCCCCCCATGTAAAAGAGCTTAAAGGGGGAGGGGGCCCAGCAGAAGACCCCCTCAGCTGACTAATAAATTACTTCAAAAATCTGTGTAGTATGTTTTTTTAACCTAACATTTCCCCCCAGGTGAATGGGTAGGGGTACGATGTACCCCATACTCATTCACATAGGGTGGGGGGCCGGTATCTGGGGGCCACCTTAATAAAGGGGGCTCCCAGATTCCGATAAGCCCCCCGCCCGCAGACCCCGACAACCAACGGCCAGGGGGACAAGAGTGCTTTGGGTCGGGGGGCGCAGTGCCTCCCCGCCCCAAAGCACCCACCCCCCCATGTTGAGGGCATGCGGTCTGGTACGGCTCAGGGGGGGGGGGCGCTCGCTCGTCCCCACCCCCATCCCTGTCCGGCCAGGCAGCGTGCTCG
This sequence comes from Rana temporaria, assembly GCF_905171775.1. Lineage (NCBI taxonomy): Eukaryota > Metazoa > Chordata > Amphibia > Anura > Ranidae > Rana > Rana temporaria. Next base: position 9,202,906 of record NC_053494.1, read on the forward strand.
GATAAGGGTTTGGTATGGATCTTGGGGGAACCCCCACGCCGTTGTTTCGGCGTAGGTGTTCCCCCTTACAATCCATACCAAACCTAAGGGCCTGGTATGGTCCTGAAGGGGAACCCACGCCGTTTTTTTTTTTAAATTTGGTGCGGAGTTCCCCTTCATGATCAGCGTAACAAAAACCCATGCCGGTGTTTTATTTAACCACTTCCATACCACGCCTATTCTGGAACTTCTCTCCATTTAAAAATGATCATTTTTTTTACTAGAAAATTACTCAAAACCCCAAACATTATATATATATATATCTTTTTAAAAGACACCCTAGGGAATAAAGTGGCGGTCATTACAACGTTTTATCTCCAATGGTATTTGCGCAATAGTTCTTAAAACACATATGCAAATTAAGGGAATCCAATGCCCCCCCCCCCCCCTGGGCACTCAGAACTAGTGCGCCCCCCCCCCCCCTGAAAATTTCTGGGCGGGTCTATAAAAACAGGATGTAGCCTGGACAGGAAGGGGTGGGTCATTTTTAATTAGGAGGTGCAGAAATTTAGTCAGGCCTAGGGCAGCACAAAACCTGAATATACTACTGCATATTAGGGCTTATTTAGACATAATCCGATTTACAGCATGTTTTTAGATTGTGGGAGGAAACCCACGCAGGCACAGGGAGAACATGCATACTCCAGGCAGATAGTGTCACGGGCGGGATTCAAACCAGCGACTCTTTTTGCTGCTAGGTGAAAGTGCTATCCACTACACCACTGTGCTGAACAAACATGTATCTAGAGATGTAGGTTCTTGTGTCCAATACAAGTGGGTCATGGCTAGGGATGAGCCAAAGCCCCCCTTCCCCCGGTAGGGATGAGCTTTATGTTTGACTCAAACATTGGCTGTTCAGCGAACAATTTGGGGTTTTCGCTGCAAATTGAAAACGCAGCGGAACACCCTTTAAAAGTCTATCGGAGAGAATGAAAGAATGTTAATTTTAAAGGTTAATATGCAAGTTATTGTTTGGTGACCCGGGTCCTGCCCCAGGGGACATGTATCAATGCAAAAAAAAAGTTTGGAAAACTGCATTTTTTTGAGGAGCAGTGATTATAATAATGCTTAACCACTTCCGTACCGTAGGATGTCAGATGACGTCCTGGACTTCAGTGGGGGATATCTGAATGATTGGTGCAGCTACAGGCATCATTCAGATATCCTTTTTTATAGGCGGCGATTGTTCACACCATAGGAACGATCATAGCGGCGGTTCTGCTGCTTGATCGTTCTTACAGGCGGCGGGAGGGGACATCCCCCCTCCCACCACCATCCGGTGCTTTTCCGGGCTCTCCCGTGCCATCAGAGGCATGGAAAACTAATTGTTCGCCGCCGAATGAAGAGCATAGAGATTTAAAAACAAAAAAGTCGCAATCGCGGCTGAAAGCATGAGATCAGAGATTTTTTTTTCCCAATCTCATGCTTTCCAGCCTGGAGGACAGATGTGGGGTCTTATTGACCCCGTCTCTCTCCATAAAGAGGACCTGTCACACACTATTCCTATTACAAGGGATGTTTACGTTCCTTGTAATAGGAATAAAAGTGATCAAAACAAATAAAGGTAAAAAAAAAGTGCAAAACTAAAAAAAAATCTGTAAAAAAAAAAAAAAAAATGCCCCTGTCCCTAGTAGCTCGCGCTCAGAAGTGAACGTGCATTTAAGTCCCGCCCACATATGTAAACGCCATTCGAGCCACACATGTGGTAACCTGTAAAAAAAATTCAAGCGTCGCCTATGGAGATTTTTAAGTCCTGACGTTTGGCGCCATTCCATGAATGTGTGCAATTATAAAGCGTGACAAGTTAGGTATCTATTTACTCGGTGTAACATCATATTTCATATTTTTTAATTCATGAAACTGTTTTTTTTTTTGCCAAAAAAAAGGCATTTGAAAAATGATTGCGCAAATACTGTTGGAGATAAAAAGTTTTAATGACCGCCACTTTATTCCCTAGGGTGTCTGCTAAAAAAATATATATAATGTTTGGGGGTTCTGAGTAATTTTCTAGAAACAAAATATAATTTTTACACGAAGGAGAGAAGTGCCAGAATAGGCGCGGTATGGAAGTGGTTAAAGTGAAACAATAAAAGTGAAATATCCCTTTAAATTTCATACCTGGGGGGTGTCTATAGTATGCCTGTGAAGTAGTGCATGTTTCTCGTGCTTAGAACTGTCTCTGTACAAGATGTCATTTCTGAAGGGAAAAAAAAGTAATTTAAAAGTACTCATGGCTATAAATAATACAGAGAAAATTCATTCATAAAAATAAAAAAAAGGGTGGCGTCCCCCCAAATTCAATTACCAGGCCCTTCAGGTCTGGTATGGATATTAAGGGGAACCCCGCCATCAAATTTTAAAAAAAATGACGTGGGGTTCCCCCCAAGTATCCATACCAGGCCCTTCAGGCCTGGTATGGATTTTAATGAGAACTCCACCCCAAATTTAAAAAAAAATGACGTGGAGTTCCCCCAGAAATCCACACCAGACCCCTTATCCGAGCACGCAACCTTATCCGAGCACCGTACCAGGCCACATGCCCTCAACATGGGGAGGATGATTTGGGGTCCACCCAAAGCACCTTGTTCCCATGTTGATGACATGGTAATGGGGTACATTGTACCTCGACCATTTCACTAAAAAAGTGTCAAAAATGTAAAAAAAGACAATTTTGACAATTCCTTTAGTAATGTCTTCTTTCAGCGTTTCTTCTTCTTCCATCTTCATTTCTCCATTCGGGTTTCTTCCTCCATCTTGTTCTTCCTCTGCTTCTTCCTTCGGTCTTCTCGTCTGCATCTTGCACCGGCTTCTTCTTCCCCGCTCGGTTCTTCGGACAAACCGCTTCCAATTGAAGTTCCCGCCGTGTGACGCTTCTGTTCTCCTGACAGTTCTTTTATCACTGAGGACGTGGCGTCACCCGGTGACCCCGCCCCCCTCTGCGCACATGTACTTTACGGGTCTTCCCTATGACTTTCCCCATGGCGTCAGAGGGGGTGGGGTCACCGGGTGATGCCGCATACTCAGTTATAAAAGAACTGTCAGGAGAACAGAAGCGTCACATGGCGGGAACTTCAATTGGAAGCGGGTCGTCCGGAGAACCAAGCGGGGAAGAAGAAGCCAGTGCAAGATGCGGACGAGAAGACCGAAGGAAGAAGCAGAGGAAGAACAAGATGGAGGAAGAAATCCGAATGCAGAAAAGAAGAAGCCGGTGCAAGATGCGGACGAGACGACCGAAGGAAGAAGCAGAGGAACAACAAGATGGAGGAAGAAACCCAAATGCACAAAAGAAGATGATGGGAGAAGAAGCGCGGAAAGAAGACATTAATAAAGGAATTGTCAAAAACCGGCTATGGTCTTTTTTTACATTTTTGACACTTTTTTTGATGAAATGGTAGAGGTACAGATCACTGACTCTGTCCATTCGGAGCAGTAAGGAGCCGGCTCCTACCCCGCTCTCCATCCTGACATTTCCAGGGGGTGGAGGAGGAGCATGAAAGGAGAGAGAAACACGGCGGAATACACGGAGGGAGAGAGAAACACACGGGGGACACGGAGGGATACACGGAGGGAGAAAGAAACGCGGGGGGACACGGAGAGAGAGAGAGAGAAACACAGCGGGGGACATGGAGGGAGGGAGACAGACTGCAGCAAAACAAAGGGGGGCTGGAGGAGGACACGGGACAGTCAGCGGTGATTGTGTGTGGGGGAGTTACAAGCACCGATCACCGCTGATTTTAAAGCAGCTGAAAGCTGTGCGGGGGGAGGGGTGTAGAGAGAAGCAGAGAAATTACTTTTAAATCTATACAGAGGTGATCGGTGCTTGTAACTTCCCCACGCACTGATCACCGCCGACAGTACAAGTATCGGGAGCATTTGCCTGAGTACAAGTACTCGGGCAAATGCTTGGTATTGGTCCCGATACCGATACTAGTATCGGTATCGGGACAACCCTAATAAATACTACATTTAGACATAGTTTTAGGACCTGGGAGATGAGACAACTTCTCTACATGAAGCAGCATGTTTGGGATTCAAACCCAGACACTGAGGGATGCTAAGCAGAAGTTCTAACCTCTAAACCACAGAGACACTACATGTGAGAACCTCCTACACATAACTACACATATACTGCATTTATTTGGACATACATTGATGGATTTACATTACTCAAAAGTTAGTGTAGAATAGTGGTATTACCCTCAAATTTTGGGGAATTACATTCTGATTTCTGATGCTGGTACACATATCATTTTTTTTGGGCTCAAATTATGATTATTTGGAAATAATAAAAAGCACAAAAATTGTGACTCATTTTAAATTTGCATCAGCAATGGTATTGTTTGTGCTTTCTAAAGACACCTGTTGGGTAAAGATTTTTGTGAGATGGAGAGCAACAAGTGAAAGTGACAGAGAAAAATATATTTTACCAAAACACCAAAACATCCCAAAAACAAAATAGCAGAGAAAAACAAAATAGAAGCAGCAACATTGTTACAAGGAACATTTATTTCAGAGAAAGATACATTTAATTTCAACATTAAAAGTATTTATTTATTGTACCATTAGAATCAAAGGCTGAAACTTGCATTGGACTATAATAGCTCCAATTTTCATTCTCAAAAATCAATTTTAGCCAAGTGCTAAATTCTGTATTTATTATAGCGCCCTGTAAAAAAGACACAAGCTAAAATGTGAGCCATTTGCTGGTCTGAGCATGCTCAGTTGTGCTGACCCCTAGTTGTACAAAAACTGGGAATTTATCTCTTCTCAGACTTTTAAAAATATTTCAGTGTAGAAATCACCTTTTCACACAGTTTAAAAGCAGATTATCTTTAAAGAATATTTAGCTCTAATTAGCGCTAAAACAGTATTCACTATAGTGCTGGTGAAAAAATACTCCCAAAATCTAATTTACAATAGGTCCCTGAATCCAAATACCGCCCAAACCCTTAAGCCCTGTACACACGATCGGTTTGTCTGATGAAAACGGACCGATGGACTGTTTTCATCGGACAAACCGATCGTGTGTGGGCCCCATCGGTTTGTTTTCCATCGGTGAAAAAAAAATGGATTAAAAAACGATAGAAAAAAAATCTGATCGTCTGTGTTGAAGTCCATCGGTCAAAAATCCACGCATGCTCAGAATCAAGTCGACGCATGCTCGGAAGAATTGAACTTCATTTTTCTCAGCATGTCGTAGTGTTTTACGTCACCGCGTTCAACACGGTGGGATTTTTGACCGATGGTGTGTAGGCAAGACTGATGAAAGTCAGCTTCATTGGATATCTGGTGAAAAAATCCATCGGATTAGATTCCATCAGATATCCGATCGTGTGTACAGGGCTTTACTCTGCTAAAAGCTGGAGAATTGCACATGAAAATAATGTTCAGAGCATGATATAATTGCCTAAATGGTACTTAACCCCCCTGGCGGTGTTCCCGAGTCTGACTCAGGGTTACATTTTTGTGCTGCGATCGGTAACCCCGAGTCAGACTCGGGCTCGCCTCGCAGAATCCACAGGCTTGGTTTACTTACCTTGTCCCTGGATCCAGCGATGCCACCGCGCTGTGTGAGCTAACGGGTGCTCGCTCGATTCACACAGTGCCTCTGTGTGCCGCCGATCTCCGTTCCCTGCGACGTTACGACGCACGGGGGCGGAGAACGGCACCAAATTCAAAAAGGTAAACAAACACCTTATATACAATATACTGTAATCTTATAGATTACAGTACTGTATGTAAAAAATACACCCCCCCCCCCTTGTCCCTAGTGGTCTCTCCAGTGTCCTACATGTACTTTTATATAATAAAAACGGTTCTTTCTGCCTGTAAACTGTAGATTGTCCATAGCAACCAAAAGTGTCCCTTTATGTCAAAAATGGTTTTAGAAAACAGCGATAATAAATTATAATCACTTGCAGAATTGTGCGATGGCGATTTGTGGGGAAATTCATCATAAAAAAATAAAAGTAATGACAGCGACAATTCTGCAACTGAGCAAATTTCAGTGATTTTGAGTTGATTACATTATTGAATAATTTTTATTATAATTATATTATTATTTGTTATAATTATTTATAGTTATTTATTATATTATAATTTATAATTTTGTTTTTAAAAAAATGTCATACCCGGGATGCCTACTAGACTCTTGTTTGGTCAGATTTAAGTGAGTTATTCCTAAAAATTACAGGCCTACAGTATAAAACGCCAAATTTCCTTGCAAATAATGGTACCGCTTTCAGCACCTAAAATCATCATACCGCTAAGGAGGTTAAATATGCGGTTTACCGCAAATTCGCGCCACAGCGCTATAGTAAATGACCCCCATTATTTCCCATGTGCACAGTCGGAAAAAGAGGAATTAGGTGATTACATAGTTGTGGTATTATCATTATTTGAAACAACTGGCTTTGAATACTTCTCGAGAATACTGTAAATTTCAAGTATCACTTTATATTTGTTTTCCGGTGGAGTTTCCCTTATTTTTTTCATAAACAACTCAAGGAAACTATCTTCATCCATGTCATTAAACACATTACCCTGTGAATATCCTTCAGTAACAGTTTGAAGGACTTGCTCAGATTTCTTAGTCTTGTTTGCTGCAGCTTGATTTTTTTTCTCTCTGCAATCATCATTTTCATAAACCTGTTGCATATCATCCTGCTCACCATCCAGATTGGAAGATGTTCTAACAAAATCAAAAACAGCAAAAGATTGTAAGACCATATACAGCTACAGTATATTGCTTTTTGGATATGCTAGTAAAAAAAATGGGTGGCAGATAAAAAACAAATAAAAAAGTAAGGCTTCATGTACACGGGATGTTTTCTAACCTCTCCTGAACGATATAACTTGACAGCTAGAAACTGGCGTCAAAAAACGGCCAGACATGTTCGGTCGTGTGTAGGCCCGAGCGGACAGGATTCCAGCATACATTTGCCCGCCGGGCCTTTTTCCAGCGGGCAAATATTTCCCAACTTGTTTTAAAACATGCCCGCTGGAATCCTGTCCGCTCGGACATGTTCGGTCGTCTGTACAGACCTACCGCACATGTCCGAGCGCCCGCCATCCCTCGCATGCGTCGAATGACTTTGACGCATGCGTGGAAGCATTGAACAGGCAGGGCCGCCCACGTCGCCGCGTCATCGTCGCGGCGACGGCGCGGCCACGCCCCGCGTAAACGGATTTCTGTATAATGGTGAGTACAGCCACCATACAGAAATCCCCGGGCAGACATGTACGGTGAAAACGGTCCAGCGGACCGGTTTCATCGTACATGTTTACTCGTCTGTACAAGACATTAGGTGTTAATGTCGTCTGTTGTGATGTAAATGAATCTAGTATGGCTTCTAAAGATCTGTCATTGTGTTGTGCTAATTGACCCTGTATTGTGTGAAGGTCTATTGATTAAAATGTGTGTATTGCAAGTTAACAGACAGTCTAAAGGTCAGATGTCTGAGACATCAGCTGTAGTTAATTAGCTCATGTAAATTATGTCAGACCTGGTGCCAGAATGTCTACCCAAAAGGATGTGTATTGGGCTCCTTGTGTCATGTTGTGGGTGGAGTTGAGTCATTGTTCATTTTGGTTACTAACTGTATATAAGAGCCTGATTTTCTCAGTAAAGCGTCTATTCGTTTTGAACCTCAAACAGAGCTGTGTCTCGTTTCTGGAGGAATCCGTATGGGTCATGTTCGCCGGATTGTGGCGTGTCGATAGCTGTCTTGGGTTCGGAATGGAATATCTTAAATGGGGTAACCCCTGTCCCATTTGGGGTTCCGTTACAATATATATATATTGTTAACATTAAAAAGTCTGTAAACAAAACACTGCAAACGCGAGTTACCACGTTTAGAAGCGATTACAAGCTGTTACAGGCATTTGGCATTTCAAATGCCTCTGAACATCTGTCCTGAACCCATTTTTTTGGGTTCCAACAAATGCATCTAAACTCAACTGCCTATGAATGACTATAAATGACCCTGTGTACATGTACTGATCAGATAACATAGAGGAGAGATCGGGGATCCTGTGTACATGTACTGATAAGATAACACAGGGGAGAGATCGGGGATCCTGTGTACATGTACTGATAAGATAACACAGGGGAGAGATCGGGGATCCTGTGTACATGTACTGATAAGATAACACAGGGGAGAGATCGGGGATCCTGTGTACATGTACTGATAAGATAACACAGGGGAGAGATCGGGGATCCTGTGTACATGTACTGATAAGATAACACAGAGGAGAGATCGGGGATCCTGTGTACATGTACTGATAGGATAACATAGAGGAGAGATCGGGGATCCTGTGTACATGTACTGATAGGATAACATGGAGGAGAGATCTGGGATCCTGTGTACATGTACTGATAAGATAACATAGAGGAGAGATCGGGGATCCTGTGTACATGTACTGATAAGATTAAATAGGGGAGAGATCGGGGATCCTGTGTACATGTACTGATAAGATAACAGAGGAGAGATCGAGGATCCTGTGTACATGTACTGATCAGATAACAGAGAGGAGAGATCGGGGATCCTGTGTACATGTACTGATAAGATAACATAGAGGAGAGATCGGGGATCCTGTGTACATGTACTGATCAGATAACACAGAGGAGAGATCGGGGATCCTGTGTACATGTACTGTTCAGATAACATGGAGGAGAGATCGGGGATCCTGTGTACATGTACTGATAAGGTAACATAGAGGAGAGATCGGGGATCCTGTGTACATGTACTGATAGGATAACATGGAGGAGAGATCGGGGATCCTGTGTACATGTACTGATAAGATAACAGAGGAGAGATCGGGGATCCTGTGTACATGTACTGATAGGATAACATGGAGAAGAGATCTGGGATCCTGTGTACATGTACTGATAGGATAACATGGAGGAGAGATCGGGGATCCTGTGTACATGTACTGATAAGATAACACAGGGGAGAGATCGGGGATCCTGTGTACATGTACTGATAAGATAACATGGAGGAGAGATCGGGGATCCTGTGTACATGTACTGATAAGATAACATGGAGGAGAGATCTGGGATCCTGTGTACATGTACTGATAAGATAACATAGAGGAGAGATCGGGGATCCTGTGTACATGTACTGATAAGATTAAATAGGGGAGAGATCGGGGATCCTGTGTACATGTACTGATAAGATAACAGAGGAGAGATCGAGGATCCTGTGTACATGTACTGATCAGATAACAGAGAGGAGAGATCGGGGATCCTGTGTACATGTACTGATAAGATAACATAGAGGAGAGATCGGGGATCCTGTGTACATGTACTGATCAGATAACACAGAGGAGAGATCGGGGATCCTGTGTACATGTACTGTTCAGATAACATGGAGGAGAGATCAGGGATCCTGTGTACATGTACTGATAAGGTAACATAGAGGAGAGATCGGGGATCCTGTGTACATGTCCTGATAAGATAACATAGAGGAGAGATCAGGGATCCTGTGTACATGTACTGATAGGATAACATAGAGGAGAGATCGGGGATCCTGTGTACATGTACTGATAAGATAACAGAGGAGAGATCGGGGATCCTGTGTACATGTACTGATAGGATAACATGGAGAAGAGATCTGGGATCCTGTGTACATGTACTGATAGGATAACATGGAGGAGAGATCGGGGATCCTGTGTACATGTACTGATAAGATAACACAGGGGAGAGATCGGGGATCCTGTGTACATGTACTGATAAGATAACATGGAGGAGAGATCGGGGATCCTGTGTACATGTACTGATAAGATAACAGAGGAGAGATCGGGGATCCTGTGTACATGTACTGATAAGATAACATGGAGGAGAGATCTGGGATCCTGTGTACATGTACTGATAAGATTAAATAGGGGAGAGATCGGGGATCCTGTGTACATGTACTGATAAGATAACAGAGGAGAGATCGGGGATCCTGTGTACATGTACTGATAAGATAACACAGAGGAGAGATCGGGGATCCTGTGTACATGTACTGATAAGATTAAATAGGGGAGAGATCGGGGATCCTGTGTACATGTACTGATAAGATAACAGAGGAGAGATCGGGGATCCTGTGTACATGTACTGATAAGATAACACAGAGGAGAGATCGGGGATCCTGTGTACATGTACTGATAAGATTAAATAGGGGAGAGATCGGGGATCCTGTGTACATGTACTGATCAGATAACAGAGAGGAGAGATTGGGGATCCTGTGTACATGGACTGATAAGATAACAGAGGAGAGATCGGGGATCCCGTGTACATGTACTGATAAGATAACATGGAGGAGAGATCGGGGATCCTGTGTACATGTACTGATAAGATAACATGGAGGAGAGATCAGGGATCCTGTGTACATGTACTGATAGGATAACATGGAGGAGAGATCGGGGATCCCGTGTACATGTACTGATAGGATAACATGGAGGAGAGATCGGGGATCCCGTGTACATGTACTGATAGGATAACATGGAGGAGAGATCGGGGATCCTGTGTACATGTACTGATAGGATAACATAGAGGAGAGATCGGGGATCCTGTGTACATGTACTGATAAGATAACAGAGGAGAGATCGGGGATCCTGTGTACATGTACTGATAAGATAACATAGAAAAGAGTTCAGGAGTAGCTGGAAAAATGCCCCACTGCCCCTAAAAATCTGTTTATCAGCAACAGTGTACATGAAGCCTAACAATTGCAGTGATTAGAGGTCACAAACTAGGTGATCAGTTAAAATAAAAATGCTCCTAAGTCAGGGGTCAGTGGAGGGAATGTATAAACTACATTCATGCATTATCTAATCACAGTCATGGGTCAGTGGGAATAAGAAATGATGTAGCATCTGCATTGAAATGGTGTCCCTGTGTTAGAGGTCAGTGGTCAGTGGAAACGTTGGCCCTGTGATAGTGGTGGGGGGAATATGATGCTATTTACTTACTGCCTTTGATCCAGTGTACATTGCAAAAACTTAAGCTGTTCATAGTAACGATACTTGGTATTTTTAGATGGCAGTGAATCTCTTGTGCTTTTACTGGTTTGTTTATTATATTCTCTGCGGAAAGAATCTGCAAAATTTCTCCATTTTTTACACACGAGACTTACTGGAGAAAAAAAAAATACCAGTTAATTAATGAAAAAAAAAATAATGGCATACAATCTTGAAATGTCTTAATAAGTTTAATTAATTGATTTACCTGTCACCTCTTTGTCTTTGGGATCCAGTTGTTCCCAGTCCTTGATCACCTTACTTGCTACTTCTTCCCATAATTTCTTCTTCACTTGCTTGTTACGGTGATGTGGATGCTTGCGGTCATATATTGCAGACCGGGCCTGAACCTCCCTGAAGAACTTGACAGGATTCTGAGAAAGTTCTGACAAATCTGCAATTTCTGTATAAACAATCAATATTTTAGATTATCTATGCAATAGTAACCCTATGTACTGTATTACTGTCAGTGAAGGCAACAACCCCCAACATTGATGTCAGTGGTTACAATGAACATTGGTGTGAGTAGGCTGCAGTGATGACCCCCATAATTGCTGTCAGTGTCCCACCATTGGTGTCAGTCATGTCTGGAATTACCACCATCAGGGCTGGACTGGGACAAAAATTTGGCCCTGGACTTCATCCAGACTGGCCTACTTTGACAGGTCTCTCCCATGGCGGCCGGACAACTCTCGCACCCCCCCCCCCCCCCCCCCGGCCACCCAAGCCCTCTCTCCCCCTTCACTAGCCACTAGTCGTTCTACTTTATTAGAGTAGAATGGCTGGTACTGGTACTCTTATAGGCAGTACCAGTGGGGAAGCTAGACATTATTTCACCCGGGGCATAGAATCAGTTCGGTGCCCCCCCCCTTATGGGACAAGATTAGGCAGAAGTGAGAAACTCCCAGGCCATAGCTGTTGAGTCAGCTGTCTGTCCCCTCCCCCATGCTACTCTGTCGTCCCCCCTGCTCCTCTGGTCCTCCCCCTGCTTCTCTGTTCCCCCCAGGTGAGCGCTGCGGGGAGGGAGAGGAGGTGAGCGCTGCGGGAAGGGAGAGACAGAGGAGCGGAGGGGGGCGGCAGTCCGCTGTCACTGAAGCCGGCCCACTGAGCCATTGGCCCGCCGGGAAACTCCCTGTAGTCCCAATGGCCAGTCTTTGTGTCAGTCTTTTAACCCACCAGAGCACACAATTTGAAGCTCATGTCTGCGTCTGCTGCACTTAGGTTCTTTGGCCATTTCAGCACAGCTATGATCTCGTTTCAGTGGAATGCTGATTCACCACCTACCAAAGAACCACGCACCATGTGCCAGAGGTCCTCCTCAATGACATTGCTCTGGTGATCACAGAAATACACCCCCCTGGCCTTGCATGCCATCTCATTACGCTGCTGATCACTGCTACAAACCACTATCCAAAAGTCACTTGTAGCTAAGCATAGCAATCAGCAACATTTCATAAAAATGCATTAGAAGCAATTGTTGCTAGCGCTTTTGTCGCTGGGCAGAAATGCTGCTTAATTTTGGTCGCTGAATAACACAGCGATAATCTCTCTAAAAATATTACGGTTTGTTATCAAGGAATCACTTTAACAAATCAGGAGGCTGTTAACTGCTGCAACAAAATAATACAATTTCCCCTGTGTCAGCCTTAAAGGTGTTGTAAAGGTAAACATTTTGTTTTCCTAAATATCTTCCTTTACCTTAGTGCCGTCCTCCTTCACTTACCTCATCCTTCCATTTTGTATGGAACTCCACACAGTAATGCGAGGCTTTCTCCCTGGTGTGGAGAAAGCCTCTTGAGGGGGGAGGGGGCGAGCAGGCAAGTCAGGACTTTGCAGATAGAGAAAGGAGCTGTGTGTTAGTGGGCGTCCTGACACTCCTGCTCGCCCCCTCCCCCTTCAAGAGGCTTTCTCCACACCAGGGAGAAAGCCTCGCATTACTGTGTGCAGTTACAGACAGAAGAACAGGAAGTGAGGATTTCTCAGAAGAAATAAGGACATTGAAAAGCAAAATGGAAGGATGAGGTAAGTGAAGGAGGACTGCACTAAGGGAAAGGAAGCCATTTAGGGAAACTTTTTTTTACCTTTACAACCCCTTTAAGGCAAAAAGCATATTTCTTATTTTATTTTCAATATAGTAAGTAAGTGGCTCAGGGAGAGGACTCAGGGGCAGGAAATAAGAATGGGCGACACACGCACATGAAGTGTACTCTTGCAGTGACACTAACAGCAGTGTGCAGCAGCACAGATCACTGACACGTCCTCTCCTGAGTCACAGTGACAGTCTCTATCCATGCCAGGTGGTCCCCTCAGTCCCCTTTAGTCCAAACAGCACTGTCAGGGCCGCTCCCAGCTTGCCTTGCTCCCATTCCACAGACCCACACACGAGGCTCTGGCCGCTCCGCTCGGCTACTTTGCGCCATGTCATCACACGACATGCTCAGGCACCGTCTCCGCCAGGCCCCCACCGGTACCACCTGAACACACTGCAGCAAGCACTTGGATGGTCCTTGCCAGCTTCAGGCCCAATTCCAAGTCAAGCGTCACAGCCATATTTTTTTACTGGAAACTTTATCCTCTTACTGGCATTTACTGGCAGGAGAAAAGTGGCTGTTTTTTACTGGCTGCCAGTAAAAATACTGACGATTGGCAACACTGGCTCATGGACCAGCAATCACTGCATAAGTGACAAACACAGGAGGTCATATGGGATGAAACGAGTAATACATGCAGGGTTACAAATTACTTCAACCACTTAAGACCCGGACCATTATGCAGGTTAAGGACCTTGCCCCTTTTTGCAATTCGGCACTGCATCGCTTTAACTGACTGCGACGTGGCTCCCAAACTAAATTGGCGTCTTTTTTTCTGACAAATAGAGCTTTCCTTTGGTGGTATTTGATCACCTCTGCAGTTTTTATTTTTTGAGCTATAAACAAAAATAGAGCGTCAATTTTGAAAAAAATGCAATATTTTTTACTTTTTTCTATAATAAATATCCCCCAAAAAAGATATAAAAAGTTTTTCTTCTCGTATTAGGCTGATACGTATTCTTCTACATATTTTTGGTAAAAAAAAAAATTGCAATAAGTGTTTAACGATTGGTTTGCGCAAAATTTATAGCGTTTACAAAATAGGGGATAGTTTTATGGCATTTTTATTGATAATTAATTTTTTACGACTAATAGCGGCGATCAGCATTTTTTTTTTTGTGACTGCGACATTATGACGGACACATCGGACAATTTTGACACATTTTTGGGACCAGTGTCATTTTCACAGCAAAAAATGCTATAAAAATGCACTGATTACTGTGAAAATGACAATTGCAGTTTAGGAGTTAACCACAAGGGGGCGCTGTAGGGGTTAAGTGTGACCTCATATGTGTTTCTAACTGTAGAGGGGTGGGGCTGGACGTGTGCCATCATTGATCGTCTTTCCCTATATCAGGGAAGAGATGATCAATGACATTGCCACAATGAAGAACGGGGAAGCTGTGTTTACACACATATGTGTAAATAATAATGCGCTAAAACAACTGATTAAGTGAAGTGTCAACACATCAAAATTACTGGAGGAGAAAGACAATATTATACAAAGAATAAAGTTCCAAATTTCATTTGTAAATCGTCCCTTGATGCTATAATCCTAAAAGCAACTCAGCTGCACCTTCCCAGACCACACATACACAGTGTGTGAGATATCAACAGCTTGATGATGTGATAATCAAACTTGTCAGGTCAGAATGTGCTTTCCACCAGGTATTCACGTGCTCAAATATGCAAAGAAAAGGGAGACAGAAAAGACCGATAGTGTGATACCGTAAATAAAACATTGGCGTCTCACAATACTCAGAATATCACTCACGAATCCTCGGTAATATTAAGGCTTCAACGTGTGTGCATGTGTGCTGCTCAGCTTGTCAGGCTCCTCATCCGGCACCTCCGTGCATCCCGTCACTCAAGCTCCTCCCCCACGCGTATCGTCACTGGACACGTGACTTAATACACACACCTCTCCCCGTTCTTCAGCTCCTGTGACCGACCACGGGACACCGGCGGCGATCGGGTCCGCGGGTCCCATGGCCGCGGTCATGGAGCTTCGGACCAGGTCGCGGGCGCGTGCGCGACCCAAGGCTGGGCACTTAAAGAGGACGTACCCATACGTGATTGTGCCCAGCCGTGCCATTCTGCCGACGTATATGTGCAGGAGGCGGTCCTTAAGTGGTTAATAAAATCACCATTGCCATGTAATACCATTATGTATCTATGTTATCTTGTTTTAGTTGTCCTTGGGCTGGTCTGGGTTCTCCCTTTTTATTTACATTTTGTTGAACATTATGTAAAATTCCTGGAACGTGAAACAAATGAGCCTCAAGCAGATTAACAAAATAAGGATTTTTGACTTACTAATAAAATCACCATAATAAATCATTATACTTGGGCTTTATGAAGCTACCTTCGGGTGAGTTACACTGGCAAAAAATCTGTAGAAAATAAGCTGTGAAAACCCTGCTATATAACCCCTCCTACTCCCAGCTGGCCACAGTTTTGTAGCAAGCAATAGGGCAATCATAAAGAACACATGGGTTGGATTTGTGTCCGGTACTGTGCTCCAGAAAACTAGTTTTACTGATAATTCTAAATCCTATTTTCCTTGTCATTGAGAACAATACACAGGGCTAAATTCAGATAGGTGAGTCCCCGCGCCGAACGAACTGCGCATGCGCCGTCTGTAAAATTTCCCAGCGTGCATTGCTCTAAATGACGTCACTAGGACGTCATTGGTTTCGACGTGAACGTAAATTACGTCCATCCGTATTCGCGAACGACTTACGCAAACGACGTAAAAAATTCAAAACTCGGCGCGGGAACGACGGCCATACTTAACATAGGATACGCCGCATATAGCAGGGGTAACTATATGCCGGAAAAAGCCGAACGCAAGCGACGTAAAAAAAAAAGCGCCGGGCGGTCGTTTGTTTCTGAATCCGCGTATCTCCTCATTTGCATATTCCTCACGTATACAAACGTAAGCGCCACCTAGCAGCCAGCGTGAGATTGCAGCCTAAGTTCCGACGGTGTAAGTCACTTACACCTGTCGGATCTTAGGGAGATCTATGTGTAACCTGATTCTATGAATCAGGCGCATAGATACGACGGCCGGACTCAGAGATACGACGGCGTATCAGGAGATACACCGTCGTATCTTCTTTCTGAATCCGGGCCCCATGCTCTATACTTGTTACAACTAGGACGTGCAAAAGCAGTCCAACCGAGGGGTGGGCAATTGAGCTAATTAGGCTAACAGACCCACACCACGCTCTCGGTGATAACCATAACAAGGGTACATCAAGAGTGTAAATCTCCCTAATAGGGACACAGACAGCAATAAAAATCCTGACAGGTGTTCCAATCCCCTGCCACTCTACTCAAAATTAAAACTTTTAGTTCTACCTTAAAAGGGGATCATCCAAGTACCCAACAACATGAGTATGTAGCATAGTCAAAACTGGGGCAAGCACCATGGTGAAGACCCAATGGGCTGTGAACAGGCCAAGAGGGAAGAGTGGGAAATTGGTATAGCTGATCCCCTACTGCAAACCGAAAATAGCATTGATGGGGTCGTAATATGGAAATGTGCAAATAAGCATCTAAGATGTCTATTAGGCCTCGTACACACCAGCGGATCTGTCCGCTGAAAACGGTCCGCCGGACCGTTTTCATCAGACATGTCCGCTGTCGGATTTCTGTCTGATGGTTGTACACACCATAAGACAGAAATCCGCGCGGACAGACAGCGCGGTGACGTGGCCGCGCCGATGACGCGGCGTCGTGCGCGACCCTGGAAGGTCAATGCTTCCACGCATGCGTCGAATCACTTCGACGCATGCGAGGGATGGCGGCCGATCGGACATGTCCGGTGAGTCTGTACAGACGACCGAACATGTCCGACGGACATGGTTCCAGCGGACATGTTTCTTAGCATGCTAAGAAACATGTGTCCGCTGGAAACTGTCCGATCCGCCGGACAATTGTCCGGTCGGCCGTACACACGACCGAACATGTCTGCTGAAACTGGTCCGTCTGTATATATATATATATATATTGTGTTATATGTATGGCACAGTATATATATGTGTTACATCCAGGCATTCAAGATTACACATCAAAGGATGTTTGCTGACCAAAGGCCAAACGTTGTGGCCAAACGACACGTATCAAAAGGTACAGAGGACCCTTTGATGTGTTAATCTTATCTAAGACTACCTAGGTGTGTGAGATGGCCTGGTACTTCCTTACATACATAAGGAAGTATTTATTAATGGTAATTAGACTTGAGGGGATATTCATTCAGGGAAACATTTGGTTGACCTGGAAGAACCCCTCCCTCCAGTGTGAGACAAATATTTGAGACACTCAAGCTGGCATTCAGTTAGTCTTGTCACTCTGATATAAGGGCACAGGTCTAGGAAGAGATTTGAATTATATACTTTTTGTATCATCTGTGGACTTTGGACTTTGTTCGTTATTGGAAGTTAATTAAAATGCGTTCTCTGGAGAGCATTTGTGTTGCTGCGGAACAAAATAATTTATAGTCATCATACTAACATCTAAACATAAATTATCTAAGAAGACTGGACACTATGGGGTAGATCCACATACAATAGCGCATTATTACGCCGGGCGTTGCGTATCTAAGATACACTACGCCGCCGTAACCTTTTTTTTCGAATCCTCAAAGAATTTGCGCCGTAAGTTATGGCGGCGTAGTTTATCTTTGGCGGCGTAATGGAGCGGCATTCAAATCTCTGTGATGGGGGCGTGTTTTATGTAAATACGTCGTGACCCGACGTAAACAACATTTTTTTTAACTGCGCATGCGCCGTCCGTGGGGGTATCTCAGTGCGCACGCTCGAAATTAACCCGGAACAAGCCAATGCTTGACGTCATTCTACGCAAATCCCTATTCGCGAACAACTTACGCAAACGACGTAAAAATTTAAAATTTCTACGTGGGAACGACGGCCATACTTAACACTGAGTACGCCACCATATAGCAGCTTTAACTATACGCCGGAAAAAGCCGAACGCAAACGACGTAAAAAAATGCGCCGGCCTGACGTACGTTTGTGGATCGCCGTAACTAGCTCATTTGCATACTCAACGCGGAATTCGACGGAAACGCCACCTAGCGGCCGCCAAAAAATTGCATCTTAGATCCGACGGCGTACTAAGACGTACGCCTGTTGGATCGACCCGAGATGCCGTTGTATCTTGTTTTGTGGATACAAAACAAAGATACGACGCGGGAAATTTAAAATTACGCCGGCGTATCAATAGATACGCTGGCGTAATTCTTTTGTGGATCTGCCCCTATATATTTATATCACTACAATAACCCCTCATGGGCATACACCAGCAGGAGTATTTAGGGACAGAGCTCTACTCAAGGCAGACCATAGCCCTGGACTTGTAAAGCGATCTGTCTCCACGTGCTGCACAACATGCAAAGGCTAGTGCCCCCAGCAAAATCAAGTGCATGGCAGCAATGCTACAGACCAATCTCACATCTTCCATCTAGTAGGGTCAGAGTATGGCCCCCTAAAGCTTTGGAACTAGCAGCAGCATTATAAACCACAGTGGCTCTGATGCAGCTGGAATCTTGATAGAAGAGTTGTCTTGGTGGACATCACCATCAGAAAGAAATAGAGAGAGAAAACGTTGATAGAAAGAAGGTAAGATTCTCTCAATAAAAAGGAAAGAGCTCCATCACCTAAGGACACTCACAAAAAACTGAGCATAATTGGGAATGGGAGGGGTTATATAGGGGGATGTCCCTGCAGCTTCTTTTTTGCCAATGTCCAATCATCTGAAGGTAGCTACACATAACCCAACTGTAATGATTGCCCCACACATATATACTGCTGCCGGGTGGCCGGGCAGTGGGAAATTATGTACCTGTAAGTGATTTTGTGCATAAGGTCTGGGACATGCACGCCACCAGCGACCCCCTCCCGCTGTGATTGGACACAGTGGGAGCCAATCAGCAGGTCCAGCGGACGCGATGTCCGCCAGACCAGTCGATTGTTCACAGGAAAGGCACAACGGTGGTCTGCCTATGAAAACAAGGCACATCGCTGTTCTGTGAGAGGGAAAGATAGAGAGCTTGTGTTTCTACAAAGCAGAAACATGGATCTCTTTCTTTCCCCAGTCAAAGAACTTCCCCCCCAGTTACAAAGGACCCCCTAGGGACACACTTAACCTTCTGATCACCCCTGATGTTAACCCCTTCCCTACCAGTGTCATTAGTACAGTGACAGTGCTTTTTTTTAGCACTTATCACCGTATTGGTGTCACTGGTCCCCAAAAAGTGTCAAAAGTGACAGGTGTCTGATCTGTCCGCCGAAAATGTCGCAGTCCTGCTTATAATCGCTGATCGCCGCCATTACTAGTAAAATAAATAAATAAATAAAAAATCCATAAAAATATCCCATAGTTTGTAGATGCTATAACTTTTGCGCAAAGCAATCAATATACACTTATAGGGATTTTACCAAAAATATGTAGCAGAATACATATTGGCCCAAACTGATGAAGAAATTTGATTTTTTTATTTTTTTTTCATTAGATTTGTTTTATAACAGAAAGTAATATATATATATATATATATATATATATATATATATATATATATATATATATATATATATATATATATATATATATATATATATATATATATATATATTATTTTTTTTTTTTTTTTTTTTTTTTTTTTTTAAATTGTCAGTCTTTTTTTGGTTATAGCACAAAAAATAAAACCCAAAAATGTGATCAAATACCACCAAACAAAAACTCTCTTTGTGGGAAAAGACATAAATTTTATATTGGTACTTCGTCACATGACCTCGCAATTATCAGTTAAAGTAACGCAATGCCGTATCGGAGCTGAAGTGGGTAAAGAACCTGTGTCCTGTACTGTATGACTGACTGGTAAATATGCAGATCAATGTAATTTCATCATCATGCAATACCGATATTTATCTATGTTACCTTGTTTTGCTTTTATCTGGGCGGGTTTGGGTTCTCCCTTTTTTTCCACATTTTGTTGAATTTTATTTGCAATTCCTGGAACATGAAGAGAGTGAAACTCAAGCAGAGTTACTGGTGGCATCAGGAAAAATACGCAGATCAATGTAATTTCATTGTAAATGTAATATGAATATTTATCTCTTACCTTGTTTTGGTTCTTCTTGGGCTGGACTTGGTCTTCCCATTTTATGCACATTCTGTTTAGTTTTATGTGACGGTCCTGCAACAACTCTGTCTTCTTGTCTTATTTTCTTTGCTGGGGGTTCCGAGCTTGATACAGTATCATCATTTGGTGTTGCATCTTTAGAACCCATGCTAGGCACTTGCATATATCTCACTCTTTTAGAAGCTTTAAAAAGGCACAAAAACACGTAAGAATATCAAGTAAACCTTTCAGCAACACCTAAATTGAAAAAAATATCCAACACATTAAAAATACATAATGCCACAAAAAAAGTGTGTCTCCCTGCCCACTTCCCACAGCTCAGCTGTCTGGCCCTTTTTTAACACATGTGCAGCCGATCGCACTGTTGCAATTTGCAATCACTGCCGCAAGCAAATCAAGCGCAAAAACACCAGCTATTTGGGTACCATGGGCCAGATTCACAGCGGAGATACTCCGTCGTATCTCTCAGAGTATCTATGCGACTGATTCATAGAACCAGTTACGCATAGATATCCCTAAGATCCGACAGGTGTAATTGTTTTACACTGTCGGATCTTAGGATGCAGTACCGCGGCCGCCGCTGGGGGGGAGTTTGCGTCGTAAACCAGCGTCGGGTATGCAAATTAGGAGTTACGGCGATCCACGACGGATTTTCGCGCTCGCTACTTCGCTGCTAGTCTAGTTTCCCGTCGCAAAGTTAGTCGTTATTTGACCTGCCCTAACTTTACACAGCAATCGTATTGATGTATAAAGTATGGCCGTCGTTCCCGCGTCGAAATGTAAAAATTAACGTCGTTTGCGTAAGCCGTCCGGGAATACGGAATTACACTACGCGCGTCGCCGTTCGAAAAAATTACGTCACTGCGCGCAAAGCACGGCGGGAATTCCGAAACGGAGCATGCGCAGTAGGTCTGGCGCGGGAGCGTGCCTAATTTAAATGGCACACGCCCATTTGAATTGGGCCGCCTTGCACCGGACGTATTTACGATACACCGCCGCAAGTTTCCAGGTAAGTGCTTTGTGGATCGGGCACTAAAACTGGAAACTTGCGGCGGTGTAACGTAAACGGGTTACGTTACACGGCCGCAAATGTATGTGAATCTGGCCCCATATGCTTGACAAGGCATTTAACTTTAGTTAAAAGTAAAAGTCATACATGGGAGTTTACTCCCACTTTAATGTGGACCATTTACACATAACATACCCAAAGTAATTGACTTTTACTTAAAGGGTAACTCCACTTTCGTGGGGAAAATGAAGAAAAATTAATATAGCGCATATAATTGCGACATTAATCATATTGTAATTGAATGCTATTAAAAATTACCTCTCCTTTTCAATCTGCAGTCAATGTAATTTTCTGAGAATGCAATATGGCTACCTGGAGGTGTTCTGTACACAGAGGGGCAGATCCATAAAGATCTACCTATCTTTAGGCAGGCGTAGCGTATCTAAGATACACTACGCCGCTGTAACTTACTTTTTATTCTTGTGAATCCTCAAAGAATCTGCGCGGTAAGTTACGGCGGCGTAGTGTATCTATTGCGGCGTAAGGGCGCGCAATTTCAAATGGGAGGGATGGGGGCGTGTTCTATGCAAATACGTCGTGACCCGACGTAAACTGCGTTTTTTTTAACGGTGCATGCGCCGTCCTTAAAATATCCCAGGGTGCATTGCGACAAAGTACGCCGCAAGGACATCATTGGATTCGACGTGAAAGTAAATGACGTCACATTCCTATTCACAAACGACTTACGCAAACGACGCAATTTTTTTTAAATTAGACGCGGGAACGATGGCCATACTTAACATTGAGTACGCCACCATATAGCAGCTTTAACTATACGCCGGGAAAAGCCGAACGGAAACTACGTAAAAAAATGCGACGGACGCTTGTACGTTCGTGGATCGTCGGAAATAGCTAATTTGCATACTCGACGCGACGCCACCTAGCGGACATCGAAAAATTGCATCTAAGATCCGAAGGCGTACGAAGACGTACGCCTGTCGGATCTAACCCAGATGCCGTCGTATCTTGTTTTGAGGATTGAAAACAAAGATACGACGCGGGAATTTTGAAATTACGCCGGCGTATCAATAGATACTTTCTTTGTGGATCTACCCCTATATATTTTTTTTTCTAACACCCTAGAGAATAAAATGGCGGTCTTTGCAATACTTTTTGTCACACCGTATTTGTGCAGCGGTCTTAAAAGCGTGCTGTTTTTGTAAAAGACAACAGTAAAGTTAGTCCAATTTTTTTATATTGTGATAGATAATGTTACGCAGAGTAAATTGATACCCAACATGTCACGCTTAAAAATTGCGCCCGCTCGTGGAATGGCGACACACTTTTACCCTTAAAAATCTCCATAGGTGACATTTAAAAATTTCTACAGGTTGCATGTTTTGAGTTACAGAGGAGGTCCAGGGCTAGAATTATTGCTCTCACTCTAATGATTGCGGCGATACCTCATAGGTGTGGTTTAAACACTGTTTTCATATGCGGGCATTACTCACGTATGCGTTCGCTTCTGCGCGCGAGCTCGTCAGGACGGGGGGGCTTTAAAAAAAAAAATCCTTATTTATTTTACTTTATTTTAGTTATTTTGACACTGTTTTTTTTTTTTTTTTAATTTGTTCGTTTTTTTTCCTATTACAAGGAATGTAAACATCCTTTGTAATAGAAACAAGCATGACAGGTCCTCTTTAATATGACATCCGGGGGTCAAAAAGACCTCAGATCTCATATTTGGACTAAGATGCAATAAAAGGAAATAATGGGCCAGATTCTCAAAGGCGTTACGACGGCGCAACACCATTAGCGCCGTCGTAACACCTCATCTGGCCCCGGGTATCTATGCAACTGATTCTCAGAATCAGTTGCGCATAGGTACCCATTAGATCTGACAAGCGTAAGGCTGTTACGCTGTCAGATCTTGAGGCCAGGTTCACACCTATGCGAATTGAGTGCGGCTTAAACCGCATCTAATTCGCAGGACATTTCAAAATACATTGTTTTCAATGAGGCTGGTTCACATATGTGCGATGCATCTGCACTGCGCATTGCCTCCAAACCGTGTGCGGTTTTTATGTCTTGCGGTGCGGCTCAGGTGCGAATTCAGTCCCATTATCTTCTATGGGTACGCAGCTGAATTCGCAGATGTGTTCATTTCTCTTCAGTATTTGTCTCATTCAGTTCAATACACTTCCCCCCTCCCCCTCCCCTCTCCCAGGTCTCCAAATTCGCACCTGATCTGCAGCTAAAATGCAGTTGATCTGCAGAACACCTTATAGAGAAATTCGCAAAGACAACGGAGCTCCAAAACGCAACGCACTAGTGTGATTCAGGCCTAAAAGTAATTTTTTTCCCGCCGCTAGGTGTCGCATCGTCGCTTTTCCCCGTCGTCTATGCAAATTAGGTAAGTACGGCGATTCCCGAACATACGCGAGGTCGACGCAGCGAATTAACGTCGTTTGCGTAGCGTACCCAACGCGTAAGGTTGCCCCTGCTAATTAGCAGGCGCAACCAATGTTAACGATGGCCGTCGTTCCCGCGTCGAATTCAATAAAAATTGCGTCGTTTGCGTAAGACGTCCGTGAATGGCGCTGGACGCCATTTACGTATACATCTAGGCAAATGACGTCGGGGCGACGTCATTTAGCGCAATGCACGTCGGGTAATTTACCCGACGGAGCATGCGCAGTACGCTCGGCGCGGGAGCGCGCCTAATTTAAATGTGCCCTCCCCATTTGAATTGGGCGGGCTTGCGACGAGCAATCTAACGCTACACCGCCGCAAGTTTACAGGTAAGTGTTCTGAGAATCAGGATGTAAACCTGTAGACCTGCGGCGGTGTAACGTAGATCTCATATATTACGCTGCCCAGGAGCAGCGCGAATGTATGAGAATCTGGCCCAATGTCATTATATGTCATTCTAAAAAAAAAAAAAAATTGACCTAAGACCTATGGGCGGAAGTGACGTTTTGACGTCGCTTCCGCCCTGCAGTGATATGGAGACGGGTGGGGGCCATCTTCCCCTCACTCGTCTCCATACACAGCAACAAAGAGGATCCGATCGCCTCCGCCGCTACCATGACAACGGTATTCCTTATCAAACAGCCAACGTAAAACTGCGGCGGGCCGTCTGTAAGTGGTTAAAATGACAATTACTCAGTCATGCAATAATGTACCTACAGTATGTGAAATTTTTGTCCTTTTTTCTACACAAACAGAGCTTTCTTTTGGTAGTAATTAATTAAAGTCTGAACATTTAAAAAAAATATATATATTTTTTCTTTTCGTTTTGGTTATAATATTTTGCAAATTTGTAATTTTTCTTTATACTTTTTTGCCATAATTTGATACTGCTAAATATCTTTGGTAAAAATCCTTTTTTATCAGATCTCAGTCGATCCGATCCACCAAGACGGATGGCGAAAATATAGCCATACGTCTGATTTTAGCGGGAACGGATAGCAGACGGGTGTCAGTGGACACATCTCCGCTCACATCCGCCTGCCCATAGGAGTCAATGGATGGCCCGCTCAGATCCACCTGAAAAACAGACAGGCGGATCCGAACGGGCTTGCTGTGTGAAAGGGGCCTAAGGCCTGGTTCACACCTATGTATTTTTTGGTAGTTTTCCGTTTTGCAGAAACACACTACAGTCCATGTAACACGGTTTCCTATGGATGTAGTTCACATCTGTGCTTTTTATCGAAAGGGCCAGGGATTTTTTTCTGGTTCCATAGACTTCAATGGATCAAAAATATGTATTGAAGAACGCGAAATGCACCTGGAGTATGCAAACTGCAACCTGCATAGGTGTGAATGAATGAATGAGTAACTTGTATAGCGCTAAAAACGCAAACAAAATCACCTCGCCGACACTGGCGCTTTTGCAGCCAGTGTCCGCCTGTGTCTTCAGAAGAGATGGGTCTTAAAGCGGGGGTTCACCCTTAGAGGGCACTTTTTCCCCTTAGATTCTTGCTCGTTTTCTCTAGGGGAATCGGCTATTTATTTTAAAATATGTGCAGTACTTACCCGTTTACGAGATGCATCCTCTCTGTCGCTTCCGGGTATGGGCTGCGGGAATGGGCGTTCCTTCTTGATTGGCAGTCTTCCGAGAGGCTTCCGACGGTCGCATCCATCGCGTCACGATTTTCCGAAAGAAGCCGAACGTCGGTGCGCAGTATACAGCCGCACCGACGTTCGGCTTCTTTCGGCTACGAGTGACGCGATGGATGCGACCGTCGGAAGCCTGTCAATCAAGAAGGAACGCCCGCTCCCGAAGACCCATACCCGGAAGCGACGGAAGAAGATGCATCTCGAAAACGGGTAAGTACTGCACATATTTTAATACAAATAGCCGATTCCCCTAGACCAAACGAGCAGGAATCTAAGGGGAGAAAATTTTTTTTTTTATAAATGGGTGAACTCCCGCTTTAAGCTTCTTCCTGAAGGCCAGATGGTTTTCTTCCGAGCGAATGTCCGCAGGTAGAGCGTTCCATAGCCGGGGTCCTTGGACTGCGAATCTTCATTCGCCTTTTGATTTGTAGCGGGTCTTGGGAATGTGAAGGAGGTTTTGGTTAGTTGACCGGAGGGGGCGACTTGGGGTGTACCTTCCATCTGGTGCTAGAACTAAAGTAAGTTGGCCTGAGTGCTTCTCTGCCATCCAGGAGAAGCCTTGTATTTACAACATACATCAACGAATGCAAGGCTTCCTCTGATTGGCCCAGGTGGAAATTGTGACATTATCCACCTGTCTCCAGTGTTGTAACTAAAGGCGTTTAAATAAACGCCGTTAGGTAACGATGGGCCTCCTGAGGGTAACGAGTAATCTATCAGACTACTTTTTCCCTCGCGGCAACGCCGTTCCCATTACTGGGCGGCGTTACCGCAATTACTCTTACCTGTGTCAGCACTGCAGCCATCGTCCGTCGGCCATCTATTATTAAAAAGAGCGCGCCTCCTGTGTGTTACGTGATTGGCGGAACACTAATTTTCCCAGCAGAGCCTCTGTTTCGTGTTCGGCCTACCATGGATGTCCTCTCATTCGAGGCTGAGGATGAGAAGGCATCCGTGATAGGCTGAACACTAAACAGAGGCTCTGCTGGGAAAATTAGTGTTCCGCCAATCACGGAACACTCAGGACAGGAGGCGCGCTTTTTTAATAATGGATGGCCGCCGGCTCCCTCTCCCCTCCTCCTCCCTCCCTCACAGTCCGGAGCTGCCAGGAGGAGGCCAAACTGCCCGCCCGCCGGCGCCGAATCACCGACAGGCTACAGCACAGCAGGGAGCACAACATCTCTACCAAATGTGACAAGGAGAAATAGAAGAGCTGACAGCTCCGTGAGTATAACCATTGCACAATGTACTTCTCTGTCCCCAAGGAGCTCTGTTTATTGGTAAAGATGAGGGAAGAAAGCAAATCTCATCCTCTCTGACATTTCCATCATTTGAAATGCACCTGAAATGTCTATTTACTTCTGGCCAATGCAGATGATTCTATGTGTCCAAGGCTTGTTCTGCTATTGGTATAGTTATATGAAGATATGAGATCTACTATGCAGAGTACATGTGACTAATCCAGAACACTCCCCTGGAATGGATTGAACATCAGATCCCACACCTTTACCACTTATATTTACTTAAAGGGCTCATTCCCATGCTTTCCAAAACACACAGGCGCACACGCACACACATTTAACTATAGTGCTATGCACTTTGTACACATTTAACCACTTCCATACCGGGGGGCACTTACGCACCTTCCCGCCCAAGCCAATTTTCAGCTTTCAGCACTGTTGCACTTTGAATGGCAATTGCGCGGTCATGCTACACTGTACCCAAACAAAATTGGCGTCCTTTTTTCCCCACAAATAGAGCTTTCTTTTGGTGGTATTTGATCACCTCTGCGTTTTTTTTTTTTTTTTGCGCAACAACTAAAAAAAGACTGAAAATGTTGAAAAAAAAATACGTTTTTTTTTTTCTGTAAATTTTTTTGTAAATAAGTACGTTTTCTCTTTCAATTACGGGCACTGATATGGCGGCACTGATGGGCACCAATGAGATGGCACTGATGGACATCGATGAGGTAGTACTGACGGGCACAGATGAAGTGGCACTGATTGGCGGCGCTGGTATGCGGCACTGATGGGCACTCATAGGCGGCACTGATGGGCACACATAGGCGGCACTGATGGGCACTCATGGGCGGCACTCATGGGCACTCATGGGCGGCACTCATGGGCACTCATGGGCGGCACTGGGCACTCATGGGCGGCACTTATGGGTGGCACTGATGGATACTTATGGGTGGCACAGATGGGCACTGATAGGTGGGCACTGGGTATGGATGGGCACTTTGGGGTGGCACTGATGGACACTGTGGGGTGGCACTGATGGACACTGTGGGGCTGCACTGATTTACCCATGTTGCCAGTCAGTGCCCATTTGTGGGCACTGATTGGCATCTTTTTTATTTTTTAATGCTTTTTTTTTTCCCCCAGACTTTTTTTTTTTTTTTGCCCCCTTTTTCTTTGTTTGCCCTTCCCTTGTGGTCCAGGGTGGGCTTCCCTGGTGGTCCAGTGTGGCGATCCGAGGGGGGGCTGCGCTGATAAACAATCAGCACGAACCCCTCCTGTCAGGAGAGCCGCCGATCGGCTCTCCTCTACTCGCGTCTGTCAGACACGAGTGAGGAAGAGCCATCAACGGCTCTTCCTGTTTACATCGTGATCAGCCGTGATTGGACACGGCTGATCACGTGGTAAAGAGCCTCCGTGAGAGACTCTTTACCTTGATCGGTGTTGCGGGGAGTCAGACTGACACCCTGCAACAACGATCGCCGCGATGCGCGCCCCCGTCATATGACGTCCAGTCAGGATTCTACAACCACTTTGCCGACGTCAATCTGTCATTGGCGGGCGGCAAGAGGTTAATGAGCATTCTGTAACATTTTGCTGCTTTGCAACATCAATAGAACCTTGCTGGGCAGGTGGAGTGTGATGATGATATTAATAATTGTACACAGTACGAAATGTTCTAAAATACTGTATATAGTGTTTTTATTCTTCAATCAGTTAATATAAACATCTTTGATATTAAAGATGTTATAGAACGTAATAGCATTGTAGAATATAAAAAAAAAAATCTCAGTTACTTTTCCGAGTAACTAGTTACTTTGCTAATAAAGTAACTGAGTCACTAACTCACTTACTTTTTCGGGCAAGTAACTTGTAATTGTAACTAATTACTTTTTTAACCACTTAACCCCCGGACCATATTGCTGGTCAAAGACCAGAGCACTTTTTGCGATTCGGGACTGCGCCGCTTTAACTGACAATTGCGCGGTCGTGCGACGTGGCTCCCAAACAAAATTGGCGTCCTTTTTTTCCCACAAATAGAGCTTTCTTTTGGTGGTATTTTATCACCTCTGCAGTTTTTATTTTTTGCGCTATAAACAAAAATAGAGCGACAATTTTGAAAAAAAATAATATTTTTTACTTTTTGCTATAATAAATATCCCCCAAAAATATATAAAAAAAAAATTTTTTCCCTCAGTTTAGGCCGATACGTATTCTTCTACCTATTTTTCATAAAAAAAATCGCAATAAGCGTTTATTGATTGGTTTGCGCAAAAGGTATAGCGTTTACAAAACAGGGGGTATTTTTATGGCATTTTTATTAATATATTTTTTTTACTAGTAATGGCGGCGATCAGCGTTTTTTTTTTTCAGTACTGCGACATTATGGCGGACACTTCGGACACTTTTGACACATTTTTGGGACCATTGGCATTTTTATAGCGATCAGTGCTATAAAAATGCATTGGATTACTTTAAAAATGCCACTGGCAGTGAAGGGGTTAACACTAGGGGGCGGGGAAGGGGTTAAGTATGCCTGGGTGTGTTCTTACTGTGGGGGGGGGTGACCTCACTACAGTGTCACCTTAAGAGCATTATAGGCCCCCGGGCAATACAGTGCACTGGGGCCCTGTCTACACAATCACGCACAAGAATTTACTGACAAAAATCATTAAATTTACTGGCAGAACCAAATTTTTTACTGCCACTGCAAAAAAAATACCTAAAATTACAGTTTTCAGTGCCGAACAAATGTTAGTATTTAAACTATAATCATATAGATGGTGCTATTAGAAATGTGTTTAAGTTAAACAAAAGTAAAAAAAATAAAATGTCTTCATTGACATGAAGGTCAGGTTACTATAACGCAGCCAGCACAGAGTTTCCTCTTACATCAGAGTCTGCAGGATTCCCCCTTACAGTGAAAGGGACCTCTTATGTAAAGGGGAATGCTGCAGATCATGATCTAAGGGGGGAACTCTGATGTTGAGGGGGGCTCTGGTGACCAGAGACCACCTTATATCAGAGTCCACTGCTTTTTCTTTCCCACTTACATCAGGGTCCACATACTAAGTTCCCCCTTGCATTGTAAGGGGGAATCCTGCAGACTCTGATGTAAAGGGGAACCAGAGACCACCTTCCGTAGAGTAAATACACTAAGGTAAGGGGGGTCACTAATATAGGAGGGGGAACCCTTACATCAGTGCCCCCTTACATTTTTGCATTCACTCCCCCCTTATATCAGCAACCCCCCGCACTCGTGGAGGACTGGATCTTCTCTGTGATTTCCGCAAACTGGGCATGGGCAGTTCTAACCCGTCACTCTCCACAATTTTTTACTGGGGTTGCTGGGCAGCTGGTGGGGCCCCCCAGGCAAGCGGGGCCCCCGGGCAACTGCCCAGCGTGCCCAATGGAAAAGATGGCCCTGCCTCACTAGGGGAAACACTGATCCTCTGTTCATACATTGTATGAACAGAAGATCAGCATTTCCCTCCCTGACAGGACCGAGAGCTGTGTGTTTACACACACAGCTCCCGGTCCCCGCTCTGTAACGAGCAATCGCGGGTGCCCGGCGGCGATCGAGCCCGCCGGGCACACGCACGGGAGTCGGGGGCGCGCCTCCAGCGGCGCGCACGCGCCCCTAGTGGCCGCTCGAGGAGCGGACGTATAGCTACGGGCTCTCGCCCAGAAGAGCCGACCTGCCGCCGTATAATGACGGTGGCTGGTCGGCTAGTAGTTAAAGGAAGATGAACAACACTGCCTGTCTCCCTATCTCAACCAATCAGATGAAGCCTTGTATTCAATGATATTCAATGATAAGAGAGCGTCCTGACTCTCCTGTAGTCCAAGGGAGGGGGGCGAGCACGACACTCCACACCAGGGAGAAAGCCTTGCATTACTGTGTGGAGTTACAGACAGAAGAACAGGAAGTGAGGATTTCTCAGAAGAAATAAGGACATTTAAAAGCAAAATGGAAGGATGAGGTAAGTGAGGGAGGACTGCACTGAGGGAAAGGAAGATATTTAGGGAAAACATTTTTTACCTTTACAATCCCTTTAAAGTGGGATTAGGTGATATCATGGTCGTAGTATTATAGTTGTTGGATCATTGGCTTTGAAAACGTCTAACAAATTTTGATTATTTACATTTTTCAATTGAGGTTTGTTTTCTGATAAAAATTCTGTAATTTGTTCCGTGAATGATAAAATTAAACACTTATCCTCATCAATGTCATTTGACACGTTATCCTGTGAAAATCTTTTGGGTACAGTTTGAAAACCTTTTAAGTTACCTTGTTTATGTAAATTGATCTTGTTTGCTGCAATTCTTTGTTCTTTAACATTTTCATGATCCTGTTGCACATCATTCTGCTCACCGTTAATGGCAAAACTGGAAGATGTTCTGTCAGAAACAATGATAGATTGTATGAATATAGACAAATACCTTGTTTTTTTCAAATAGCTAGTAAAAAAAAAAAAAAACAGGTGACAGATAGCAGGAGTTTAAAAAAGGTAAAAGTTGCAAAGGTTAGTGGTCACAAAATATGTCCTTAGGTTGGTGGTCAGTTGAAGTAAAAAGAAAAAGGTTTCTTAAAGGAGTTGTAAAGGTAAAAAAAAATCCCCTAAATATCTTCCTTTCCCTTAGTGCAGTCCTCCTTCACTTACCTCATCCTTCCATTTTGCTTTTAAATGTCCTTATTTCTTCTGAGAAATCCTCACTTCCTGTTCTTCTGTCTGTAACTCCACACAGTAATGCGAGGCTTTCTCCCTGGTGTGGAGTGTCGTGCTCGCCCCCTCCCTTGGACTACAGGAGAGTCAGGACACTCTCTACGTTGCAGATAGAGAAAGGAGCTGTGTGTTAGTGGGCATCCTGACTCTCCTGTAGTCCAAGGGAGGGGGGCGAGCACGACACTCCACACCAGGGAGAAAGCCTCGCATTACTGTGTGGAGTTACAGACAGAAGAACAGGAAGTGAGGATTTCTCAGAAGAAATAAGGACATTTAAAAGCAAAATGGAAGGATGAGGTAAGTGAAGGAGGACGGCACTAAGGGAAAGGAAGATATTTAGGAAAAATTTTTTTACCTTTACAACCCCTTTAAGTCAGGGGACAGTGGAAGAAGTCTATAAACTACATGCATGCAAAGTAGAGGCAAAACTTTTTATCTTTATTTTGGATAGAGTAAGGGAGGGTTATAACTTTTTTTTTTGCCATTTGTGTCCCATTGGGGAGATTACCCTTCACTTCCTGTCCTATAAACAAAACTGGAAGTGAGAGAAAATCCTTCCCAACCCATAATTGTCACAAGAAATTACGTCCCCTTTTGGAAGATTTCCCTTCTATTCATGTTCTGGGGACAACCCAAAACTTGTCCACAAAAATTTTTCTTTACTTGAATTTTGGTGATAACGGTAAGCAAATGAAAGTGAAACAAACCCAACAGGTGCTCTTTTTTATAAAAACAAAAAAAAACGTTGCATTTAGTTATACTTTAACCACTTCACCCCCGGAGGATTTGGCTGCCCAATGACCAGGCCATTTTCTGCAATTCGGCACTGCGTCGCTTTAACTGACAATTGCGCGGTCGTGCGACGTTGTACCCAAACACAATTGACGTTTTTTTTTCTCCACAAATAGAGCTTTCTTTCGGTGGTATTTGATCACCTCTGCGGTTTTTATTTTTTGCGCTATTAAACAAAAATAGAGCGACAATTTTGAAAAAAATTCAATATTTTTAACTTTTCGCTTTAATAAATATCCCCCAAAAATTTATTAAAAAACGATTTATTTTCTCAGTTTAGGCCGATACGTATTCTTCTACATATTTTTGGTAAGTGTATATTGATTGGTTTGCGCAAAAGTTATAGCGTCTACAAACAAGGGGGAAGTGTTATGGCATTTTTATTATTATTATTTTTTACTAGTTATGGCGGCAATCTGCGATTTTTATTGTGACTGCGACATTATGGCGGACACATCGGACACTTTTGATGCTATTTTGGGACCATTGTCATTTATACAGCGATCAGTGTTATAAAAATGCACTGTGTAAATGAGACTGGCAAGGAAGGGGTTAACCAGTAGGGGCGGGGGAAGGGGTTAAGTGTGTTCTAGGGGGTGATTCTAACTGTGGGGGGGGGGGCTGGGTTACCTGTGACACGACAGTGTCACAGGGAGCAGTAGATCAGTGTCCTGTCACTAGGCAGAACAGGGAGATGCCTTGTTTACACAGGCATCCCCCCTCCCCCGTTCTGCAGCTCCGTGACACGATCACGGGACACCGGCGGATATCGAGTTTGCAGGGCACGCGGGAACGGTCACGGAGAGTGTGGCGGGCATGTGCCCGCCGCACGGCTCCTTAAAGAGGACGCACCTGTACGCCCATTTGCCTACCGCTGCCATTCTGCTGACGTATATCGGCATGCAGCGGTCGGCAAGTGGTTAACTAATTATGGACATGGGTCAGTGGGAATAAGAAATGGCTTTTCAAATGTGGTGAAATTATGCCAGTTTTAGGGGTTAGTGGTAACTTTGACTGTTTGTAAGTGGCCAAGGAAAATTATGCTTTTTACTCACTGCCTTTGATCTATTGTTGGTAACAAAAACTTAAGCTGTTCATAGTGATGGTACTTTTGCCTTGTGGATGACGTTGAACCACTCCCGTTTTCGCTGACTTGTTGTTTATTTTCGTTATGGAAAGAATTCACAAAACGTTCCCATTTTTGGGGCATAAAATTAACTGAAAATACAATTCACCAGTTAAATATTGAAGAAGAAAATGAATGGCATACAATTTAAAACAGCTTAATATGACTGATAATAAGATTGACTTACTTCTTTCCTCTTTTTCTTTGGAATCCAGTTGTTCCCAGTTCTTGATTGCTTTACTTGCTATATCTTTCCATAAAGTCTTCTTCACCATATCATTAGAGCATGGATGTTTCACGTCATATAAGCATGGCAAGGCACGTACCTCAGAGATGAACACTTTAAGATCCAGATGTTTTGTAAAATCTGCCATTGCTGTATAAACAACCATTATTTTAGATTATCTATGTAGTAATGTCCCCCTGTATTGTTTTCAGTGAGTGCAACAACCCTCATGCCACGTACACACGATCGGAATTCGGGCTTTTGGTCGGATGTTCCGACCGTGTGTAGGCTCCATCGGACATTTGCTGTCACGCCCCTAGCGGCCAGCGTAAAAATACAGTTACGATCCGACGGCGTAAAAGACTTACGCCTGTCGGATCTAACAGATATCTATGCGGAACTGATTCTAAGAATCAGGCGCATAGATACGACGGCACAACGCAGAGATACGACGGCGTATCTGGAGATACGCCATCGTATCTCCACTGAGAATCTGGCCCAGAGCATACCTCCCAACATTTAAAAAGTCCAATGCGGGACACACTTGTTGACCGGGGGGGGGAGAGCCCGCAGCTGCTCTCTTTACACACGGCTGCTCCGATCGATGGAAACTACCTACCTCTTCTGGATCTGAGGCACCTCGAGGGAGAGGAGGCAGGTAGGACACTTTCTGATCCTCGGCTCGGACCGGACATCACTGCAGGGAGGAAGCGAGGGAGGAGTAGGAAGTTAAATCCTCCTCCGCATTGAATTATAGAGCCACTCTCTCCTCTCCTGACGTCACTGGTTGCTAGACACAAAGCGGCCCGTGGCTAGCAACCAGTTTGTGCAGGGAGGCAGGGGCCCTTGGTGAGACCCTTGAAGCGGCTCTAACAACCAGTCGACAGGTTCTGCGCGCTGGAGCCAGCGCTACCGCGCTCAGTCCGCCACTGAATAATGTTCTGGCAGGCACTGGGCTGCGGGAATTTAGCCATGATCGCGGGACAGCGGGACTTACTTCAAATCGCGGGAAATTCCCGCAGAATCCGGGACGGTTGGGAGGTATGCCAGAGTGTCACTGTTTTACTCATGTTCTTTTGTTCTTATTTAAGTAAAGCATTATTTTGGTTATCGTGAAGTCTGTGGGCAGCCTATCTTTCAATCTGCAAGATCCTTCCACTTAAAGGGGTTGTAAAGGTTCGTCTTTTATTTTCTAAATAGGTTCCTTTAAGCTCGTGCATTGTTGGTTCACTTACCTTTTCCTTCCATTTCCCTTCTAAATGTTTTTTTTTCTTTGTCTGAATTTCTCACTTCCTGTTCCTCCTTAGTAAGCTTTCCACCATTATCCATGGGGGTTAGTCAGCCAGAACAGCTTACTGAGGAGGAACAGGAAGTGAGAAATTCAGACAAAGAAAACAAAGAAAAAAAACATTTAGAAGGGAAATGGAAGGAAAAGGTAAGTGAACCAACAATGCACGAGCTTAAAGTAACCTATTTAGAAAATAAAAAACGAACCTTAACAACCCCTTTAAGGTAACCCCTTTTATTTGCATAATCTATTGCTGTGTAACGGGATACAGGGATGGACTGGCCATAGGGACTACAGGGAGTTTCCCGGTGGGCCGATGGCTCAGTGGGCCGTTTTTTTAAAACAGAGATGCTGCTTGGAGGACTTTTTGTAACGCCCTGGCAGCGCCCCAGTGTGAAAGCACTCAGGCTTTCACACTGGGACTGCAGCGGAAACGTTTTTCAGTCGCTTTACAGGCGCTATTTTTAGCCCAAAAGCGCCTAAAAAACGTCTCAGTGTAAAAAGAGGTCCTACACTCACCCCCTCTCTTTTACACTCACTCTCTTTTTCTTACACTCACCCCCCTCTCTCTCTCTCTTTCTCACCCTCTCATGATATACAATAATGGATGTAGGGGCCTTTCAGTGGGCGTGATTTTTCGGGGGGGGGGGGGATGGGGGCAGCATTTTATTGAATTAAAGTGGGCCGGTCTGGATGAAGTCCAGGGCCAAATTTTTGTCCCAGTCCAGCCCTGACGGGATACAGTGTTTCCTCACAAGCTACTGAGGTCCACAACTCTCATATTACCAGGTGTGTCACGGGAGGGTTTTGAGCAGTGTCACCTTAAGAGCATTATAGGCCCCCGGGCAATACAGTGCACTGGGGCCCTGTCTACACAATCACGCACAAGAATTTACTGACAAAAATCATTAAATTTACTGGCAGAACCACATTTTTTACTGCCACTGCAAAAAAAATACCTAAAATTACAGTTTTCAGTGCCGAACAAATGTTAGTATTTAAACTATAATCATATAGATGGTGCTATTAGAAATGTGTTTAAGTTAAACAAAAGTAAAAAAAATAAAATGTCTTCATTGACATGAAGGTCAGGTTACTATAACGCAGCCAGCACAGAGTTTCCTCTTACATCAGAGTCTGCAGGATTCCCCCTTACAGTGAAAGGGACCTCTTATGTAAAGGGGAATGCTGCAGATCATGATCTAAGGGGGGAACTCTGATGTTGAGGGGGGCTCTGGTGACCAGAGACCACCTTATATCAGAGTCCACTGCTTTCTCTTTCCCACTTACATCAGGGTCCACATACTAAGTTCCCCCTTGCATTGTAAGGGGGAATCCTGCAGACTCTGATGTAAAGGGGAACCAGAGACCACCTTCCGTAGAGTAAATACACTAAGGTAAGGGGGGTCACTAATATAGGAGGGGGAACCCTTACATCAGTGCCCCCTTACATTTTTGCATTCACTCCCCCCTTATATCAGCAACCCCCCGCACTCGTGGAGGACTGGATCTTCTCTGTGATTTCCGCAAACTGGGCATGGGCAGTTCTAACCCGTCACTCTCCACAATTTTTTACTGGGGTTGCTGGGCAGCTGGTGGGGCCCCCCAGGCAAGCGGGGCCCCCGGGCAACTGCCCAGCGTGCCCAATGGAAAAGATGGCCCTGGTTTTGAGCCACTTTAAGGGGTTGGTCACAGAGCGTAGACCCAATAAAACAACCAGCAGCTCCTCCGGGGGTAGTGCTACAATAACATTCAGTTACAATATGATTAGTGTCGCAATTATATGTGCGATATTATTTTTTCTTCATTTGCTATTTTTTTTTCTCACAAAAGTGGAGTTACCCTTTAAGCACTTGTAGAGAGCAGTAACTGTGTGCAGTACCACTGCTATAATGCTATACAGTAATGTGCTCTGCAAAAGAGATTTTATTTCTCTTAACAGAATTTTGGTAGAGAGGGTTAGGGCCAGGACGCCCTAAGGGCCCTTTCACACGTGCGGACCGTATGTCCGCATTTTCATCCATCCGTTGCGGATGAAAACGGGACATACATTGGTCCCTATGTGATTGTGGGTGTCAGCGGATGACCATCCGCTGACCCCTGTAATCACCCGCCTCCGCAAAGCTCCGCAAAATCGGACGGAAGAAAATCCTATTTTTCTTCCGTCTGGCGGATCAGATCGGGTGAACACGGACATACGGTCCGTGTTCATCCGATCCCCCCATAGGGGAGAGCAAAGGAAAGACAGGGCGGTCCCTGCACAGTGTGCAGGGACCGCCCTGTCAGCCGACGGCTCAGCTGGGATTTTACGGAGGATCCCCGCTGAGCTTGACGGACACACGGAGGTGGATCATTACTGATCCGCCTCGTGTGAAAGGGCCCTTAGGTAGTTGCAATTGACAGACTCAGAGACTTCAATAGGAGGAAAGCCATACAGGGAAACGCATCCAGCAAGACGCCACATCTGCATGTTCAAGAATGCTGTCTGCTATGGCAATAGTCTTTAAAAGTTCCTAATACAAAACATCACAGTTCTATTACTTCCACTACAATCACTCCTTGTAGTTCTTCGGCCCACTGAGAGCTCCCGGTCTCTCTCACTAGACTCGAAGATTCACTGCCACTGAATCCCTTGAGCTCCTCTGATCTTCACTGAGTATCTTCCTCAAGCGTCACCCCCGCTTCTCTGCTGGGTCCCTGGCTTGGCACTCCAGATACTTCTCAAGCTTCACCCTACTGCCTGCTCGCTCCCTGGCTTGACACACAAGGCTGCTCTGCAAGTGTCACCTCCACTGGTTGGGTCCTTGGCTTGATACCCACTGAAGTTTCCCAATTCTTCACTCTCCCCGGGTTGGTGAGAATGTTGCTCCGGTACTTGCTTCAGCTACTCACTGTGGTCCCTGGTAATAAGGTGGATGGTCCCTTTGTGGCAGCAGCTACCCCTCTACCTCCGATCGATCTCTAAAAATTAGCCAAGATGACTATTCCTGGCAAGTACATTTTGGGAGCAACCCTGCCTAAACTCCAGGGTGCTACCTATATTACCTGGATTTTGTTGTTTTTGGGCTGGTCTGGGTCCTTCCTTTCTATTCACACTTTGCTGAATTCTAGGCGAAACTCCTGGAACATGAAAAGAGTGAGACTCAGACAGGGTTTCTGATGACATCAAAAAAATATACAGATCAATGTCATTTCATTGTAATATAATACCGATATGTATCTGTTACCTTGACTTCTTTGTGTCTGGATTGGTCTGGGTCCTCTCTTTGTATTCACATTTTGTCCAGTGTTATGTGACTGTGTTGGAACATCTCCATCTCGTCTTATAAATTTCTTCACTGGGATTCCAGAGCTTGATACAGAATTATCATTCGGTGTAACACCTTTGGAAACCGCGCGCGGCGCCTGCATACCTTTCCTGGCTTCAGAAGCTTTAAAAAAGCACAAAGACACATTAGAATGCCAAGTGACTTTGTCAGCAACACCTAGCTTTAAAATATCTACGGTAACTAATTAAAGCAGTATTAGCCCCCCCCCGCCAAAAAAAAATTTAAATAGTTAAAATGCAGCTTGTCAATTCTGTGTGGCCACTGCATGTAAAAACCCCCATCCCCTGCATATTGAAGCATAAGGGGAGTATCTGGTGGATGCAAAAACGCGGCTCAACCGTGCATTTTTGCCTGGAGCCATAGAGATCCTAGGCAATATCTACCGCCGGCACATCACTTTCGAGCGCAGGATCATTTTTTTGCTATTTTCCTGTAAATTATTATTATCTGCCAGCAAAGTTGCTAGTTTTTTTTACAAAAAATTAAACTGTCATCTGTCTGTCACTGGTGCCTCTTCTGAGAGTGGAGACAGCTCATCCAGCACTGCAATCTATGCTTGCCAATGGCAATCTCCTCATTGTAACCAGGGCTCAAGTCCTGCAGGAACGTGTGGGAACGGAGTTCCTGCACTTTTTTTACAGCAGGAACTCAGTTCCCTTTGCAGGACTAGAGCAGCCGAGCCACCCGAGCCAATTCTTCACTAAGCGGCGATGCCCAGCTTAAATCTTTAACCCTTGTACTTAAGTGGCAGCTGGTGCCCCCCCCCCCTCCCATGAGAGATGGACAGCCTCCATACCTCTGTCTTGCCCATCCCCTCCTAGAGCTGAGGAGTGCTGGATGGCTGAGCCGGATGATGAGCCATCCCTGTAGTGGCGGCTGGTCTGCTCCTGCTTCTCCCGGGGCCGCTCATCTCCTCCCTCCTCCTCCTCCCCCCAGCACCCTCCAAGACCACCCTTTTTTGAAGGCTATTAGAGCCTCTACCTTTAATCACGTGATTAAACCCCCCCATTGGAATCCTTGGTCCAGCGACCTGTATACAGATCAGTGGGCCAGATGCATGGACACCCATGCGCCCTATTGGACAGGTGCCACTGTACACAATATACTGTAGAATTGTATCTTACATACCTTTCTTAAGTTCTCTCTGGATCGATGTCCTTATCTCATTTTCTTTTAGTGCTTTAAGGATCCCCATGATGGTTCCTGGCCCAAGTCTTTCAGTGTACCACCGGAAGATTGACTCAACAATGTCCTCCACAGTTTTATTATTAAGATTTCTCATCTTAGGGCCTTCAACTCCACCTGAAGGCTTTTTTTTGCAAAGAGCCATCTTAAAATCTCTCCATCCCGACTCTGTAAGCCTTTTAAGATGCTTTGCAATTATTTCTTGCTTGTCCATATTTAAGATGGGAGGCGCTGAACTCTGCCAAAAAAAAAATATATATATATAGTAAGATTGGGGTGATCAGACTCCAGAGGTTGGTGCGTTTTTAGTGAGTACGCCAGTCCAGAACTGAATTTTTAAGGGCCTGGTATCCCGCTTTTATTTAAAAGCACAAAAAGTTCACAAATACATCAGTAGCCCTTACAGGTGGGTTCCACCATTACTGTATCTTGCATACTCAATACTTTAGCCTCCTGGCTTTCATTCTTGCCATCCGGCTGTTTCAGGCCTTTAGCCTAGGCCTTAGGTCTGCTCCTCAGAACAAACAGGGACAGATTCTCAAAAGAGATACAACGGCGTATCTCCAGATACGCCGTCGTATCTCTGAGTCAGGGCGGTCGTATCTATGCGCCTGATTCTTAGAATCAGTTGCGCATAGATTTCTATTAGATCCGACCAGCATAAGTCTGTTACGCCGTCGGGTCTTAACTGCATATTTACGCTGGCCGCTAGGGGCGTGTATGCTGATTTATGCCTAGAAATATGTAAATCAGCTAGATACGCGAATTCACGAACGTACGCCCGGCCGACGCAGTACAGTTATGCCGTTTACGTTAGGCTTTTCCTGGCGTAATATTTACCCCTGCTATATGGTGGCTTACATGCGGCGTACCAATGTTAAGTATGGACGTCGTTCCCGCGTCGAATTTTGAATATTTTACGTTGTTTGCGTAAGTCGTCCGTGAATGAGGCTGGACGTAATTTACGCTACGCCGCCGCAACTTACGGAGCAAGTGCTTTGATAATACAGCACTTGCCCGTCTAAGTTGCGGAGGCGTAACGTAAATCGGATACGTTACGCCCGCGCAAACATACGCCGAACTACGAGAATCTGGCCCACAGGGTTTCCTAGCGTTAAGCTCTCTCTTAGCTTACTCCTGATCAGCGCCTTGCTGCTCAATCACCAATGACATCTGCCTCCTGCAGACATGCATTGCTCTGGCTGCACCCATGCAGCATCTCTGACTCCTCTCAGAGGAATGGGAGTCCACCTGATGATGGTGACAGGAGGGCTGGTTTTCAAAACAGCCCTCCTGTCGGTTGGGATACGTGAGAATATGTTTAACCACTCAACTACCAGCTGCCGTCAATTGACGGCGGCAAGGTAGCTCAATTGTTCTGACCGGACGTCATATGACGTCCTCGTCTTTTAAAGCCGCTAGGGGGCGCACTGGGAACACAATGCGCGATTGCCCAGTAACTGAGCAGGACCATGGATCTCTGTGGGTAAACACAGAGATCCACGTCCTGTCAGGGAGAGGAGACGGATGCCGTGTCCCTTGTACATAGGGACACAGATCGGTCACCTCCCCCAGTCAGTCCCCTCCCCCCACAGTTAGAATCACTCCCAGGGTACACATTTAACCCCTTCCTCACCCCCTAGAGTTAACCCCTTCCCTGCCAGTCACATTTATACAGTAATCAGTGCATATTTATAGCACTGTTCACTGTATAAATGTGAATGGTCCCAAAAATGTGTCAAAAGTGTCCGCTATAAGGTCGCAGTTCCAATAAAAATCGCAGATCGCCGCCATTCCAAGTAAAAAAAAAAATCATATAAAAAAAATCATAATTATGTTCCCTATTTTGTAGGCGCTATAACTTTTGCGCAAACCAGTCACTATACGCTTATTGCGATATTTTTGTTTTTTTACCAAAATTATGTAGAATACGTATCGGCCTAAACTGAGAAAAATATATATATATTTTTTTTTAAATTGGATATAAAGCATGACCCCACGTAAATGACGTCCAGCCCCATTCACAGACGAGTTACGCAAACGACGTAACTTTTTAAAATTTTGATGCGGGAACGACGGCCATACTTAACATTGTTGCGCCGCACTTAGGCCAGTAGATACGACGTCGTAACTCTGAATCTGCGCCGTTGTACATTTAAGTGTATTCTCAAATTGACATACACTTAAATCTAGCTAAGATACGATGGCGGGCGCCGTCGTATCTTAGCTGTCTATTTAGGCCGGCCGCTAGGGGGCGTGTACGCTGATTTACGCCTATTTACGAACGTACGCTTGCCCGTCACAGTAAAGATACGCCGTTTACGTAAGGCGTTTTCAGGCCTAAAGTTAGTCCACCAAAAAGCTGGCCCAGCCAATGTTAAGTATGGACGTCGGTCCCGCGTCAAATTTTTAAATTTTTACGTCGTTTGCGTAAGTCGTCCGTGAATGGGGCTGGGCGTCATTTACGTTCACGTCGAAACCAATGAGTCTTTGCGGCGTAATTTGGAGCATGCGCACTGGGATACGTCCACGGACGGCGCATGCGCCATTTGTTCAAAACGTCATTTACGTGGGGTCATGCTTTATTTACGTAAAACACGCCCACCTCTTCCCAATTTGAATTAGGCGCGCTTACGCCGGCACATTTACGCGACGCCCCTGTAACTTAGGACGCAAGTGCTTTGTGAATACAGCACTTGCCTCTCTAACTTACGGCGGCGTAGCGTATATGAGATACGCTACGCCTGCCTAACG
The DNA here is from genome assembly GCF_905171775.1 of Rana temporaria. Classification (NCBI taxonomy): domain Eukaryota; kingdom Metazoa; phylum Chordata; class Amphibia; order Anura; family Ranidae; genus Rana; species Rana temporaria. The sequence goes on from NC_053494.1 coordinate 9,245,003, forward strand.
TTAGGTACGTCTTTTTGAATCTAGCTAATAGTCACTCATTTGAGAACATTTCTGCTCCTTTGAATCTTCTCATCACTCCACTTTCAAAATGTTACTACTACCCGTGTTTCCCTGAAAATAAGACTGTGTCTTATATTAATTTTGGGTCCAAAAAATACACTAGGGCTTATTTTCAGGGGATGCCTTATAAAGTTCCCTGTCTTCTCCCCCCTGTCAGGTCAGGAGTCAGTATTTTGACAATTTAATACCCCCCCCCCAAAAAAAAACATCTTAGTTAAGATCCTTATACAATTCTGTGGTCTGTTTTATAGGGGGATTGTGCTGGTGTCAGATGCAGTGTGTCTTCATTTGTGTCAGTTTTATAAAAAATACCTTTTTGTACAGGGGGCTCATGTGATCTTCCTCTGCTCTTCTCCGCTCGGAGATCCCAGGTGACGTCACCCTGCTCCGAGAACTGCAGAGGGAGGAGACGCAGATGTCAACCGGGAGAAGAAGAGAAGAAAGGAAGAGCCGCGATCCCACTGACGTCAGCCCGCTCCGAGAACTGCAGAGGGAGGGGCCACAGACATCAGCCGAGAGGAGCAGAGAAGAGAGGAAGAGCCGCCATCCCAGCTGATGTCAGCCTGCTCCGAGCACTAAAGAGGGAGGGGCCGTCAGCCGGGTGGAGAAGGAGAGGAGATGATCTTTGGTTATATCTGGCTGCTATAAATGGGGTATTTTACATGGTGCTGTTGCAGTGGACCTGGGATTCAGTTACAGTATGGACCTGGGATCTCTTTCCAAAACGGATTACAGCCTTTTTCATTAACTTTACTAGGGCTTATTTTCAGGGTAGGGCTTATATTGCAGCCCTCCCTGATAAACAATATAGGTCTTATTTTCGGGGTAGGGCTTATTTTCGGGGAAACACGGTACTAGAAAATGGAATGAAGGTTCTTAAAAGGAAACAATTTCCCCACTATTCATGTTCTGCTGGTACATCTTGTATTCCCCTCACTTTCTGTCTGAAGCCTCCTACACACGACTGGTTTTCCTGCCAGGAAAACTGCCAAGAGAGCTTTTGGCTGGGAAAACCGACCGTGTGTATGCTTCCTCCCAGTTTTCCCGAGAGGAAAACGGCTGGGAATCCCAGCGGGAAAACCTCTCGTGTGTACACGGGGAAAGTTATCAAGCACGTTCTCGGTTTTCCCGTCGGGATTCCCGGCGGAATTTGTATCGTGTGTACAGGGCTTGAGACATCAGTGACCACGACAAATAAAGAAGATGAATCTCCCCGGTGGGGATACAAACATCAGTTTAAAACCCAAGAGGGGTTTCAGCCTTCCTATACTCCATCCCAAACAACAACAAACATGTGTTGGCCTTACAGTACATACATACTTAAAATGTATATGTAAATGTAAACAGCAAATTGTGTACTCACCTTCCTCTAAAAGCGGAGACGGCTATTGTACTGTTAGTTTCGTTTCTCCTGAGTTATAATCACGGAGCTCTAACCTGTTCTGCTGGTAGTTTGAATTTCTGGCTCACCCTGCAGTGTCATGGAAATGTCCTGTGTAATGCAGCCAATACGAGTACAGAAGGAAACGATAAGACATAAAGAAGTTACATCCGCAGGCAGTTTATTCCATAACACACTGTAAGGAATGAAGGTCTAATGTCGCGTACGTACACACAACTGTTATTCATGTCATGGAAAAAAACAAAGTTTTTCTCGACGTGATTCCTCTCAAGCCTGCCTTGCCTACACACGATCGTGATAAAAAATGCTCTAGCAAAGCGCAGTGACGTACAACACGTACGACGGCACTAGAAAGGGGAAGTTCCATTTGAATGGCGCCACTCTTTGGGGTGCTTATGCTAATTTCCCTTCTCATAACTTGCTTCTGAGCATGCACGTTTTTTTCCCCCTCGTTAAAGCCTACACACAACGTGAAAAACGATGAGAAAAAATAGAGCAGGTTCTAAATTTTTAACGGACATTTTTCTCGTTGAGAAAAATGCTCTGGAGCCTACACACGATCGTTTTTCACGACAAATTAAAAAAATGGCATTTTTTTCGTCATGAAAAACGGTTGTGTGTAGGCTTTAACGAGGGGGAAAAAAACGTGCATGCTCAGAAGCAAGTTATGAGAAGGGAAATTAGTCTGACTTCAGCAACGTGTATAACACACTGTTAATGGTATTAAAGGACCAGGATCAACCAGTTTTTTTTATTTTTTGCACTTTCCCCACCTTCCTGCCCAGGCCAATTTTCAGCTTTCAGTGCTGTTACATTTTGAATGACAATTGCGTGGTCTTGTGGCACTGTACCCATATGAAATTTTGATAATTTTTTTCCCACAAATAGAGCTCTCTTTTTGCGTTTTTTTATTTTTTGCGCTATAAACCAAAGAAGAGCGAATATTTAAAAAAAATATATATTTCTTCCTCAGTTTGGGCCCATACGTATTCTTCTACATATTTTTGGTAAAAAAAAAATCGCAATAAGTGTATATTGATTGGTTTGCGCAAAAAAGTTATAGCGTCTACAAAATAGGTTATTGATTAATGGCATTTTTTTTATTACTAGTAATGGAGGTGATCTGCAATGTTTATCATGACTGCAACATTGCGGCGGACACATCGGACACTTTTGACACTTTTTTGAAACCATTGACATTTATACAGCGATCAGTGCTATAACTAGCCACTGATTACTGTGTAAATGTCACTGGCAGAGAAGGGGTTAACACTAGGGGGCCATCAAGGGGTTAAATGTGTTCCATGACTGTGTGTTCTAACTGTAGGGGGGATAGGAGTGACTAGGGGAGGAGACCGATCAGTGTTCCTTTAGACTAGGAACGCACAATCTGTCTCCTCTTCCCTGACAGGACGTGGATCTGTGTATTTACACACACAGATCCATGTTCCTGCTCTGTCATGAGCGATCGCGTGTGCTCGGTGGACATCGCGGCCGCCGGGCACACGCATCGGCTCCTTGGTGACGCGGCAGGTGTGTGCGTGCGCACCCCTATGCCAGCGAGAAGCCAAGGACCGCATATGACGCCCGCCCGGGATGAGAGAACCACCTTCCAGACGTCATATGACAATTTGCAGGATGGTAAGTGGTTAAAGAGACCCTGTCACCAGACTATTTATTTCAACAACAATCACCCCATAAGATTTTATGTACATTTAAAAGATAAGTTCATCTTTAGAACATTTTACACCTATATTAGGGTTTAACATGTAAGATGTTTTAGCATTTTCCAACTCATCCCCTTAGATCCCCTTCCTTTGACAGTAGGATGAGGTTACTCTCCCCAGCAGTTGCTGTCACATTCAAAATCAGCTCGGCTATGCAGGGCTCCACCCCTATCCCCACAGCCATGTCATTCATTCACAGGTATCTGCAAATTAATAAACTACAAGTCCTGTCTTCCACTACTGCAGATGGACTTGTAGTTCTCAATGAACTATGAGTGCTTTGATCAGCACACTCAAAGTCCACTGACATTTCCTGAAGCTTTCTAACAGAAAGCCCTCTGAAGATACAGGCAGAAACCCGGAGGACGTGTCTGCAGGAGCCTGGCATTGCACATGTCATCCACTGATTGCAGGTGCAAGGCTTTACAGCAGTGGTTCTCAACCTGGGGGTCAAATGATGATTTGCCAGGGGTCACCGAATCCTGGGCTGTTCCTGAAGCCCGCACCACTCTCCCAGCCAGGGGAGAGAAAGAATAAGAGAAAAAACAAGAAAGGAGAGGGATGGGGAAAAAAACATTAGGATAGCGAGCGGTAAAAGGGAAAAAGAGGAGAACAAGGAGAAAGAGTGCTACATCCTAAAATGTACCATATGAGGTTTTAATACCGTACCAGTGGAGGGGACTCAGGGAGCGCTAAATTTTCCGTGGGTTTGGGGGCGCAGATTACTTGTCTTGGGTGCTGACAACCCATGCTACGAAAATAATTGTACTGTTAGGGGTCCCCACAACTTGGGAAATTTTATTAAGGGGTCACGGCACTAAAAGGTTGAGAACCACTGATTTACAGGCACCTGTGGGCAAAAATAACACATGCATATCTTGTCCTGCAAAAGTAAGTACAATTTTTATTTTTCCCTATACAGTAGATGAACTTATCATTTAAAGGGGTTGTAAAGGTACAATTTGTTTCCTAATAAGCTTCCTTTACCTTAGTGCAGTCCTCCTTCACTTACCTCATCCTTCCATTTTGCTTTTAAATGTCCTTATTTCTTCTGAGAAATCCTCACTTCCTGTTCTTCTGTCTGTAACTCCACACAGTAATGCGAGGCTTTCTCCCTGGTGTGGAGTGTCGTGCTCGCCCCCTCCATTGGACTACGGGAGAGTCAGGACGCTCTCTACGTTGCAGATAGAGAAAGGAGCTGTGTGTTAGTGGGCGTCCTGACTCTCTGGTAGTCCAAGGGAGGGGGCGAGCACGACACTCCACACCAGGGAGAAAGCCTCACATTACTGTGTGGAGTTACAGACAGAAGAACAGGAAGTGAGGATTTCTCAGAAGAAATAAGGACATTTAAAAGCAAAATGGAAGGATGAGGTAAGTGAAGGAGGACTGCACTAAGGGAAAGGAAACTATTTAGGGGGGAAAAAAAATTGTACCTTTACAACCTCTTTAAATGGGTGTTCCAGCCTTTTTTTAAGTTTATTAAAAGTCCGCAGCTACAAAAAGTGTAGCTGTTGGCTTTTAATAAACAGACACTTACCTGCTCCACGGTTCCAGCAACGCGCCGGCCGGGGGTCCGCTCCTCGCCCCCCCTCCCCGGCCGGCGTCTTCATTCCTAGTGTGGGCACCTGGCAGTGACAGCTTTCGGCTTCACGGCCGGGCACCCACTGCGCAAGCGGGAGCGGCACTGCGCATGCGTGAGCGGCGCGGCGCCGTCCGATTGGACAGGCGCTCGCCTACAGGGAGGGGCTGCAATAAGGCGATTAAGCTATTCGCCTTACCAGCCCCTCGGCGGAAGGAGGAAGTGGGACAGGAAGTCCCACTCCTCCTGACCCCCCCACCCCCCCCCCCCCAAAAAAAATTACATGCCATAATGTGGCATGTAAGGGGGGAAGGAGTGGATTAAGCGGAAGTTCCATTTTTAGGTGGAACTCTGCTTTAATGTATTTTAAGCATCTTTCTTCATTCCTACAGTATGTGTAGACATCCAAAAGCCCTGAGGCTGTTTCTAGGTGTCACCGTCTTGGATGTGACATCAGCAGCCCCAGAGCCGTCACTCAAGTGTCTCCCCAGTGAGGACACCAGACAGGGGCTTCAGCCCTTCTACCAACAGCAACATTTTTGGCTTTACAAATACTTTATACATTTTTACATTCCGCCATCAGGAATTATGGGGCCCCTTACACAGCTTCAGGCATGGGCCCCCTGGACCAGAGAACCGGGGGGGGGGGGGGTGCTGCCGCCTGAAGTTGAGAAGCGGGGGGGGGGGGCTGCCACGAATTGAGAAGCGGGGGGGGCCCTTTACAAAAAAAATAAGAAATAAAGAAAAATATATATAAAAAAAGGGGGGTAGCCATCCGGGGCCCTGGGGACCTCTGGGCCATTTAATAAAAAGAAATAAAAAATATATATAAAAAATATATATATATTTTTTAAAAAGGGCAACCCCCCCTTTTTAAAAAAGGGCCCTGGGGACCTCTGGGCCCTTTAATAAAAAATATATATATATATATAAATGTAGGTATATATATATATATATATACATTTAAAAGAAATGACAAAAAAAGGGGGTTGCCATCCGGGACCTCTGGGCCCTTTAATAAAAATCAAAAACATAAACCTCTGGGCCCTTTAATAAAAAAAAAAAAAAAAAAAAAAAAAATAAATAATATATATATATATATATATATATATATATATATATATATATATATATATATATATATATATATATATATATATATATATATATATATATATATACATATATATATAAAAAAATTATAATAAAAAAAAGGGGGGGGGGTGCCATCCAGGGCCCTGTGGACCTCTGGGACACGTAATAAAAAAAATATATAAATATATATATAATATATATATTAAAAAAAGAAAAAAAAATGTATTTGTTTATAAAAAAAAAGGGGGGGGGGTTGCCATCCGGGGACCCTGGGGACCTCTGGGCCCTTTAATTATACATATATAAAAAAAAAAAAAAAAAAATATAGGGGGATTGTCATCCGGGGGCCCTGGGGATCTCCAGGCCCCTGGGGACCTCCGGACCCCTAAAAAAAAAATTGGCCATTTAATAAAAAATAAAATAAAAATATATTAAAAAATATATATATTTTTTTATAAAAAAATAAATTAAATAAAGGGAAGGTTGCCGTCCTGGGCCATGGGGGCCACCGGGCCCCTGGGAACCTCTAAAAAAAAAAAAAAGGCCCTTTAATAAAAAATAAAATAAAAATATATTGGTTTTTTTTTTTATAAAAAAATAAATAAAAAAAGGGGGGTTGCCATCTGGGGGCCCCTGGGGACCTCCGAACCCCTTACAGGTGTACTGCCTGTACCCCCTGATGGCAGCCCTGGATGTGATAAGCAAATTGTGTACTCACCTTCCTCTGAGAGTGGGCACGGCGTTTGATGCCGTTAGTTTCACTTCCCTGAATTATAAACACGGAGTTCTTAATGATTCTGTTGATAGTTTCGATTTCCTACTCAACCCACAGGAAATCAAACATTTGTAGTAATGCAGCCAAGGAAAACAAGGCATGGGGGTTATTGACGAAAGGCAAATCCGTTTGCACTACAAGTGCAAAGAGCACTTGGAATTGCACTGAATGTGCACATGGAAGTGCAGTCGCTTAAAAACCTGCGCATGCTCAGAAGCAAGTTATGAGAAGGGAGCGCTCGTTCTGGTAAAAATACCGTTCATAATAGAGTAAGCACATTCATCACGCTGTAACAGACAGAAAAGCGCGAATCGTCTTTTACTAACAAGAAATCAGCTAATGCAGCCCAAAGGCGAATAGAACTTCCCCTTTATAGTGCCGTCGTACGTGTTGTATGTCACCGCGCTTTGCTAGAGAATTTTTTAAAAACGATGGTGTGTGGGCAACGTCGTTTTTTTTCATGCTGAAACATGATCGTGTGTACGCGGCATAACTCTCCGGGCCCCGGTTACTACTAGCTGGGGAGTGGAGGAAGATCACTCCGCCAGGGAAGCAGGCAAGGCGATAAGAAGGCAGGGGACTGGCCGGGACTTGAGCCAAGGCAGAAGAACATGCGATCGGAGCTGAATGGGCATGCACCTGAAACTGAAGAAATATTACCTCCGCTCCGACCCGCACATGATGATCATCAGAAAGGGGCACAGATAATGGGAAAAATAGAACCCCCTAAGCTAGTAGGAGCGACGGTGTGTAATTCAGAATATTTTTTTTATTCTGCACTGACTGTCTTTGAAATTGCTCCAGCCCCTGTTCAAATACAATCCGGGGACAAAACTGGGGACAGACTTGGTCAGGGGACAGTGTCCTCAATCCGGGGATTTCTGGTCACCCTACTTGCGTCTTTGCGACGTCATTTGGAGCAATGCACCCTGGGATATTTTAGGGACGGCGCATGCGCAGTTCGTTCGGCGCGGGGACGCGCTTCATTTAAATGAAACAAGCCCCCTACCCGCCGAATTTGAATTCCGCTCCCTTATGCTGCAAGAGATACACTACGCCGCCGTAACTTACGGCGCAAACTCTTTCAGGATTCAAACCAAAGCAAAGTAAGTTACAGCGGTGTAGCGTATCTTACATACGCTGCGCCCGGCGCAGATGTATGTGGATCTGCCCCTATATGTTTGAACACCTGGCACCAGCACCAGCACTTTAATATATGCGTTTCAGTAGTGCTTAGTTCGCTGCTCCTGCATGAACACGGACGTTTTTTTCCACATATTATTTTAGCCACCACTTATGTGTATTGTTTTTTCTAGCCCTGTGGCTAGCTGCCATATTCACTGAGTATATATTGTTTTCACTTTGGATTTGATGTTATGCACCACTGAATTATTCAAGTATTATTGTTTAGATGCACCTTTTATCTAGCACTATATCTATGAGATTTATTTAATTTCCTTATCCCATACAGCGCAGCACTATCTATTTTTATTCATTGATACTAATGGTTTGTTTTTCCATAATTCATATAATGTTATAGATGCATGCTGAGCAGATTTGAAGAAGCAGAAGTCTGCGAAACGTGTCGGCTTCTCTGCATATCAAAGCATCTGCTTGAATTCTGTGTGCTAAGTGTCAGTCATGGTCAATTACACTATGACCAAATGTTGTTATTAGATTGTGCTTTTATTTGAAACTTTGTAATAAAATTCTTAACTTTATCAAAATCCTTGTGAATGTGCTTGATGACAAACATTAACACACCCGTTAAAATCCCATCTCTATTGGTTTTTCTCTTTTTATAACTTCACTAGGGATGTGTTGGTTTGTCTCTAGAAATCATCCAACAAATCAAATATATATATTTATATATTCTCATGCATTGTTCTTATTAAAGCGGAAGTAAACCCATCGATGTAACACTTAAAAAAAACTGTTAACATTCCCGGCATGCCGGGAATGCTAACTGCACATTGGTTGTGCTCTCAACCAAACTGTCAAACCATCCAATGGCTGGTGGCATAACTGATCACATGTGCAGCTTCATGGCAGTTGAAGATTGAACAAAGGCCAAGATGGCAGCTTCCTTGGCTGAAAAAGATAGGAGGGTTTACTTCCACTTTAAGCAATGCTTGTGCGGGGAGAACAGATGGGTTATTGTTCTTCAACTTGCAGGCTGGAACTCATCACACCTGGCCTCAGACTGTGAACTCCAAGCTTCCAACATTTGTGTCTGTACTAACCTGCTCAGTCTGCACTGACATATATACAGTAAAACATGTTAGATGGTGCAAGGATTACTAGGGTATAATCTAAAACAAACTAAGTGGACAATTAAATAAATAAATAGTCCAATGGATAGTCCAAGGATAAGTAAATAATGGTCAAGCACTAGCGGCAGCTACCAATAAAGCAGAAGCAGGCTCTGAAATGTATCATAAAAAAGAAGAGAAGGTGGGCCAATCTAAGTGTAGAAACACTGAAAATGTAATTGAGGTATAAATCACACTCAGCCAAATGGCTACTCACAGGAGATGAGACGAAAAGAGGCATATATATATAACAATGTGGTCCGGTTTCACTCGATAGTCCAGATGCATATGGCAGCGATCAATATCCGCAACGAGGTCCTCGGCATACAGGTGAACTGGTGATGGTATTAATGTACACAATCGCCCTGAGATTCCATCATTGATGGATCTAATGAAACAGCGGATGCTGAGAAACGCATCATCCTATTGGTCCGTTCCTTTCCATACGTCACTTCCGGTCCGACGACGCAGCGTTGCGCTCCATGCTGAGGCGCACGCCGTCTTGAGCAGCAGTTCCTGTTCCTACGTGGTCTCTCAGGGTGATTGTGTACAGTAATACCATCTCCAGTTCACCTGTATGCCGAGGACCTCATTGCGGATATTGATCGCTGCCATATCCATCTGGACTATCGAGTGACACCGGACCACATTGTTATTTATATGCCTCTTTTCATCTGTGATTTATACCTCAATAACATTTTCAGTGTTTCTGCATTTAGATCGGCGCACCTTCTCTTCTTTTTTGCACTGACATATATTCCTCCTCAAACAGACACGACTGGCATAGCAGCATTTATCCTATCGCTGACCCCGAAGCATTTTTTCGCTTCAGTGACACCACTGATGTAGGGACATATTTTACTCACACTGATGTAGCCCCCCTTCCTAAACCATGTCAGGCCAAATGCCCTCATCATGGGGGGGGGGGGGTACCAGCCAGGTGGGCCACACTGCAAAACACCTTTTCCCTATGTTACTGAGGACAAGGGCCTCTTCCATACAACCCAGTTCTGGTGGTTGTGAGGGTCTGTGGGCAGGGGAGCTCATTAGAATCTGGAAGCCCAATACTTTTTAAGAAGGTAGGTAAATAATAGTGAGTAAAACACACACACTTTTTTGACAAGTTGTTTATTAAAAGGTTAAAAAAAATGTCTTTCGATGTAAATCAGGAGTAAATTGTGTAATTCAATGGTGCAGATCCATCATGATGAATAATGCCTGCCAATTCATTGGCACAAAAAAACTTGCCAACACTAACCTCGAATAACGAGGTGTAGCTGGGGATGTCATTGCCCAAATATGACATGGCCATATTTGGGCAATGATGTCCAAATAAAGTATTGCATGTGTCTTCGAAGCAGGACTCAGGCTACATCTTCTTGTCTGAGTCTTTGGCTGTCTTGATTGGCTTTGGAGACATTTTATATTCATTTCACACTGGTAAAATGGCGGAGATTTACCATTATATTCAGGTATTATGGCATAGGCTACCAAAAGCTAAAGAAGGATAACTCACCAACTACATTGCATACATAGCCACGGTTTCATCTGCCTTTTGACCAGCAGTCTATTTGAGCTTTGTTGTTCTTCTATTCTGGTCAATAAGTACTTCAATTTGCACTTTTTCAACGTATGCCACCTTGATTACTGAGCAACTTTTTTATTTAAAAAGTTAGTGTTTTGCACACACCATAGCCCACTGCACAATCAGAACAGCTGTCATAAATTCACCACTACTACAGTTAACTGTTCTGGTGCTGTCCTATCATCCACTACGTCATAAATGTGGTGTAGATGCTATTAATGCATTTGCCATCTAGAAAGACTAGAATTTGTGATTCTATTACTAAATGAGCCCCATTAAGTTTTTTTTAAGACTGTAAGATCCATATGAAAGTGCTTTCACTAAGGAGGCTTCACACACCATTAAAGATCTGAGATGAAAATTGGTGTTTGAGAAAGAAAATGTGGGCAGCTTGTTAAAGGAACTGCAATATCTCAGTTTCATCACCCCTCAGGAGTATGAAGATTTGTACAAGATTCAGGAACCTAGAGAGAGAGGTTGGACAAAGTGGTAGACTTCATACTACAGGGGGTTGGAAAGAAGATGTTGGATTATCTGGGCAACAGGGTTTTCAAGCTTCCAGCCTTGAGTGATATATCTTAATACTTCTTGGAGGGTAAATGATCTCTGTCCAATAACTTTAAACCTATAATGCGCGGATGCCTGAGGGAGCAGTCGTGCTTTCTTAGAGCTCTGCTCCTTAGCTAGTCACACTGAGGAGGACTTAAAGCTACAGCAGCTTCTGAAACTATTCACGATACTGCTGCTTACCTCCGGGAACACGTCTGAGCCGGTAATATGGTCCTGCGGGGCCCCAAACTAAAAATAAACACTGGGAACCATAAGGAGATGCCGGCCGTGCCGTTTTCTTCCAAAATGGTGCCGCCAAACACCTCACGATCCAGCACACAGCACACTACCACCTCTCTGCCACACAGTTTAAAGGCACAGCACTGTGGAGGTGAGACTGACTCTGAGGAGGAACATTCACAAGCTACCATTCAATCTGGCATATTTAAGCAGTTTGAAAAGATGCTACAAAAGGCATTGAAACATACTTCAGATGACATAACTGACAAACTCACTAAAGAGATTAGGGAGATTGGGCAGAGAACCGCTGAGTTAGAGGTGAGGGTAGATGAACTGGAAACTTACACTCAGCAGCATATGGAGGAATTGGAATATATAAAAGAGGAAAAGCTTATCTTGCAAAACAGATTAGAGGACTAGGAAAATAGGGACAGACGTTCCAATTTAAGAATTAGAGGAATACATGTACTGGACCTACAGGCTACTAGTGTTGCTCACGAATATTCGCATTGCGAATATTCGACTCGAATATAGCATATTCGAGAAATCGCGCTATATTTCGAAATTCGCGGTGAATATTCGCAATTCCGAATATTCGATTTTTTACAATTTTTTTTTGGAATCAGATCACATCCTAGATATCTCCATCGACGTCTAAAAGCATTGCTGGTATCATTAGAGACCCTGGGCCGAGTAGCTGAAGCGTTCATTGAATTTTCCAGAAAGATCGCAATGCGATTATTCGGCAAACGCAATATCGCGCGATTATTTTCCTCGCCCCGATCTTCCGCATCAGAGCGATTTTTACAGTTTCATTTTTAAAACAGATCACATCCTAGTGATCTCCATAGACGTCTGAAAGCATTGCTGGTATGATTAGAGCCATTGGGCCGAGTAGCTGAAGCGATCATTTTATATTGCCGAATAATCGCAATGCGAATATTCGGCAATAGGAATATTGCGCGATTATTTGCTCCGCCCTTTTGCATCAGAGCCAATCAGAGTTCTCCTTCCACACTCGTCACAGGTTAGCAACCAATAGGAACCTGCCTGCATGGACATTATATAAGCTCACTCCCAGCACCATTTCATTGCAGATTCAGAAGCTTGCTATAGAGTGTGGAGGCTGTTTCTGTGTTCCTGGTTTCCTGGTTTCCTGTGTCTTTGTTCTTGATTGATTTAGATCATCACCAGCATTGCTATTTAGTGATTCCAGTGGATCTTTTCCAGTATATCAACTGCTTTTTTCAAAGCAATAGACCCAAGAGCTTTTTTCAAAGCTACGTTTTGTGCTGTTTTGTGCTGTTTTTTTCATTTGTGTTACTGTTTGATCCTGCAATCCTCCCTGTTCAGTTATATTTGCAAGAGATTTCAGAACACATATTGATCTGAGCTTTATAAAAGAGCTTTTCTAAAAGCTAAGTTTTGTTCATCTTGTGTTACTGTCAGATCTTGCAGGTTCACTGTTCAGTGATATTTGATAGGCATCTCAGTTCAAATTTTGTTTAGTTTTCCCTAAAGAGCTTTTATAAAAGCTAAGTTTTGTGTTCAGTTTAGTTAAATTTTGTGTAGTAAGTGTACACACTGTTAGTGTACATTTATTTCATCTAGCTTAGCTTAGTGTGTGTTTAGTGTCTGTGTTTTGTTTTTAAAAAAAAAAAAAAAAAAAAAAGTTAGTGTTTGTTTAGTGCTTTTTTTTTTTTTCTTTAATTTTGTAGTCCTTGTCTGGTGTACTACTTTTCTTATAGTTTAGTAGCTGTCTGTGTACGTCTTTGTCTGCGTGCCTGTCTTGTAAAAAAAACACAAAAACACATTTTGTTCACATTTTCCCCCCCAATAAAGTTTAACCCCCCCACACACATATCAGCAATTATGAGCGGCATCCGTGGCCGTGGCAGTAGGGGTAGGGGAGTTACTCCCAGTGCTGGATCGCTGCCAGCACGGGGTACCTCTCGTGCCCCTACTAGTGGTAGAGGATCGGGTGCAAGGGGAGTACGCCTGATCCGGGAGTTCTTCCCATCGGGCAGCCGCCCGATATTGCCATCTCAGGCTCAAGTAGTGGTGGACTACATGGGGCACAGCAGTGCCACTGAGTCGTCGGTCCCGACTCACAGTAGTACCACCATTACACCGTTGCCTGTACTACCCCCCCCCAGCCCCCAAGAGTCCAGCATCTTACTGTTCGACAGCGACAGTGATAGGGATCTCTTGGGGGAGGCCATGCATCAGGCAGACCTCCAGCTCTGTCCTGATGGTCAGGACCTTTTTGAAGGGATGGATGAGGAGGATGGGATACCTGCTGGCAGTATCCCAGAGACATCCCTTCAAACTGGTGCTGCTGTTTTGGTGCAGGAAACAGCAGCACCTAGTCAGACCCAGGCGTGGGTGAGGGGACAGCGGAGCCAGGCTAGAGGCTCCATGTCACGTGGTTCCCTCAGACCAACACATCTCAGCCCTTGGTCTGACATCTCTGGGGGCGAAGAGGGTGACCCATCATGGTTGCCATCTGACGCGTCGGCTCACTACGTCAGTGACGACGGGGAAGGTAGGCACCCTGGTGAAACGGTGCGCCAGGTCACCACCAGGGAGACCATCGTCAGGGTCTCCACTGGTGATGGCAGCAGGAGGTGTCAGGAGGAGGAGCAGCAGCAGCAGCAGCAGCAGCAGGCAGCTCCACCTGTGCGCACCGAATCCCAGCAGGTGCAAGTAAGCGTCACCCCATCTGACAGGAGGGCGGTGCTGAAGTCACCTGTCTGGAATTTCTTTACCCTGGTGGCAGACAACCCTACCGTGGCCATCTGCCGGATTTGTAAAGTGAGGGTGAAGAGAGGGAAGTGTTTGGCTCGGGTGGGTACCACAGCCCTGAACCAGCACCTCAGGATAAACCACTGGGCGTTGTATGAGGAGATGAAGCGTGGTGGTGGTAGCAGCGCCACCACCACAAGTGAGCAGGGTACAGCAGCCCCTGCCACATCTTCATCTGTTTCCAGCAGGTCATGCCCCCCCGCTCCCTCTAGTAGAGGTACTGGTACCGGCAGCCAGACCTCTACTTCCACAGCACCCTCCACGTCTGTGTCCCGCACTGCCGTCCGGCGCCAGGCGTCGATTTCAGACGCCTTTGACCGCACCACTCCCTTCCCCCCTGGAGACCGACGTGTGCGTTCCCTCAATGGGCTCCTGGCAAGGGTTATTGCCCAACATCTGCTGCCCTTCAACATAGTTGACAGCAACCCCTTCAGGCAGATGTTGGAGCAGGCCCAACCCCAATGGCGTGTCCCCAGCCGCCATTTCTTTGCCAGGACTGGTGTCCCTGCCCTACACCAGCACATTGTTCAGAATGTAACCCTGTCGCTGGATCACGCTGTCAGCGACAGGGTTCATCTGACAATGGATGGCTGGACCAGCAGGCATGGGCAGGGACGCTACATCAGCTTCACGGCCCATTGGGTTTCCCTCCGAGGCGTCGGTGAGGGATCGTCGGCAACCGATCTTGTGGTGCCGCCCCGGGGTGTCCAGGGGAGAACTGCTGGTCTCCCTCAAGCCACTGTCTCCGCAGCTGCTGAGCCTCCCAGCAAGCGCCCCCGTAGCTACTCAAGTGTGGGGCACGTGCGCTGTCAGGCCGTGCTCCAGCTTGTTAGTTTAGGGGACCGGAGACACACTGCAGAAGAAGTGCTGAAAGCACTTCAAGCTCAGGTCCAGAAGTGGCTGACACCCCGAAGGCTCCAGCCAGGTATGGTTGTCTGCGATAACGGCAGCAACCTACTCGCCGCCCTCCATGCTGGCAGTCTGACGCACGTGCCCTGTCTGGCACATGTCCTCAACCTGGTGGTGCAGAAGTTCCTGCGCACTTATCCAGGGTTGAGTGACATTGTGGCAAAGGCGCGTAGGATTGCCAGCCACTTCAGGCGCTCCCCAACCGCTACCGCGTCCCTGTCCAAATTGCAGCGGAAGTACAATCTGCCCCTTCACAGGCTGATTGTGGACAGTGTGACGCGGTGGAACTCCACCCTCCACATGCTGAAGAGGTTGTGGGAGCAGCAAAGGGCGGTGAGGGAGTACCTGATGGAACTAGGCACTCAGAGGGCTTCACCACAACTCCCTTTCATCGCCTGTGCGGAGTGGGGGCAGATAAACCAGGTCTGCCAAGTGTTGTCCTCCTTCGAGCAGGCGACCAAGATGGTCAGCAGTGAGCAAATTGGCCTCAATAGCGTGCTGCCAATACTGTTCATGCTGGAGAGGACACTAGATCGCCTGCTCGAGGCTGGGGAGAGTGCCTTGGTGGAGCAGGAGGAGTCAGCAATGCTCCACCGAGACCAGGGCCAGGACCAGGAGGAGGAGGAGGAGGAGGAGGATGATGATGAAGAGGAGGAGGAGGTGGTTGCTGGTGTCGTCCCGGAGTCAGGGCCTGGTCAGGAGGGAGAGCCGGTGTTGGGGGCACCGATAGTCCGGGGGTTGGGCATGTCTGAGTTTGACCAGCAGCGCCTCAGGGAAGAAGAGTCGCACCTCATTCACCTGGCCAGCATTGAGGAGTCACAGCGGGCTGTGCTCTTCCCCATGGCTGCCCACATGCTCAGATGCCTCAGGAGGGACCCCCGGGTTAAGACCATCAAGACGAGGGATGATTTCTGGATGGCCACCCTTTTGGATCCCAGGTGCAAGGGGAAACTGGAGCAGTTCATCCCAGCCAGCCGGAGGCAGCACCGGATGGAGGAACTGCAGGCAGCCATTGTCAGACGGTTGGAGCAGGCAACTCCCCGGCCTCCAGTTGTCCCCCCTCATCTCACCCAGCAGGTGGCTGCACCCAGCTGCAGCCGAGCAGGGGACCTAATGGAAGAGATGAGGATGTTCTTCCAAACCGAGCGACCCAGTACCACCACCAGCAGCAGCAGCAGCAGTCACCACCAGCGGCTGGCCCACATGGTGGCAGACTACATGGCGTCCGTCGGTGCTTCTGACAGTATGAGCACCGACGACCCCATGGAGTACTGGGTTGCCAGATTGGACACCTGCCGCGAGCTCGCTCAGTATGCGCTGGAGTTATTGTCTTGCCCCCCCTCCAGCGTACTATCTGAGCGGACATTCAGCGCGGCAGGTGGGGTGGTCACGGACAAGAGGACCCGTCTGTCCACAGAGTCCGTGGACAGACTCACATTCATAAAGATGAATGAGTCCTGGATCGGCGGTGACTTTCTGGCACCCGTCGTCGGTTCAGGGCGCTGAAGGGTCCCTTGCCATGCATTCCCTGATGAAGCCCCGGACCTGATGTATTTACAGTGCTGAATATAACTATTTCAACATCAGAGAAAATCAATGTTAATATTTGGTACAGTAGGCTTTCTTTGCAATTACAGCGGTCAAAAATTTCTTGTAGTTTTACACCAGCTTTGCACACACTGGAGGAGGGATTTTGGCCCACTCCTCCACACAGATCTTCTCTACATCAGTCATGTTTCTGGGCTATCGCTGAGAAACACGGAGTTTGAGCTCCCTCCAAAGATTCTCTATTGGGTTTAGGTCTGGAGACTGGCTAGGCCACGCCAGAACCTTGATATGCTCCTTACAGAGCCAATCCTTGGTTATCCTGGCTGTGTGCTTTGGGTCATTCTCATGTTGGAAGACCCAGCCTCGACCCATCTTCAAAGCTCTAACTCAGGGAAGGAGGTTGTTGCCCAAAATCTTGCAATACATGGCCCCGGTCATCCTCTCCTTAATACAGTGCAGTCACCCTGTCCCATGTGCAGAAAAACACCACCAAAGCATGATGCTACCACCCCCATGCTTCACATTAGGGATGGCGTTCTTGGCATGGTACTCATCATTATTCTTCCTCCGAACACGGTTAGTGAAATTATGATCAAAAAATTATATTATAGTCTCATCTGACCACATGATTTTCTCCCATGACTCCTTTGGATCAGTCAAGACAATTATGTCAGCAGTTATTTCACACCCTATATACTCTTATTAAGACTGCTGTACATCATGGCAACTCCTGCCCATGTGATATGACTCTGTATCAACTACTACTGTTAATACTACTACTGCTGCTTCTGCTGCTGCTGCCGCCCAGTCAATACACCTATGTCAGCAGTTATTTCACACTCTATATACTCTTATTAAGACTGCTGTACATCATGGCAACTCCTGCCCATGTGATATGACTCTGTATCAACTACTACTGTTAATACTACTACTGATGCTTCTGCTGCTGCTGCCGCCCAGTCAATACACCTATGTCAGCAGTTATTTCACACTCTATATACTCTTATTAAGACTGCTGTACATCATGGCAACTCCTGCCCATGTGATATGACTCTGTATCAACTACTACTGTTAATACTACTACTGCTGCTTCTGCTGCTGCTGCCGCCCAGTCAATACACCTATGTCAGCAGTTATTTCACACTCTATATACTCTTATTAAGACTGCTGTACATCATGGCAACTCCTGCCCATGTGATATGACTCTGTATCAACTACTACTGTTAATACTACTACTGATGCTTCTGCTGCTGCTGCCGCCCAGTCAATACACCTATGTCAGCAGTTATTTCACACTCTATATACTCTTATTAAGACTGCTGTACATCATGGCAACTCCTGCCCATGTGATATGACTCTGTATCAACTACTACTGTTAATACTACTACTGCTGCTTCTGCTGCTGCTGCCGCCCAGTCAATACACCTATGTCAGCAGTTATTTCACACTCTATATACTCTTATTAAGACTGCTGTACATCATGGCAACTCCTGCCCATGTGATATGACTCTGTATCAACTACTACTGTTAATACTACTACTGATGCTTCTGCTGCTGCTGCCGCCCAGTCAATACACCTATGTCAGCAGTTATTTCACACTCTATATACTCTTATTAAGACTGCTGTACATCATGGCAACTCCTGCCCATGTGATATGACTCTGTATCAACTACTACTGTTAATACTACTACTGATGCTTCTGCTGCTGCTGCCGCCCAGTCAATACACCTATGTCAGCAGTTATTTCACACTCTATATACTCTTATTAAGACTGCTGTACATCATGGCAACTCCTGCCCATGTGATATGACTCTGTATCAACTACTACTGTTAATACTACTACTGCTGCTTCTGCTGTTGCTGCTGCCGCCCAGTCAATACACCTATGTCAGCAGTTGTTTCACACTCTATATACTCTTATTCCTACTGCTGTTCATCATGGCAACTCCTGCCCAAGTGATATGACTCTGTATCAACTACTACTGCTAATACTACTACTGCTGCTGCTGCTGCTGCTGCTGCTCAGTCAAGACAACTATGTCAAAAGTAATTTCCCACTCTATATACTCCTATTACCACTGCTGTTCATCATGGCACCTCCTGCCCAAGTGATATGACTCTGTATCTACTACTACTACTACTACTGCTGCTGCTGCTGCTCTGTCAAGACACCTATGTAAAAAGTTAATTCCCACTCTATATATACTCCTATTACCACTGCTGTTCACTGATACCACTGATAGTTAATTTATCCCTTAACTACCCCCATTTGTGAGGGTCGGGGTTTTCCTTTAAAGTCCCATGCAAATCAATGGAAAATGTATGTTCCCACATAACTTCTGTACGCCTGGAGATATTTCAATAATACCCGCTATACATATTACTTATATGCCAAATAAAAATATATAACAGTTAAATTAACCCTTACCAACACCCTTATATAAAAGATGGGTATATTTATATTACTATGATTTTCCTCCCCAAAAGGTTAAGATAGGAAGACCGGGCAACGCCGGGTATTCAGCTAGTAATAGTATAAAATGTTTTCGGTTATTATTAAGCTAGATGTGTTGATGTTGATGTTGATGTGTTAGATGTGAAGTTAGATGTGAAGTTAGATGTGTTTAAAAAACTAACAATTTCAATAAGAAATGAAACCTTTGCAAAATATAACATTTTTTATTAAAAAAAAAAAAAAAAAAATTAGGACATTAACTTCTGAAGCTCTGTCACCTCATCCATGTTTTTCGCCAGTTGTTGCACCAGTTGTTGATTTTGGCGCATCAAAAACAGTATCTGCTGCTCATTTGCCATTACTCTCTTCGTGAGGTTTTTCATGGCAGCTTGCTTCACCTCTAGCTTTTTTAGAACTGTTAGGATATAAGAAAAAAACATTTGGATTTCAAAGACCGTTACGAAAGATTATTTTCAGCCATAAAAATAATAAAGTCTGACTTAAGAGACTCTATGAAAGAGGATCTGGCAGAGGCAATTCTCTTCCTTAGAACTCTACATTGCATTTATTTGCATTTGCTAAGCCTAGAACTACATTTCAAGATTAATATAAACCATTTCTAGGTTTTTCATATTTTTTTTTTTGGGTTCATTATAGATAAGCTTTGTTTTGGTTCTAAAACAGCCAAATAATGTGGTCTGTATTTTTGAACTGTTAAAGATCATGTTCCTGATGTTTAAGCCTGCTGCTACTATCCAGTCACTTGATTGTTTTCATTGTGTTTGTCTTTTGCTTAAACTGTGCAATACAGTAGACTGTTGGCTTCCCAGCCAGTAGTCCTGTGGTAGTTTGCGTTTCTTTCCCTCAAGGAATCTATAAAATACATTTGCATATTAATACAGAGGAGTCGGAGTCGGGGAGTCGGGGAGTCGGAGTCTGAAGTACATAAAACTGAGGAGTCGGAGTCGAAAAATTTATCTACCGACTCCACAGCCCTGCTTTAAATGCTGTCCATTTTTAGAGCTACATTTTATTGTTGAAATTTTATTAATATATGTGCACATATTTACCCTCCTGATTGACGGTATAATTAACCGTCTCATCCTGCTCCTCTTCCTCGTCACCCACTACTCCACCAGAAGTTTCGGGGGGGGGGTGCAGCTCCTCCTCTTGCTCCTCCACAGGAACTGGGGGTGGTGATGTGGATGGCCCTGGCTGCTCCTCCTCATCCCTCTCCTCCTCTTCCACATCCTCCTCCTGCTCCTCCTCTGCGGCCTGTCGCCTTGTGCGCTTGGGGCGCACAGTTGGTAGCGGAGCTCCTATAATAACACAATGTTCATATATTATAAAAATGTTTTCTAATGACGTATGCAAATTCTGTGTACTCTACTGTATTGTATATGAATACAAATTAATTTATATAGACAGTTAACCAATGGGACAATGTTATATTAAAGGGTCTTGTGGGCACTACAGGGGACTGAGCGTGAGCTGGGCTGCCACCATGGTAAAATGAGCTGTTTTTGTCTCCTTTGTTTTGTTCAGACGATCTCATGTTAAAAAAAAGTACTTGATGGAGTACACAGGATTACTATAACAACCCCACGCCTAACACAGGAATTTAGTGGGAATCTATATATATAAAACTCAACGTGTGTGTGCATGTATGTATGTATGTTCCACCATCACGTCCAAACGGCTAAAGATATTTACATGAAACTTGGCACACAGGTTACTTATATGTCAGCCACAAATATAGGATTGGTGGTTTAACCCATACCCACCCCCATTTGCCTTGGTCAGGGTTTTTCTTTAAAGTCCCATTCAACTCTATGGGAAATACATGTTATTTCATAACAGCTGTAGATATTTCGATAACACTTGGTCACATGTTATCTATACGTCCACTTAAAGTATAGGATCGTTAATTTATCCCTTAACTAACCCCATTGGTGAGGGTCGGGCTTTTTGTTTAAAGTCCCATGCAAAGCAATGGGAAAAGTATGTTCCCACATAACTTCTGTGTTCCTGTCTGCTGTCCCATGTTTTTTTCCAACAGTACTATGAATACCTTGGCTGGTGGTGATATATGTTACAACAACATGGCGTCTTGGTTAACAACATCTGACCTTACATTAATTACATATGACCTTCCATAACTGTCCCCAAGGGACCCGGGCTGGCTCAACGCGATTGCCACTGCGCTGACAAGCCATTCACCTCTGCAGCTAGGGGTTCGGATCCCGCTCTCGGCTACATGTGAATTGAGTTTGGTGGTCTCAGCTCGGCCCCCGGTGGGTGTGCTATGCGAGGTAAGCCTGCGCTTAGTATGCCCACCTCCCTCCCACAAAAACCACCACACTTACACACGCACTCGCAATTGGGTTAACATGCACGCACTCTGACCATGCGGTCTCTAAAAAGAGAGGCGAAGGACTAACGGGGCTGGTTGAGCGGGCAAATCCTCTCACTCCCTTATAGGGAGTCCCTCTGCCCCGTGGGGCTTCGAAGCGGAGCAGGTAGGACGGTCTGTGTGGGAGGACCCCCTCACACCCGCCATTGCCACCCGGGGCATGGAGAAAGGTGGCAGATTACCTCTGGGGGAGGCCTGCCTACTCCCAACTCCTGCAGTCCGGCTCCTCTCTCGAGTACACGCACAAAATACACTTTAGGGAAAAAAAAACATAACTGTGACCAATAACTTACCAGGATGATATTTATTCCGGATACGCCTGACCCGGTTCATCTGGCGCCTCTTCAGGTCGGACCACTTTTTGAGGATCGCCATGCGAGTGTGTTCTTCGCCTAGTTCCTCAATCAGGGAGCTTATAACTCCCTGTTTTTCTTGCTGCCTCCGCAGCTCATCGTATCCTGTTTCCAGGAACTTCTGCAAGATGAAGAACAAAGTATATTGTAATACTTTTGTTGACAGCCTTATGGATATATGACATAAATGTATGCTATTCAACAATTGGAAGCATTCTCGCCTTATTAATCAATGACAGGGGTAACATGACAGATTTTATATACTGCCATTTCCGTCGCCACCTTTTTTACATAAATATAGCAGCCATTATCATTTGCATAATTATGAATATATACTAACTTTTAAACTAGACTAAAATGCAGTTGAAGATAATGAAATAACAGTGGTCAAAATACTTACACAAATCAGCAACTTTTCCTCAGATACAGTGAAATTACTTCCAACCATCTTGCTCTGCGATTGCGTTGCGATCATAAAGTTGGAAACTGGCAAGGGTCCAGGAAATGGTCGCGTGTTGTTCGCGTGTTGATTGCGCTGCTTGGACCGAGATGGGTCCATATGGCTTCGGCTGTATGGACCACAGTAACTCTTTTCCCTGTCAGGAGCCTAACGCCCCGGGGGGTCAGAGACGGGACCTTTTCGGAGGACCACTGACGTATGCAACCGTCGCAGTTTTTTGTGATGTCACTCTTTAGGTGTGTGCAAATTTTTCCTTGCACCGGGTGGAGTTTTTGGGTTGTGTTTTGCACGCCACAGGCTTTTCAACAGAAAATAACCAGCTGGAGGCAGAATGGTTGCAAAACACTACGGGTTTGTTACCTAACTCTGGGTTTCAAGACCAGTCCACCTCCAGCTGTTGCAAAACTACTACTCCCATCAGCCACGGTCTTTCAGTGCATGCTAAGAATTTTACTTTTGCTGCATCTAGGGTGCCACAGTTTAGAGACCCGTGCATAAAGGCCTGAAAAATGTGGGCCTGCAGAACTTACAATACTAGAAGTGCCAGCATTCCCAGGCATGCTGGAAGTTGTAGTTCTGCAACATCTAAAGGGCAATATGTATTCGAACGTCCTTGGGCCTTGAGGACACTGAAGTCAGGACGTTCGCATACGTCCTATGTCCAAAAAAATTTTAAATTCATTATGCTAAATAACAAGGAAAAGTGCCTAAATACACATTTGCCAACCAGGGTGTCTGCAGCTGTCCAGGCATGCTGGGACTTGTAGTTTTGTAAAAGCAGGAGACACATTTTTGGTTAAATACTAATATCTGATCATATATACTAACTTTTAAACTAGACTTAAATGCAGTTGAAGATGATGAAATAACAGTGGTCAAAATACTTACACAAATCAGCAACTTTTCCTCAGACTTTGAGAAATTGCTTCCCACCATGTTGCTGTAATATTGGGAAACTGGCAAGGCTCCAGGAAATGGTCGCGTGTTGTTCGCGCAATTGCGCATGCGCGATCGAAAAATCGCAATCGCAATATGTATTTTGGTTAAAATATCATACATATTCGATTTCAGAGTGCTGCTACAGCAGTTTTCGAAATATCTGCAATAAATTTCGCATTCGCATGTTGCGATATTTCGATAAAATATCAGGAATATTCTGAGCCAATCAGAGCGCTCCTCCAGCATATCTCGAAATTGCGCAATAAATATCGCATTCGCATGTTGCGATATTTCGATAAAATATCACGAATATTCTGAGCCAATCAGAGCGCTCCTCCAGCATATCTCGAAATTGCGCAATAAATATCGCATTCGCATGTTGCGATATTTCGATAAAATATCACGAATATTCTGAGCCAATCAGAGCGCTCCTCCAGCATATCTCGAAATTGCGCAATAAATATCGCATTCGCATGTTGCGATATTTCGATAAAATATCACGAATATTCTAAGCCAATCAGAGCGCTCCTACCGCAGTTATTAAAAAATCGCAATTATTTTCGCATTCGCAATAGCGAAAAATCGCATTCAATTAATTTCGATAAAATATCACGAATATTCGAATTTAGCGAATATATCTCGAATATTCGAATATATATTCGAGATATATCGCGAAATCGAATATGGCATATTCTGCTCAACACTACAGGCTACTATGCTTGCACTTTTTCAAGAACTCCTGCCTGGCACCCCAGTTGAAAGGCTGGAAATGGACAGGGTACACAGGGCTTTAGCCCCACGTAGACCTAACGGTCCCACCAGGGACATAATTGTTAGGTTTCATTATTATCGAACAAAGGAACAGTTACTTGCAGCAGCCAGAGGAAATTCTGCCTTAACCTTCCAAGGCAATGCATATCAGCTATTTGCTAATCTCTCCCCACTTACAGTAACCAAAAGACGAGCACTCAAACCCTTCCTGCAAATTTCGCAGCGTCATCAGATCATATATCATTGGGGTTTGCCATTTTCGCTACGCTTCACCCATCTAGAAACAAAATATGTTTGCCGTACCTCAGAAGAATTGCAAACAGTTCTGATATATTTGGGACTTCTGGATCAACCCAAAACTAAAGATCACCCTTACAGGCCTTCACCCTTACGTTCATCCTCACAACAAGATCCGACAAAACCTAAGTCCTCTGCCTCTGCATGCCAGAATCTGCATAAACGCGGTTGCTTTGAAACCCTGTAACCACCAAATGTCGACTCCATGGACTGACTTTACTTCATTGTTTGGTTTGTTAATCCCATTATGTAGCTAGATGAGCTGGATCATATTTAAACTTACAAACTTACAAACCTATGTAGGCATAGGACATGCCCCCCCCCCCCGCCATGCCCCCTTAAAGGAGAATTAACCAAAAAAAGTTTAATTAAATCCACACAGACTTTTTTTTAGCACTCCTATTCTTTTATAATGACTTTTACAATTTACAAATGCAGCAATTTAGAAATTGGATGAAAGATTTAGCTCTGGGAAACACGTTTTCAAAGATAAAAAGTGCATTTTATATACAACTATATAGATCAGACCAAAATGAGGGACAAATGAGGAGGAAAGAGGGACAAAGAGGCTCCAAATCAGGGATAGTCCCTTGAAATCAGGGATAGTTGGGAGCTATGAATAACCATTGTTTATGGAAAGAAAAAAAAACACACAAATAAAACATTTTCAATATTTGCTTCTTCTGTATTTTTACCTGCAGTTTTTTAAGCTGGTGACAGGGTCTCTTTACAGCAAACATTATTTGTTAATTTTGGATGGAGTAGGGACTAGTTAAGACCTCTGTCACTGAATGTTTTCTATCTGTAGCCCTTCCAGGGTTGCCACTTGCCAACCTCCCGCAGCATTTGTTACTGACAAAACATGGAAAATGTACTGGCTGAGCAAATTTTTTACAGGCACAGTGAATATTTGAACAATATAAACATGATATGGAAACACTGACAATACCTATAACAAAGTAATTTTCTTGATTTACACTTTACAAAAGTCAACACAGCATGAAATTATCAGCCCCTGATATTTACTGGCAGTTGTAAAAAAAACACAGATTTTTACAAACTGTCAGTAAATTTACTGGTGGTTGGCAACCCTAGATTCCCTTCATATTCTGTTCCAGGGACTCCACAGGAAGAGAATATCCTTCAAATTAGGTATCCCCTATTAGACGGTTGTCACCAGAACACGTTTACTTATTGGAGATTTCCCCTCACCTCTTCTTCTGGAGACAACTCAGCTTTTGTATCTCATCCACAATGGTCACCAAGGCAAATAGAGAAGGGGGTCTCCCCAGTGAGGATACAATCAGTAAAACCTTCAATCCTTCTACTCTGTAAAAAAAAACTTTTTTTTTGGCTTTCCATACATTTTAAATTCTAGCTGTGGAAAGCAGATTGTGTACAGGCATACCCCGCTTTAAGTACACTCACTTTACATACACTCGCGAGTAAGGACATACCCCCGAGTGTATGTAAAGTGCCTTACAAGTACTGTACAGACATTTTGCAGCCGCAGTAGAAGGAGCTGAAGCTTCGAGAGCATAGCCTGCCCTGTTCCAATGTGCCCCTGACACCCCCACTACAGCCCCTAAGACCTCAACTACAGCTCCTGACACCCCAAATACAGCCCCTGCCCCCCTACTACACCCTAGAAGTGAAAAAAGGTATTGTTTCACTTTAAGTACATTTTCGTTTTACATACATGCTCTGGTCCCATTGTGTACTTAAAAGTGGGGTATGCCTGTACTCACCTTCCTCTGAGAGCGGACACGGCTTCTGTTCAGCTACTTTCACTTCTCCTGAGCTGCGTATAAGGAGTGTTTATTTATTCTGTTGATAGTTTTGATTTCCTGCTCACTTGACCGGAATTGAAACTATGTTGTAATGCAGCCAAAATAAGCGCAGAAGGAACAAATCACGAGTCATGAAGGTGTAATCACCTATATTAAGTAACGTGGGTTCTAAACTTCCATGTATTACTGTATGGGGCACTGATAATAATATTAAAGGAGATGTAAACACAGTAATTTGCCACTTGACCTCCAGAAGGTTTACCCCCCTTTAACTGACAATCGTGCGGTCGTGCGACACTGTGCCCTAATAAATGTTATGTAATTTTTTTCCCACAAAGAGCTTTCTTTCGGTACTATTTGATCACCTCTGTGGTTCCTATTTTTTTGTGCTATAAACAAAAAAAAAAGACCGACAATTTTGAAAAAAGAAATAATATTTTTTTACTTTCTGCCCAAAAAAACATCTTATATGTTATTTTTAAAATCTTCATAAATTTAGGTCAGTGGTCTCCAAACTACGGCCCGCAGGCCAGATGTGGCCCTTTGCTTGCTTATTATCTGGCCCTTGGCACTATTTCATCCACTAATACCAACAATGGCACAATTCTGCCCCACTCACACCAATGAACATTTCCTTCCAATGACACCAACGATGTGGCAAATCTCTCCCAATGACACCAACATCGAGGCCCAATAACATCAGTGATGGGGCACAATTCCTCCCAGTTACACCAATAATGAGGCGCAATTACTCTTAATGAAATAAACAATGGGGTATTATTCTTTCCACTGATGATGGAACCTTTTTTACTCCCACTGGCCTCAGTCCGGCCCTCCTAAAGTCTGAAGGACAGTAAACTGGCCCTTTGTTTAGAAAGTTTGGAGACCATTGATTTAGGCCAATATGTATTCTGCTATATTTTTTTTGTAAAAAACAAAAATCCCAATAACAGTATAATGATTGGTTTGCGCGAACATTAAAGCATCTATGATATATATTTATGGATTTTTTTTTATTAATACTATTAATGGCGTCGATGAGCGACATATTGCGGGATAACTTTTGACACTTTGTGGGAACCAGTGACACTAAGGCCGCGTACACACGATCGGTCATAACCGATAAAAACGGACTGAAGGACCGTTTCATCGGTTAACCGATGAAACTGACTGATGGTCTGATGTGCCTACACACCATCGGTTAAAAAAAAAACGATCGTGTCAGAACGCGGTGACGTAAATCACACGACGTGCTGAAAAAAACGAAGTTCAATGCTTCCAAGCATGCGTCGACTTGATTCTGAGCATGCGCTGCCTTTTGACCGTAGCTTTTGCGTTCTAACGATCGTTTTTTTAACTATCGGTTAGGCGTCCATCGGTTCAATTTTAAAGCAAGTTCTCTTTTTTTTGACCCGAAGGATAACTGACTGATGGTGCCCACACACGATAGGTTTGGACCGATGAAACTGAACTTCAGTCCGTTTTCATCAGTTTTGACCGATCGTGTGTACAAGGCCTCATAGGGTGATTAGTGCTAAAAATATGCACTGTCACTGTACTGTGCTGGGAAGGGGTTAAACATCTAGGGGGTGATCAAAGAGTTAAATGTGTGCCTACCCTGTGTTTAGGTATACTGTGTTAGGTGCTTTTACAAAGAGCCCTTTCACACTGGGGCGGTGGGGGCGGTAGCGGTAAAGCACCACTAGTTTTAGTGACGCTTTACCTCTGTTATAGTGGCGCTTTTGACACCATTATTCGGGCGGGAGTAGGATGTGTTTAACCGCCTAGAAGGGGTTGAAAAGGGTTAAAAGCTCATGCAAATCGCTTTGGCAGCTGCGCTACACGGTTGCTTTTAACCCTTTTTAACCTCTTCTAGGGGGTCAAAATCCCCCCGCTCCCACCCAAATACAGTAGTTGCGTCAAATGCATTCCAATGGACAGGGGCGGTAGAGGAGTGGTGTATAAAGTGCTCGCAAACCACCCCAAAGATGCTGCTTGCAGGACTTTTTCTAATGTCCTGCAAGTACACCGCCCCAGTGTGAAAGCTCTTGGGCATTTTTCAGGTGCTTTACATGTGCTATTTTTAGCGCTAAAGCGCCTGAAAAACTCCTTCAGTGTAAAAAGGGGTCTAAGGGAAGAGATGGATCCATCCCTTCCCTCATTGTGATGGAGATCTGCCTTGCTTACATAGGCAAGTCTTCGTTCTGCGTGTTTTACCTT
The DNA here is from genome assembly GCF_905171775.1 of Rana temporaria. NCBI lineage: Eukaryota > Metazoa > Chordata > Amphibia > Anura > Ranidae > Rana > Rana temporaria. The sequence goes on from NC_053494.1 coordinate 9,273,288, forward strand.
TGGTTTTTACCAGATTCGGCTTCTGCTGTGAGTAATCACAGCAGAAACGGCTTGCCAGCGGTGCATGCACGCCCCCTGCAGGCCCAGGTGCAGAATTACATACTATATATACATTTATGATCCTGTGCAGGAGAGCTGCCCTGTACCAGAAAATATGCTAAGGGGTGGACGGAAAGTGGTTAAGTGGCATTTCATTTGCTAAAACACTGTGGGGCAGATCGACATGCATACGCTGCACCCGGCGCAGATGTAAGATACGCTACGCCGCTGTAACTTACTTGGCTTTGGTTTGAATCCTCAACGAATTCGCGCCATAAGTTACGGCGGCGTAGTGTATCTCTCGCGGCGTAAGGGCACGGAATTCAAATTGGGCAGGTAGGGGCGTGTTTCATTTAAATGAAGCGCGTCCCCGCGCCGAACGAATTGCACATGCACCGTCCGTAAAAACTCCCAGGGTGCATTGCTCCAAATGACGACGCAAGGACGTCATTGTTTTCAACGTGAACGTAAATGGCGTCCAGCCCCATTCACGGACGACTTACGCAAACAACGTAAAGTTTTCAAAATTATACGCGGGAACGACGACCATACTTAACATTGAGTACGCCACCATATAGCAGTTTTAACTATACGCCGGAAAAAGCCGAACGGAAACAACATAAAAAAATGCGACGGCCGGTCGTACGTTCGTGGATCGTCGGAAATAGCTAATTTGCATACTCGACGCGGAATACAACGGGAACGCCACCTAGCGGACGCCGAAAAATTGCATCTAAGATCCGACGGCGTACGAAGACGTACGCCTGTCGGATCTAACACAGATGCCGTCGTATCTTGTTTTGTGGATACCAAAACAAAGATACGACGCGCAAAATTTGAAATTACGCGGCATATCAAGAGATAATTTCTTTGAGGATCTGCCCCTGTGTATCAAACAATTGTAAATCTTTTCATAAATTAAAATTTAACTAAAGTAAATTTTTTTTTAACGCCATATAGTTCTGTGTGTTACTGCAAGTTTAATGCTGTATATTTCATTGCGTTACTGCAAGTTTAACGCATTCATTTCTGATTGTTACTGCAAGTTTAACGCCATATAGTTCTGTGCGTTACTGCAATATTATAGTGTATCAGTGGAGTGTGTCTGTGTCGTGAGTACTCAAATTAAAGTGCACCAAATACCACTTTCCATTGATTAAAATGCATCCACGTAGACATTTACACATATGTATTACATTTTGTTAATAAGCTCCCCCCATTCCCCCCCATCATGTATGGGAGGACAACAAGTAGGGGCAGACGTTCCCATGGCACTGTAAGGGGGCCAGCAGTGTGTGTGCCCACAGACAAAGGTGGATGTGGTCAGTCCTCAGGCAGGGCATCATTTCCTCTGTTTAGTGCTGTTGCTTGTGCTATCCAGCCACAGCATGCAGAGGAGGTGGTGGACTGGCTTACTAAACCATCCTCATCCTCCGTAAGCCAAAACGCGTCAGCCCCTGTATATTTTTACTCACCTTTTTTTTATGCATAGTTCTAAACTCCGTTGGATGCACATCCAGGTTGACTTGTCCGCAAGTTCCACAGTCGCTACACCTGGCGATGTGATTCAGGTAGTCGCTACACCTGGCGATGCAATTCAGTTGGCAGCTACACCTGGCGATGCAATTCAGTTGGCAGCTACACCTGGCGATGCAATTCAGTCAGCCTTTGCACAAGGTATGCCAGTCCAGCCCATGCCCATTGAGTCTCCTGCTTCTTCTTATTCAGGACTTTCTGTAACCTGGCCGCACCCTACTTCTACTACATCAATTTAAACCTGTCTAAGAGGTTCAATCCATCCTTTGGATAGACTGCCTTATTCGGCCAGGTGGGACTTTTAATCTTTTTTTCAGGGCTCTCTGCATTCTGCTTGCGTTTCAGCTATCGGGCTTGACTCCCGTGTAACGTCACCTTCCTCAGAGGGGGGGTAATGTCAGGAGCAACTAGCGCTCCTGCTCCTCATTCCAGCATCTGGGTTTTGGCTGTGGCGCTCTCCCTGTTTTTGTCCACCTGCAGGCTGATTGATGTGGTCAGTCTCTGGGTGGAAACTCAAACCTGTTATAAACCAGCTAAGCCCTCATTTGGAGGCTTGTGATAGAGAGAGAGAGAGTGATACATGTGTTGTTCGTGATCAAGCACCCTGTCTGTCTGTTTTACTAGTTTGGATTTCCCTGTGTATGACTTTGGACCGGATTTTGGACTATTCCCTGAACTCAGACTGCCTTTTACCTGGACTGTCATTGAACCACGCTATCTGTCTTCTAACTGCAAGTACCTGTTTGCTTTGCTTAGTTCATGCCTGCCCTGGTGTGGTGGCCAGGCACTATAACATTGTGTATGAGTCCTGGGGGCAACCGAGTACCAGTAGGCCTGCTTGCCTTATGGAAAAGGGGGCTGCTACACAGTAGCCATCTATAGTGTCTGACCACTTGCGTTGGGGTACATGTGACAGTATGTAGAAAAATAAATAAATTGTAAAAACATTATTTTTGAACATTTCCTAATTTTCCAAAAAATTGTGACAGAAAATGTAAACTTAAAAAAACTTGCCATAAATAGCTTGGACTGTCTACTTTCCAGAAATGGATCATTTGGGGGGTATTTGTACCGTCTTGGCATTTTCAGGCCTTGAAAAATGAGTTAGGCCGTCGGTACTAGAAATGAGCTGAACACCCCCCGCGTTCGGTTCGCACCAGAACCTTCGAACGGACCGAACGTTCGCGCGAACATTTAGAACCCCATTGACGTCAATGGGACTCGAACGTTCGAATTCAAAAGTGCTCATTTTAAAGCCCCATATGCAAGCTATTGTCGGAAAACGTCTTTGAGAACCCGGGGTTTGCCCCAGGGAACATGTATCAATGGAAAAAAAAGTTTAAAAGCCCCGGACCATTTTGCTGGTCAATGACCAGGCCATTTTTTGCGATTCGGCACTGCATCGCTTTAACTGACAATTGCGCAGTCGTGCGACGTGGCTCCCAAACAAAATTGGCGTCCTTTTTCTTCCCACAAATAGAGATTTCCTTTGGTGGTATTTGATCACCTCTGTGGTTTTTTATTTTTTGCGCTATAAACAAAAAGAGAGCGACAATTTTGAAAAAAAAATAATATTTTTTACTTTTTGCTGTAATAAATATTCCCCAAAAATATATATAAAAAAAACAATTTTTTTCCTCAGTTTAGGCCGATACGTATTCTTCTACATATTTTTTGAAAAAAAAAAAATCGCAATAAGCGTTTATCGATTGGTTTGCGCAAAAGTTATAGCGTCTACAAAATAGGGGATAGTTTTATGGCATTTTTATTAATATTTTTTTCTTTTACTAGTAATGGCAACGATCTGAGATTTTTATCGGTACTCAACCTTATGGCGGACACTTCGGACACTTTTGACACATTTTTGGGACCATTGTCATTTTTATAGCGATATTTATCTCACAGCACAGCAGGTTAGGTTACAATCATCACACAGGCAGCACATCAGGGTCTCTGTCATGGCTCTGTGTCACGTTGCTTTTGGGTGCTGACTTTGTTATGGCTTTATTGATACAGTCTGTTATATACAATACAGCCATAAGTTAACTAAGCCAGCACTCAACATGTGACATAGAGCCATGACAGAGCCATGATAGAGCCCCTGCTTACTGTGCTGCCTGTGTGATAATTGTAACCAGATGATAAGAAACATGCTACTTTAAACGCCACTTGGGGAGCAGTAAACGTGCAGTGGAGCTGCATTTTTACTGCCCCCCAAACCAATCCACTTTAACCGCCTCCTGTCATCACTGAATTCGAAAGTTGATATCTCAGTCATCACTACAGCAATGATCGAGATATAATTTTTTAGCCCCATAGACTCTGCACAAAGTAAAAGTAATCGTAGTGGCTGGAAGCCCCTGGATTACTTTTACAGGCAGTGGAAGGGGGTCCCACCACAGCCTTTACTCCTTTTAAGATGTGACCAGTAGCATCCAGTTACTGGGACACAGTGAGAGGGATGTATGTCGCTCCTCCCACCGTGTGATGATGTCAGAAACCAGAAGTGACAAAGATTTCATCACTCCTGGTTTTGGTCTCACGTAAAGAAGCCATTACCGACTTGAACAAGCATCTGATCAAACTGATCTTAGTTTGATCAGATGCTTTTGCGGCCAGAAGACAGATATGGAGTCTGAAAAAAAAAACAAAAAAAAAAAACAGATCTCTCCATAAAGAGGACCTGTTATGGCCCATGCTATCACAAGGAATGTTGTCCATCCCTTGTGAAAGAAAAAAATTACCAAACAAAATGTAAAGATACAGTGTAAGATATATTTTTTTTTATTATTTGTAATAAATAAAATACAATTTAAAAGAAATTTAAACTGCCCCCCTGCTCTTTCATGCTTACCAATTGCAAACACATGCGTTGGCTCCACACACATATGTAAACGGCAACAAACCTGCATTTTGCTTCAAGTCAGGGTCAGGGGTGAGGCCGGGGGTGGGGGTAAGGGCGTGGTTGTAGGGGGGCCCTGTCGGGTAGGCTGTACAGGGCCCCATGATTTCTAACAGCGGCCCTGGCTGCAGTCGCTGATCGTTAAAAGATTTCCAGCGTAATCATTGGCCAGAATTTAATTGAACAACTGACCTCTGTTGAACAGTAAGGGCCACATACAGACCGAAGATCAGCGGGTCCCTTCTGAACTGCCCCGATTTCATTCCATCTGTACCCGGCCTTACTTTATTGCAGTGTCTCTTATAGCACTTACAGACTGGAAGATTTTCCCCCTTAATGACCAGGCCATTTTTTATGATACGGCACTGCGTCGACAATTGCGCAGTCGTGCAACGCTGTACCCAAAGAAAATTGACATTCTTTTTTTTTCCCACAAATAGAGCTTTCTTTTGGTGGTATTTGATCACCTCTGTGGTTCAATTTTTTGGCGCTATAAACAAAAAAAAAAACTGCGACAATTTAAAAAAAAAAAAGCACAATAATTTTTTACTTTTTGCTATAATTAAAGGGGTTGTAAAGGTACAATTTGTTTTCCTAAATATCTTCCTTTACCTTAGTGCAGTCCTCCTTCACTTACCTCATCCTTCCATTTTGCTTTTAAATGTCCTTTTTTTCTTCTGAGAAATCCTCACTTCCTGTTCTTCTGTCTGTAACTCCACACAGTAATGCGAGGCTTTCTCCCTGGTGTGGAGAAAGCCTCTGGAGGGGGGAGGGGGCAAGCAGGAGTGTCAGGACGCCCACTAACACACAGCTACTGTGGTGGAGGTAAATAAAATGAATATTTTTCTCCTGAACTACTCAAATGTTGCTTTTCTTTCCTTATATTGTTTTATTTTATTTTTATTTCTTGATATCTATCTATCTATCTATCTATCTATCTATCTATCTATCTATCTATCTATATATATATATATATATATATATATATATATATATATATATGTGTGTGTTATGATAAATATGTATGTATGGGTATATACTACAAATGTTATTATCCTTAAATGAAGTGACAGAGTACATAGAGTTAAAGAACCTTCAAGAAATGATTGAGTAAAGACAGATGCACTCTCACTCCTTTGACCCCCTCCATCGAAAGAAGCCCCTGTGAGTTTGAGTGGAGTGAGTGTGCTCTGAGTGTGCCACGAGGACTTTGTGCCAAGAATAGACTCACAGGAAAAGACCTAGTCTTTTTACGGCTGGACACAGAAAGCAAGCAGTCTGTTCCTCGCTCTCTGCATGTTTTCATAATTTGGATCAACGGCAGAATGGGTTTTGCCCTGAGGTTGTCAGGGGTTATCAATCCTTATCACTCCTTTCTCTATCTGCAAAGTAGAGAGTGTCCTGACTTGCCTGCTTGCCCCTCCCCCCTCAGGAGGCTTTCTCCACACCAGGGAGAAAGCCCTGCATTACTGTGTGGAGTTACAGACAGAAAAACAGGAAGTGAGGATTTCTCAGAAGAAATAAGGACATTGTAACGGCAGGGCCCGTGGAACCCAGAAACTCTTGAAAAGTATGAGATACCCTTGCTTCAGCTTCCCCGGACCCTCTTATGTCTAAAATCATCCTATGTCCACTAGGGGCATAGGATGACTGAGAAATTATATCTTGGACTACCTGAGATGGGAAAGTAATGATCCACAATATATTCCAGGATATCTGAAAATAACTAATTACTGTTTGTTGATTCTGAACTCAACAGGTTAATTGAAAGATGTCATCACCTCCAGCCACCTGGCTGCCTGTGTAATGTAAATTGAATCCAGACTAACTTCTAAAGATCTTCTTTTTGTGGATTGGGCTAATTGACCCTGTATTGTGTGAAGGAGTCCTGTGATAATGTGTATTGTAGTTTAGGGGACAGCAAGGCTAGCCTAAAGGTCATGTGTATGAGTCATCAGCTGTAGTTAATTAGCTCATGTAAATTAGGTCAGGTCCTGGAGTCAGTGTGTCTGCTAAGAGATGTATTGAGGGTGATGTGTATTGGGGGGGCTTGTTATGTAACCATTGTGTGATGTTGTGGCTGGAGTTGGGTCATTGTTCATTTGGGTACTGCAGTATTCTTTTGGTGTGTACATACGGTCCGTGTTCATCCGATCCCCCCCATAGGGGAGAGCGGAGAAAAGACAGGGCGGTCCGTGCACAGTGTGCGGGGACCACCCTGTCAGCCGACGGCTCAGCGGGGATTTTACGGAGGATCCCCGCTGAGCTGACGAACACACGGAGTGAAAGGGCCCTTAAAATAGTTTTTATTTAAAAAAAAAAAAACTTAGGGTTACAAAATGCACATAGCAGTTTACCCAGGAAATGTACATTCATTCTGTGTGAATGGGGCAAAATAAACAAATATTATTAGGCTATTTCATGCTCTGGATTAAATATTTTCTATCATATTAGTGGCATCTAGTGGCCAAATGCAATTTTTTTCATTTGAAATCAATGAAAATATTTAGCACCTTCTAGTGGCCAAATCCAGTATTTTGAATAAAATAAAACGTCCGCCACAGGAAATGGCCCAATGACAAGGGCTGCTTATAAGGCAATAAAGCCAGCCCTCCTGTACTGGACCCTGGCCCCATCAGCTCAAAGGGGGGGCGGGCACAGGCACCTGCTGAGCAAGAGGACCGGCTCTACTGTCTTATTGCAGACACTGATCCTTTTCTGCCTCCCCCTGCAGTGCTGTGAGCTTCTCTCCCTCTCCCTCCCTCCGGCTGTACTGCAGGGGGATGGGTTCTAGCACATGCACTGCTTTCATCTGTTCAAGCCCCTCTGTGTGTCCCTTTCCCCTGCAGCGCTGCCGGCTTCTCTCTTCTCCCACTGGCAGCTGCTGCAGGCACACAGATGGATGTTTCAGGATGGAGAGCGAGAGAAGGGGTTGGTAAATATGTAATTTTCTGGCCCCTTACTTTCCTGAATGAACACAGTAAGCGATCGGTACCAATTACGCCTGTGTTCAACATGGAAGCATAGTAAACTGTATTTACTATGCTTCCGCTTGTAAATGTGCAGGAAGCCTTCTTATTCATCTGTGCAGCTGAGGTTGCAGAGAAAGGGAATGATAAATCTCCGTCACCTTCGGCCCAGGGGGAGGCCTGGTCAGGTAGGCTGTTTGGGGCCCCTGTGATTTCTAACATCAGCCCTGCCAATGACATTTGTTCATTTGCCCCATTCACACATATAGCTGGATTCAGAAAGATTTACACCGGCGTATCAGTAGATACGCCGACGTAACTCTGAATCTGCGCCGTCCTAAGTTTAAGTGTATTCTCAAACTGAGATACACTTAAACCTATCTAAGATACGACAGCCTGCACCGTCGTATCTTAGGGTGCAATATTTAGGCTGGCCGCTACGTGGCCCTTCCAATGAGTTTGGCGTAGAATATGTAAATCCCTAGATACGCCGATTCACGAACGTACGTGCGCCCGACGCAGTAAAGATACGCCGTTTACGTAAGGCGTTTTCCGGCGTAAAGTTATTCCATCAAATAGCAGGCCTAGTCAATGTTAAATATGGCTGTTGTTCCCGCGTCGAAATTTGAAAATTTTACGTCGTTTGCGTAAGTCGTCCGTGAATAGGGCTGAACGTCATTTACGTTCACATCGAAATCAATGACGTCCTTGCGGCGTACTTTGGAGCAATGCACACTGGGAAATTCCACGAACGGCGCATCCGCCGTTCCGCAAAAACGACGATCACGTCGGGTCACAGTAGTTTTACATAAAACACGCCCCCCTGATCCAAATTTGAATTAGGCGGGCTTACGCCGGCCGATTTACGCTACGCCGCCGCAACTTACGGAGCAAGTGCTTTGAGAATACAGCACTTGCCCGTCTAAGTTGCGGAGGCGTAACGTAAAGCAGATACGTTACGCCCGCACAAAATTACGCCACTGACTGAGATTCTGGCGCATTGATTATAAGTACATCCCTTAGTGATGGCAAAACATTTTCTGTAGTTTGTAATGGAAGGACTGTATATACCGGAACACAATGAGGGGATTTAGCAAAACTGAAGCAGACAAAATCTGGTGCAGATGTGCATGGCAACCAATCAGCTTCTATCTTCAGCGTGTTCAATTAAGCTTTGGAAATAAAAGATAGAAGCTGATTGGTTGCCATGCACAGCTGCCCCAGACTCTGTCTGCTCCAGTTTTGATGGATTCCCCTCTATGGCCGGGTTCACACTTGTCCGACAAACGCTCCTACATTGGGAGCTCATGTGGCATGACGTGTAAAAATCAATGTTTCCCTATGAGAGCCTTCTTAACTGGTCCAACACAAGTCGGTCCGACTTAGAAAATGCTCCCTGTACTACTTTGGTCCGACTTTGATCCGACTTCAGCCCATTGAATATCATTGAAGTCGGATCAAAGTAGAATTCTCGTCCTAACCATCCGACTTTTGACATCCGACATGTGATTACAGCAGCAGTAAAAGGAATTTATCTCACTCTGGGATTGTTTTGATTGGTCAAAGAACAAGTCAGACTATCACAAAGTCGGATCAAAGTAGTATCCTGTTCATGAAAGTAGGATGGATGTAGGACCAATGTAGGATCAATGTAGGACCGATGTAGCAGAGCAAAGTAGGATGAAAGTCGTGTAGTATAGTGTGAACCCAGCCTAATGGCCCGTACACACGATCCGAATATCGGACGAAAACGATCGTCCGATGAAGAATCGTACGATTTTCGGATCGTGTGTACACTACTTTCGAGAGCCGATCACGACCGTTCATCCGATATTTTTCGATCGGACATGCACGAAAATTTTCCTCGTACGATGTCAGATCGTACGATTTTCGTTTAGTCAGTACAGTTGTCGTCCAACAATACAATACAAATACATTACAACACATGACATCACTTCCGATTATTTTTTTCGGTCGTACGAGAATTTTCGTGACTTTAATAACCTATTTCATTTTACTTGCGACTATTAAGCGAAAAAAGTCGTACGATCCGTCGTACGATATTCGGATCGTGTGTACGGGCCATTAGGCTGGGTTCACACTACTACACTACTTTCATCCTACTTTGCTCTGCTACATCGGTCCTACATTTATCCTACATTGGTCCTACATCCATCCTACTTTCATGAACAGGATACTACTTTGGTCCGACTTCAATGATATTCAATGGGCCTGAAGTAGGGTCAATGTAGGACCAAAAGTAGCACAGGGAGCATTTTCAAAGTCGGACCGACTTGTGTAGGACGCTACAAGACGCTCGCATAGGGAAACATTGAACACAGAGCAAAGTAGGATGAAAGTAGTGTAGTAGTGTGAACCCAGCCTCAGGCTGGGTTCACACTACTACACTACTTTCATCCTACTTTGCTCTGCTACATTGGTCCTACATTTATCCTACATTGGTCCTACATCCATCCTACTTTCATGAACAGGATACTACTTTGGTCCGACTTCAATGATATTCAATGGGCCTGAAGTAGGATCAATGTAGGACCAAAAGTAGTACAGGGAGCATTTGGGCTGGGTTCACACTACTACACTACTTTCATCCTACTTTGCTCTGCTACATTGGTCCTACACTGATCCTACATTGGTCCTACATTGGTCCTACATCCATCCTACTTTCATGAACAGGATACTACTTTGATCTGACTTTGTGATAGTCTGACTTGTTCTTTGACCAATCAAAACAATCCCAGAGTGAGATAAATTCCTTTTACTGCTGCTGTAATCACATGTTGGATGTCAAAAGTCGGATGGTAAGGACAAGGATCCTACTTTGGTCCGACTTCAATGATATTCAATGGGTTGAAGTAGGATCAATGTCAGACCAAAGTAGTACAGGGAGCATTTTCAAAGTCGGACCGACTTGTGTCGGACCAGTTAAGACAGCTCCCATAGGGAAACATTGATTTTCACACGTCATGCTACATGAGCTCCCAATGTAGGAGCGTTTGTCGGACAAGTGTGAACCCAGCCTCAATGTGAAAATCCAATGTTGTTGGGGAGAGCAAATCTCCCCAATACATCGCCATACATTACTAATATTTTAACAAACTTTTTTTTTAAAAACCTTGGATTGTGAGCATAATTTGCAAGTTTCCCCATAAGAAATAATGGAAACTTAAATGATTCGTTCCACAACCATTTATTCATAAATCCTTCAGTTTATAGTCCGTCTAAAAAGATTATAGCGATGTGATTGGTTGTGTGACCATAAAATGTCCATCCACAAATGGAAGCCTCCCCAAGGGGATTAGAAACAAAATCCAGCAGGAGCTCCAGAGTATAAAAGAGAAGAGAGGAGCCTCTAAGTGTAGCAATATGGTTACATATAACGAAGGTACAACCTTTACCAACTCACATGGTTGATGATTAAAAGTATCTAAGTATGCAGGGATCCGGAGTAAAGCTGCCTGCAATCGTGACCCGGAAGACTACCCTGCAGAAGAGCGATCTGAAAGCGAGGCTTGAATTGCTTGTGGAGCGCAGCGTGGAAGGGATGACGTCAATGGTGGTGAGGAGAATGGTCTATGTGGACATCTTTTCTCCCAGGTCCCTGCATACTTAGATGTGCCTGTTTTCATCATCAATCATGTGAGTTTCTAAATGTTGTACCTTCATTAAATGTAACCATATTGCTACACTTAGAGGCGCCTCTCTTCTCATGTGACATGACGCTACTCTCAAGACATCGCTTGTATATCAAGGCAAAATGTATTAAAAAATGTAGCTTGTCTTGCAAAACGCTCTCAAACCAAGTTACTCTCAAGGTTTTACTGTACAATAAAACATTCCTAGAGAGATATATCAAATAAAGTGACTATAACATTATCTAGTGCAGTGATAGGAAAGTCATAGTCAATGGATCCAACAACCACCTGTAATATGTATTGGGATGTTGTGGAATCTTCTGAGAGAAGTGATGAGCCCATTATATCATCGGGGGAATGAGGAGCATCAGACATTCTGTTCACACCCTGATTACTGTGACCATGATTGTGAGGAAAATATTTTAAATGTTTCTCCAATTAGAGAAAATCAAAGGAAAGATTATTTTTAATAACAGTAAATGATTTCCAGATAATAAGTTGGATGAGGAATTACACGTTGTTGATTTGTCTTCTCTGTTTAGCTATTGTACATTTTCTTTAAGCTTCGCAGAGCTTTCTCTTTTGTGATGGATTTCCAGCCATCTGGTATTTCTGCTGGTTTTGCATCGTATTCTTCAGCAAACTCCTCATTATACATCACAAAAATATATTTCCAGTAATCTGATGACTCGATGCTGGGATCTGGTTGGATGGCCCAATCTGGATAAATGGTACGATAATCTTTGTATGGGTGCCATTTCCATTCTGTGTCTGAGTTTTTAAATGAGTTATTAGATACAACAGATGCACTACATATATCAGTGGTTAGGATGTTAATATGACTCCATCTGAACAACCCCCCCAATCCATTAGGTCTGTGGATGGTAGCAAAGTGCTCCTTGTGTTCATCACCTCTGGCCTCACAGGGGACTTTACAGAATGGACATCGCTTCCCACAGCCAGCAACCTTCCTGAACAATTCATCCTGAGGCTTCACCGTCACCCTGGAGAGTACAGACTTTATATCCATAGATTGCAGATCTGATAAGACTTCTGTTTCTGTATCTCGGAGGAAGAGCTGAATGTCCGATGAAAATTGTCCAACATCAGCCGTGTTCTGGAAAGTGACCGCTTGCATCTCATTCTGAGGGATCACCAATTCTTCCTTTAGTGTCTCACATACACTTTTCAGAAAATCTGAGACTGATGAACTTGTAACAGGGTTGTCTTCATTAAGAGCTCTTCTTATCTTTTTGCCCAGTGAATACAGCAGAAGTTCTTGTAATGGTTTTAGGATTTGGGGTGTTGCATATGTTTCAGTGTGATTTAGTATCCATTCTTTTGTATATTCCTCATATGACCGTATAAACTTTACATATTTCTGGAAGGACATTTCTTCCAGTAGCTCTCTCAGTAAAAAATCTTGAAAAAATGTTCTACTGCAGAATTTCTTGTCTGAACTTACTATCTCATCCACTATGTTCTGCCCAAGATGGCGGAAAACATGATCCATCATTGCTGGTTTTAGACATCGCTCACAGAATTTTTGGGCTTTAGTCTGACAAATATCTTTCTCTTTGAATGTGCTGATAAATGTTTCTAAATATCCAGAAGTAATGTTTTCCAGACACAGTTTTGGATCGTTCTCTCTAATGAATTTATCATGCATCTTCTGGAACTCTCTGGAAGCTTTTCTAAGAATGTGAAGTTTGATGTTCACTTCAAACCATGTGGACAAATGAAGATTTTTGGGCTGTTTGGAAATCTCTGTTGTAATCATATGAAGTAATTCCTGGCAATAGTTGTCACAATAGTCCTCTCCGGTATCCACCTTCTCTCTGATATCCCTGTTACAGTTATCTATAAGAGATTGAGCAAAACCATTTATTTTGTCCAAATGCTCATTTCTGTTTTTAAAATTATTTGTCAGTTTTTTAAACCAACCCGTCTCAATATATTTCTCATCTATCTTGAAATCAGTCTGTGTGATATTTGCCAAGTCCTTCACACCCAGTAAGTGTTCATTGACAGCTGATCCTTTATAGCTCATGTCATTCATTAGCTGCCGTAACATAGATCTACTGACATTGTGTGTTTTTAATTCCTTTATCTGTAGATCTGTCAGTTTTTTCTTCCACATCGCCTCAAATTCTCTCTTTAACTCTTTATTGTTCAGCTTTTTTCTCTTCTCTCTGCATCTCTTGAGGAGATCTGTGATTTTGTCTTCAATCAATTTCTGGGAATTTATTTGTATATTCTGAATCTTGAATTTTCCTTTCTGAGTTGAAACAGCCTCATCCAACTTCACAAGAGAATTTCTTTTCAATTCCTCCTTCAGAGATGTTGTGCTCAGAAAAAAATCATGTCTGTATCGTTCTATTAAAAGAACATTTTCATTTTCATTGTCAGCGTATTTTTGCAGCAATTTTAACATTTCATTTTCTCTAATAATCAACAATCTGTGGAGCTCATTCTTAAATTTGGAGCAAAGTTCATCACTTAGACTCGCTGCAGTCTGATTCTTAATCTTTGTCTCTGTACGGATCAGCCAATCGTGTACAGTTTTTCTGAACTCCCATTCCCACTGTGAGTATTGTATAGACAGTTTATTATAAGCTTCTGCCACCAAACTGTTCATGAAACTGAAGAGGAATTTCTCATGTTTTACAGCGTTCCATAAACTTTCTATCCATTCTATAAATTCAGGAATAGTTGAAGGCCTGTGCAGAGATTCTTTGCTTGTCATTAATTCTAATAAATACTTTTTCAGTTCAGACACATGTTCACTGTACCCAGAATTTACTGGAGCCATTGGTGGGACCCCAAGCCAGAGCCAGGGAATGTACCAGTTGTCTTTCTCCAGGTTGTAGTTCATCACATCACTGAAAGTTTTTATATTACTTTTCTTTTCCATCTCTGCAGCTACTTTTGTAATTTCATTCAGCTGTTCCAGAAGTTTCATTCTGCCTCTCATGTTCTTGTTATGAGCGGACACATCACTCACATTCTGATGTACAAACTGGCAGTTGGGTTTCTTTCCTATTCCTTTCATTCTAAGAAAGGCATGGACCACAATCTGTAAAATATCCTTAATTTCTGTTGTGTTTTCCATGGCCATATTGATGATGGTGATATCACTCAACCCAACCACTAATGTGGCCAGTTCATTGTCATGTTCATAACTGCCCTCCAAGGAAGCCAACTCTGGAGCTTTCAGCCCCTCAGTGTCAATCACCAGGATGAAGTCACAGCCCAGCTCCTCCTGGAAGGTCTCTTTCACATTAAGAAGAGTCATGAAGGTTCCTTGTGTGCATCTTCCAATGGCCACCGGGAACTGCAGACCAAACATGGTGTTGAGAAGAGTGGATTTCCCCGTTTTCTGCACTCCCAGCACAGTGATTACTCTCATTCTGCATTTTCCCCCTGTTTTGGAGTCCAGCTCATTTAGAACATCAGTTATCCACCGTAGGGGAATGTTGGAGGCATCTCCATCTATCAGCTCCAATGAGAAACCATCCAACACGAGATTAGCCATAATTCCTGGCAATCTAGTAAATTGTCTTTTTTTTTTTTCTTTAATCATGGAACATTCAGCTTCATAAAACTGTCCCATCTCACGTAGGAAATGTTCAATTCCTAAAGAACCGTCAGAGATTTTCTGGTCTATCTGTCTGAGCTCTTCGTTACTACTTAAGATATTGTTATATTTTTCATTGTATTCAGCTTGTAGATTAAAAAGACGATCTCTAGCAATTGAATCAAGTTCAAATTTCATCCATTTCAGAAAATATTGTTTCTCAGTCTCAGACAAATCAGTGATTGCATCAATAAAGAGCTTTAAACCATGGGGCAGATCATGTTTATGTTGTTCCTCATGTAGTGAAATGCGTTTCTTTCTCAGGTCATCTTGATATTGTTGTGTGTCTTTACCACCTTGCCTTGTCATTCTGCAAAGTTCCTTTTCCACATCAGATAACTGTCTCCAGAGATCTCCCTGTAACTTCATAGTGTTCTTTTTGTACTCAGACACATTTGTTATTTCTTCTGTAATTTTCCTGGCATGTTCCCTGGCCTTCTGACATTCAGGATCACTCTCATCTACTTGGATGTCCAATCCATGAGTTTCTTTCTCAAGGTCTCTCATTTTATTTACTTTTGGATTATTATTTAGGAAACAAACAATACTTCTTTTTATTTCATTTACAAATTCTGCCTCATTTGTCTTGCCTTCATGTATTAATATATCAGATTGTTTCAACTTTAGCACTGGCATTAAGTTTTTAAGAGCCCTCAGTGTCTGTGTAGTCACAGTTGTGCCATGAGCCGGAGTAACAATGAAGAAATATTGGGTGTCAGTGGTAGGGAAGGATGATAACAATGTGGATTGCTTCTCAGAAATACTCTCAATGAATATAAACACAACAGAAGAAATTCGAGTCAGGAACTTGAACTGTTTCAAATGTATCTCCAGATCTCCTCGTAGGTTGGTCACTGTGATGGGTTCTGGGAAAACAGCAGACTTACCACAGGGAAAATACCAGGAAACTTCTACCAGTCCATCAGATATTTTCCTCTCTATGTTTCTTCCCTCCAAACTGTCCTGCATGAAGAAATTGTGATGTAACTCAGCTGGATTAAGAAGTTGGTTTAAAACTCTTAATTAAGATAGTTTTTTTTCTCCAAGCCTGACAAAAGAGAAGATTGGCATGGCAACATTAACCACATTTTCTTCTCTGAACCCTAAATTGTCTTCTAATGACTGAGGTCTCCACTTCTTCACTATGTCTCTCATTGCCCAAAGCATGAGGGTGCAATGTGACCCATCACCAGGAGGGAGCAGCAGAGGGACGGCAAACTGACACATGGCCAGTTTGGTCACTATGGCTTGTTGGAGAATACAGTCTGAACAATGAAGGAGGACACATAGGACATCTAAAAGATGGACCGAGCTTAATGCAGATTGTTTCAATTTAAACTCCAACTCATTTTCATTGGTTTTCAGTTCAGAAACATTTCTAGCAGTTGTGTTTAAAGCCATGAGCTTCCGTAAGAAATTCCAGGGAAGGTCTTCATCATTCTTAAGCTGACTATGTAGGAGATCTTCGGAACCAATGCTCAGGACTTTACTCAGTGTCAGTTTCAAAACAATGTATTTTGCTATATTTAATCTTTGTGCGAATTCAAAGACATCATGTATTATGTCTGCAAAATAGAAAACAAATTTAGTCAGTCTTTAAAGCGATATTAAAGCTTCTTTTCTTTTTTTTTTTTCTTTTTAACAATTAACATGTCGTACTTACCTGCTCTGTGCAATGGTTTTGCAGAGCAGCCCCGATCCTCCTCTTCTGAGGTCCCCCGCTAAGCGCTCCAGGCTCATCCTCTTTGGCAAGTGCCCCCCATGGAAATCTGCTTCCAAAATTCCAATAAGCTCCCCACCTGCAGACCCCCACAACCACAGCCCAGGGTTGTGGGGATGAGACCATTGTCCACATCAACATGGCAACACGGTGCTTTGGGGCGGGAGGCAGGTGCAAAGGGCCTGGTATGGATTTGGTGGGTACCCCATTTTTTTTCCCCCTGATTATTTTTTGGGCTGGCAATTCTTTTTTTTGTATTTAGTGGGGAACACCGCTGATAGCTGATGACTTGTTGGTTGTTAAGGACGTGGTGGCCAGCTTCCCAGCCCGCTCCTTAGCAACCAGCTATACATAGTGTGTTAAAGTGGTTGTAAACCCTTTAAAACCACTTTTTACTACAGGTATGCCTATAATAAGGTTTACCTGTAGCTACCCATGATATCTCCTAAACTTGCACCATTTAGGACAGGGGTGCCCAAACTTTTGAAGAGCGAGGGTCACTTAAGCAACTTGGAAACCAGTCGAGGGCCACAATGAGCAGAGCAGGCGGATGACAGGCCACGGCTACTCTATAGGCCCTCCGACCTGCCCAGATGAAAGGGGACGAATTTGGATTGGAGGTAGGCGGGCGTAAACAGACATATATCGCTCTATAGAGGTGAATTGAGGGTCCCATTTGGTTGGGTGGATCGTGCGAAAAGGGCCTAAGACTGCTTTCACACTGAAGTTCTGCGGTTTACCCACACCACAGGTGCAGCATAGTGCACCTGTGTCTATCATGCGGGTTACCTGAACTTTGCCATAGACTCCACCTGTGGCAAAAGCCGGCACTGTAGAGGAAGCATCGGCTTATGGGGCTCTGCTCCGCAGCTGTTTCCTTCCTCTACCACCAGCTTCATTCACAACACTGATGCTGTGGTATTGCTGGTCAGCAACCTGTGATTTGGGCATGCCAACCCACCATTCCAGAGCCACATCAGAGGGCTCCGCGGGCCACATGCGGCCCCTGGGCCACTGGTTGGCCACCCCTGGTTTAGGAGATATCCCTTGTATCTGCATGTGCCGACATCATTGGCACATGCTCACTGAAGCAATGGCGCATACGTGCCGTTGCTCCAGTTAGTGTGCCGTTACCAGCGGCTCTCGCGTGCATAAGCGGGAGTGACGTCATTGTGGCCAAACACAGCCGATACCCGAAAGTAACTCCAGGAGCGATGTCACCAGCTGGAGAGGTGTACGAAGCCTGCTGTGGGGGCTTTGATCTAAGGTAAGTAATTCACAATGAGCTAGTATGCTATGCATACTAGCTCATTATCCCTTTGTTCTGCAGGTTTTTTTTTTTGTTAGTGGGTTTACAATCACTTTAAAGTAAAAGAAAAAACACAAAACGCAAAAAAAAATGCATCAAAAACGCAACACTTGCGTTTTTTGGTGCGGCTTCATTGAAGTCTGTTACATGCAAAACGCAATCTGCTGCGGAAAAAAAGTCCCTGACCCTTTCCAAAAATGCACCGGCAGGAAAACGCATAGATGTTATCATGTACCATAGGAAACCATGGTAAATGGACTGTATTGCATTTTTGCAAACTGCAAAACGTGTGAATGTAGGGTAAAAGCATGAACGTCTGCGGTGACTAGCTAACCGGGGTGAGGTCTTTGAATGCAGTAGGAGGGAATGAGGAAGAGCTTATTCTGAGCAAGTAGGACCAGCTAAGATACTTTTTTCACAGCCTGCACTACCTCTGGCCACCACTAGAGGGAGACTCCACTCCAATAAAGCTGGCGGACAACACACAGGCAGATACAAATCTTACATACAGTCTGGTGCACTCTGGGGGTTGGAGAGCAATTTCTTCTAGGATTCCTCCAGCTATCCTATGAGCTAGAACCCTTGTGTTATTCCCTCTTTCCAATGTCCACTCACACCCCAACACCGGACACACACCAAACAGTAACTTGCTACCTCTGACTGGTCTGCTGGGCAACCACACACATCCTTTTTTTAGGCACAGTCCACTCGTGTTTACAATCCTATGACACGCCTAACATCTTTTGGATTGGTCCTATGGACTTACCCCCCTTCCTGACCGGGCCATTTTTTGTGATACGGCACTGTATTACTTTAAGGCCCCTTTCACATTGAGGCGTTTTTCATGCGGTACAGCGCTAAAAATAGCGCTGCTATACCGCATGAAAAATCATGCCCTGTAGTGTTTAATGTGAAAGCCCGAAGGCTTTCACACTGAAGCGGTGCGCTAGCAGGAGCGCTCCAAAAGTCCTGCTTGCCGCATCTTTACCGCGGTATAGGAGCGGGGTGTTCACCGCTCCTATACCGCGCCTTCCCATTGAAATCAATGGGAAACCGCGGTAATACCGCCCGCAACGGGGGTTAAAACCTCACCGCTAGTGCCCGAATATCGTGGTAAATACGACGGTATAGCAGCGCTACAAATAGTGCCGCTATACCGTCACCACGGCTCCACGCCTGAATGTGAAAGCAGCCTAACTGACAATTGCGTGGTTGTACGACACTGTACACAAAAAAAATGCATGTCAATTTGTTTCCACAAATGCTTTCTTTTGGTGGTATTTGATCACCTCTGCGGTTTTTATTTTTTGTGCTATAAACCCCCAAAAAAATATTTTTTTCCTTTCTGCTATACAACACATCCAATAAAAAAATTGCAAAAATCGAAATTTCTTCATCAATTTAGGCCAATATGTATTCTGCTACATTTTAGTAAAAAATAAAAATAAAAAAAATTGTGTCTTTTTTTTTTTCTTTCTTAATTTTCCCCAAAAAAATACAAAAACTTAAAAAAACTTGCCATGCCTCCTACTAAATACCTTGGACTGTCTACCTTGCAAAAAATGTGTAATTTGGGGGATTTTTGTACTGCCCTGGCATTTTAGGGGCCCTTAAGGAATTAGATAGACTGTCAGTACATCAAGATTAATACATTTTCAGATATATACCATAGTTTGTGGACTCACTAACTTTCCTACAGACTAAATAATGTAGTGGCATCCCCAACCTCCAAAGGCCTAATGATGACCTCCAGGGTCATAGAGAGCTGACATCCTTCTTTGTAGGGTGGGTTACTAGGCATAGTGGGTGTAACGCAAGATGGAATAATTGGGCGCAAGTCACTTTTTGAATGCGAACAAAAGAGATTTATCACCACCACTGAACTCGCCCTTGTAGCCAGTTTTCAATCCATGTTCTCACCCTATGGTCCATGCCAACGGACCTTATTTTGTACAGTAAACGTTTATGGGGAACTGTATCAAATGCTTTTGAAAAATCCAGATACATCACGTCCACCTTTATCTAGATGGCAGCTCACCTCCTCATAGAAGGTTAATAGATTGGATTTGGGAAAAAAAATATTCTTCATGAATCCATGCTGATTACTGCTAATGATACTGGCCCAGATTCTCAAAGGAGATACGACGGCGTATCTCCAGATACGCCGTCGTATCTCTGAGTCTGGGCGGTCGTATCTATGCGCCTGATTCTTAGAATCAGTTACGCATAGATTTCTATTATATTATAACAGACTTACGCCCAGGGGCGTCGTTAGGGCGTGGCTAGGGGGGCTGGAGCCCCGAATGGGTCCCCGAAAAGCCCCGAGTCTATGCCACATCCGATCACATTGTTAGCCCCGAGCGTCTGGGAGTCAGGACCTGATGCCGACGGTGGCCGAGTGCCGCCAGCACCAAGTGTCGCTGAGTGCCGTACTCGGCGACACTCGGCGCTGGTGACACTCTGCTACTTTCGGCATCAGATTGGCCCTGATCCCCAGACGCTCGGGGCTAACATGTGATCGGATGCGGCCCCGCCTTCTGGAGCCTCGGCGGCTCCCTTTCTCATCAGTGAGAACAGGCAGCAGGGAGGGATATATGTAAATCCCTCCCTGCTTGCAGCCCAGTGGGAGGTATCATGGGCGTTTGCTACTGTACACAGCGCCGCCACCACGGTGCCTGACTTGAGCAAGGGAAGAGTGTCTCCTTTCTTCCTAGAGGAGGAATGAGAGCTGCTACCTTCCATCCAATGCCTGAGAGCGGGCGGGTCTCCAAGGATCTCGGGCACTGAAACATGAACAGGTGGAGGATTGTATAGGCAGCTATGGAAAACCCTGAATTATGGAAGAAAACTGATTGTGGCAACAAGTCCTGGAAACAAGTTAGTGTATTTTCAGAACTAAAGTGTCAGCAGGGTACAAACTGGTCATATACCCTGTAACCCATATTGTACATTTTATACAGACTAGTCTGTACCCTGATACCAAGCTGAACATTATATACACACTGGGCTGTATATAATGTACAATATGATTTACAGGGTATATGACCAGTTTGTACCCTGCTGACACCGTACATTATATACAGTAATGTTCAGACCAGTGTATCAAAGCCTGGTGACAGATTGGAGCTGAGCCCGGCCATGTGTGGAGGTGGTGGGGTTCCCAGAATTATTACTGGAAGAGGGACACCTGCATTGAACAGGGGGTGGGGGAGTTAAGACCCCCCCAGAATATGTGCTGAGGGACACTTTGGGAGAAGAAAGAACCTATGCTAGAAGTGGAGGTTGGATTTTAAATCCAACCTCCCACAAGAACATAAGCCCTCCCACCTCCCAAAGCACCCCCCAGCAAATCTGCCCCCCACCTCCCAACAAGCGCAAGTGGAGAGGGATGTGTGTACTGAGGGAGGGGATCTTTACGGAGGGAGGGGGGGTCTGTACTTGGTGGAGAGGGTGGTGTGTAAAAAGGGAGGGGGTCTGGACTGAGGGACAGAGGTCTATACTTAGTGGAGAGGGTGGTCAGTACTAAGAGAGGGGATCTATACTTAGTGTAGAGGGGAGGTCTGGACTGAGGGAGGCGGGTCTGTACTGAGGGGGGACTATACTTGGTGGAGGGGGGTGACACCAACCCTAGTGACGCCACTATGCAGGGACAGGTCAGTGTATGCAGATCAGGTCAATGAGTCAGGTCAGTGTATGCAGGGACAGGTCAGTGTATGCAGGGACAGGTCAGTGTATGCAGGGACAGGTCAGTGTATGCAGATCAGGTCAGTGAGTCAGGTCAGTGTATGCAGAGACAGGTCAGTGTATGCAGGGACAGGTCAGTGTATGCAGGGACAGGTCAGTGTATGCAGATCAGGTCAGTGAGTCAGGTCAGTGTATGCAGAGACAAGTCAGTGTATGCAGGGACAGGTCAGTGTATGCAGGGACAGGTCAGTGTATGCAGGGACAGGTCAGTGTATGCAGATCAGGTCAGTGAGTCAGGTCAGTGTATGCAGGGACAGGTCAGTGTATGCAGGGACAGGTCAGTGTATGCAGGGACATGTCAGTGTATGCAGATCAGGTCAGTGAGTCAGGTCAGTGTATGCAGGGACAGGTCAGTGTATGCAGGGACAGGTCAGTGTATGCAGATCAGGTCAGTGTATGCAGATCAGGTCAGTGAGTCAGGTCAGTGTATGCAGGGACAGGTCAGTGTATGCAGATCAGGTCAGTGTATGCAGATCAGGTCAGTGAGTCAGGTCAGTGTATGCAGGGACAGGTCAGTGTATGCAGGGACAGGTCAGTGTATGCAGATCAGGTCAGTGTATGCAGATCAGGTCAGTGAGTCAGGTCAGTGTATGCAGGGACAGGTCAGTGTATGCAGGGACAGGTCAGTGTATGCAGGGACAGGTCAGTGTATGCAGGGACAGGTCAGTGAGTCAGGTCAGTGTATGCAGGGACAGGTCAGTGTATGCAGATCAGGTCAGTGTATGCAGGGACAGATCAGTGTATGCAGGGACAGGTCAGTGTATGCAGGGACAGGTCAGTGTATGCAGGGACAGGTCAGTATATGCAGGGACAGGTCAGTATATGCAGGGACAGGTCAGTGTATGCAGATCAGGTCAGTGTATGCAGATCAGGTCAGTGTATGCAGATCAGGTCAGTGAGTCAGGTCAGTGTATGCAGGGACAGGTCAGTGTATGCAGATCAGGTCAGTGTATGCAGGGACAGGTCAGTGTATGCAGGGACAGGTCAGTGTATGCAGATCAGGTTAGTGAGTCAGGTCAGTGTATGCAGGGACAGGTCAGTGTATGCAGATCAGGTCAGTGTATGCAGATCAGGTCAGTGTATGCAGATCAGGTCAGTGAGTCAGGTCAGTGTATGCAGGGACAGGTCAGTATATGCAGGGACAGGTCAGTGAGTCAGGTCAGTGTATGCAGGGACAGGTCAGTGTATGCAGATCAGGTCAGTGTATGCAGGGACAGGTCAGTGTATGCAGGGACAGATCAGTGTATGCAGGGACAGGTCAGTGTATGCAGGGACAGGTCAGTGTATGCAGGGACAGGTCAGTGTATGCAGATCAGGTCAGTGTATGCAGATCAGGTCAGTGAGTCAGGTCAGTGTATGCAGGGACAGGTCAGTGTATGCAGATCAGGTTAGTGTATGCAGGGACAGGTCAGTATATGCAGGGACAGGTCAGTATATGCAGGGACAGGTCAGTGTATGCAGATCAGGTCAGTGTATGCAGATCAGGTCAGTGTATGCAGATCAGGTCAGTGAGTCAGGTCAGTGTATGCAGGGACAGGTCAGTGTATGCAGGGACAGGTCAGTGTATGCAGGGACAGGTCAGTGTATGCAGGGACAGGTCAGTGAGTCAGGTCAGTGTATGCAGGGACAGGTCAGTGTATGCAGATCAGGTCAGTGTATGCAGGGACAGATCAGTGTATGCAGGGACAGGTCAGTGTATGCAGGGACAGGTCAGTGTATGCAGGGAAAGGTCAGTGTATGCAGATCAGGTCAGTGTATGCAGATCAGGTCAGTGTATGCAGATCAGGTCAGTGTATGCAGGGACAGGTCAGTGTATGCAGGGACAGGTCAGTGTATGCAGGGACAGGTCAGTGTATGCAGATCAGGTCAGTGTATGCAGGGACAGGTCAGTGTATGCAGAGACAGGTCAGTGTTTGCAGATCAGGTTAGTGAGTCAGGTCAGTGTATGCAGAGACAGGTCAGTGTATGCAGGGACAGGTCAGTGTATGCAGGGACAGGTCAGTGTATGCAGGGACAGGTCAGTGTATGCAGATCAGGTTAGTGAGTCAGGTCAGTGTATACAGGGACAGGTCAGTGTATGAAGATCAGGTTAGTGAGTCAGGTCAGTGTATGCAGGGACAGGTCAGTGTATGAAGATCAGGTTAGTGAGTCAGGTCAGTGTATGCAGATCAGGTCAGTGAGTCAGGTCAGTGTATGCAGATCAGGTCAGTGAGTCAGGTCAGTGTATGCAGGGACAGGTCAGTGTATGCAGGGACAGGTCAGTGTATGCAGGGACAGGTCAGTGTATGCAGGGACAGGTCAGTGTCACACACACACACACACACACGTAGGTCAGGGTATGTGTGTCAGGTAGGTCACCCCGCGCCACTCCACCGACTGCGGCCAAAGACACCCCCCCCCCCCCCCCCGGCTTGGCTGAAGCCCCTGGTCTTTTTGGCACCTAGCAACGCCCCTGCTTACGCCGGTCGGATCTTAACTGCATATTTACGCTGGCCGCTAGGGGCGTGTACGCTGATTTAACGCCTAGAAATATGTAAATCAGCTAGATACGCCTATTCACGAACGTACCCCCGGCTGACGCAGTACAGATACGCCGTTTACGTTAGGCTTTTCCCGGCGTAAAGTTACCCCTGCTATATGAGGCGTACATGTGGCGTACCAATGTTAAGTATGGATGTCGTTCCTGCGTAGAATTTTGAATATTTTACGTTGTTTGCGTAAGTCGTCCGTGAATGGGGCTGGACGTCATTTACGTTCACGTCGAAACCAATACGTCCTTGCGGCGTACTTTGGAGCAATACACACTGGCATATTCCACGGACGGCGCATGCGCCGTTCGTGAAAAACGTCAATCACGTCGGGTCACAAGTTATTTACATAAAACACGCCCCCCTGTTCCAAATTTGAATTAGGCGGGCTTACGCCGGCCTAGTTACGCTACGCCGCCGCAACTTACGGAGCAAGTGCTTTTGAGAATACAGCACTTGCCCGTCTAAGTTGCGGAGGCGTAACGTAAATAGGATACGTTATGCCCGCACAAAAATATGCCAAACTACGAGAATCTGGCCCACTGTTTTCAGCTACTGGCAGAATGTGACCCATGACTATCATGTCCATGGCAAGGTCTTTTATGTGTTAAAAGAGAAGTATGGATTTACAAGAAAAACATTTATGCTCACCTAGGTGGATGCAGCATTGGTCTGGACTGTCAGGGCCAGATTCAGAAAGAAGTTACGCTGGCGTATCTATTGATACTCCACGTAACTTCTAGGATGCTCCGGCGTATCTTTTTTCTGTATTCAGAAAACAAGATACACCGGAATTTTGCTAAGATCCGACTGGCGTAAGCCTCTTACGCCATCGTATCTTAGTTGCATATTTACGTTGGCCGCTAGGTGGCGCTTCTGTAGATTTACGCGAGGAACTGTCAGAGACTCTTTACCACGTGATCAGCCGTGTTCAATCACAGCTGATCACAATGTAAACAGGAAGAGCCGTGTATCGGCTTTTCCTCACTCTTGTCTGACAGACGCCAGTAGAGGAGAGCCAATCGGCTGCTCTCCTGACAAGGGGGATCTGTGCTGATTGGTTATCAGCACAGCCCCCCCCCAGGATGCCCATCCAGGACCACTAGGGATGGCCACCACTGATGACCACCAGGTATGCCACTCATGGTCACCAGGGATGCCAATCTGTGCCCACAAATGGTGCCAAAAAGTGCCCATCACTAATGCCTGCCAGTGCCCCCTTATCAGTGATGCCCATCAGTGTCACCTATCAGTGCCCATCAGTGTCACCTATCAGTGCCCATCACTAATGCCTGCCAGTGCCCCCTTATCAGTGATGCCCATCAGTGTCATCTATCAGTGTCCATGAGTGCCACCTATCTGTGCCCATCCATGCCCATCAGTGCCACCCATAAGTACCAATCAGTGCAGCCTTTCAATGCCTATCAGTGCCGCCTATCAGTGCCACCTCATTGGTGCCACCTCATCAGTGCCCATCAGTACCGCCTTATCAGTGCCCGTCAGTGCAGTCTCATCAGTACCCATCAGTAAAGGAGAAAAAATGTACTTATTTTCCAAATTTTATAACAGAAACAATTAAAAAATATTTTTTTTTTCTAAATTTCCTGTCTTTTTTTATTTGTTTAGCAAAATATAAAAACCCCAGAGGTGATCAAATACAACCAAAAGAAAGCTCTATTTGTAGGAACAAAATGATAAAAATTCTGTTTGGGTACAATGTAGCATGACCGCGCAATTGTCATTTAAACAGCGACAGCGCTGTAAGCTAAAAATTGGCTTGGGCAGGAAGGAGGGAAAGTGCCCGGTATTGAAGTGGTTAAGATACTACTCTATGGGAGTCTTTTTTTTTTTGTTATTTTTATGCTGGCTCTTGAATGGGGAGAGGACAGCAGTGGCGGTGAAAACCTTATAAAGGACTGCAGCTGTTTGGAAGATCTTTGGATTAATACAAGCTGTGTTTGCCTAATCTTGTAGTGAGATATTTACGTACATCCGGTAAGTGCATTTTCCTGTATCAGGCCTGATTTACATCCAGGGATGGACTGGCCATTGGGACTACAGGGAGTTTCTCGGTGGGCCGATGGCTCAGTGGGCTGGCTTCAGTGACAGCAGGCCGCCCCCCCCCTCCGCTCCTTTGTCTCTCCCTCCCCGCAGCGCTCATCTCCTCTCCCTCCCCACACCGCTCACCTGGGGGGGGACAGAGGAGCATGGGGGAGGGGACAGACAGCTGACTCAACAGCTATGGCCTGGGAGTTTCTCACTTCTGCCTAATCTTGTCCCATAAGGGGGGGGGGCACCAAAATGATTCTTTGCCCCGGGTGAAATAATGTCTAGCTTCCCCACTGGTACTGCCTATAAGAGTACCAGTACCAGCCGTTCTACTCTAATAAAGTAGAATGGCTAGTGGCTAGTGAAGGGGGAGAGGGGGCTTGGGTGGCCCGGGGGGGGGGGGGGGGTGCGGGAATTGTCTGGCCGCCATGGGAGAGACCTGTCAAAGTGGGCCAGTCTGGATGAAGTCCAGGGCCAAATGTTTGTCCCAGTCCAGCCCTGATTCACATCTGTGCGTTTTTAGTGCTTTTTGCATTTTTGCAGATTTGCACTGCAGAACGCGTTCCATAGGAAACCAAATCTGCAAAATGCAAAAAGCACTAAAAATGCATAGGTGTGAATCCAGCCTTATGCTGTGTACACACGATCGGAAATTCCGACAAGAAAAGTTTGATGTGAGCTTTTGGTTGGAAATTCCGACCGTGTGTATGCCCCATCAGACTTTTTCTTTTGGAATTTCCGACAGAAAAAATTTGAGAGCTGGTTCTCAATTTTTCCGTCAAGAAAAGTTTTTGTTGAAAATTACGATTGTCTGTATGCAATTCCAACGCACAAAAAAACATGCATGCTCGGAATCAAGCAGAAGAGCCGCACTGCCTATTGAACTTCATTTTTCTCGGCCCCTCGTAGTGTTGTACGTCTCTGCGTTCTTGACGGTCGGAATTTCAGAAAACATTTGTGTGACCGTGTGTATGCAAGACAAGTTTGAGCCAAAATTCAGTCGGAAAAAAAATCCACGGTTTTGTTGTGGGAATTTTCGATCGTGTGTGGTGGTGGTGGTCACCTTGGATCAAAGATTATTCTACACTTGGAAACACAATGTTGGTGATGGGAACTTTTTAATCATGACATCATTGGATTGCTTTATTTGAACTTATTTCGCTTGAATTTATTTTTGGTTAAAAATATTTTCATGTATTGTTTGGGGGACTTTATTTGATCGCAATATTTATAGAATGATTTATTGTGCATGAATTTTCACACTGAAGGATATTTTATTTTATTGAATCGGTGCTGTAATTTTTATTTTGTTATATCATTTAGGGGGTTATATTTACTTATAGCTGCTGGCATTGGTAGAAGAATACGTTATTTAGTTTACAGTATTGCAATTTAATTTCCAAACAACTTATTATATCCATCAGTGCGGAAAGGTTTACACATTTAGTGTGAGTCTGCCCAATGGAGTTGAGATGATTGGATCGGTCAGGGCTTTTTTGTGTGGCAGGAGGGGGACCAACTCAATAATAGGTAGGTGGTCAAAATGTTATGCCTGACCAGTGTATATTGTTGTGACAGGAGTCACTTTGGGTGGGGGGTTTGTGAAACTCAGCTTACCTTGGAGAGCTCTGGAAAATCTGCGTCCAGCTTCCCCGACCCCTCCTTATGTGTAAAACGCCCTGTGTTTCTAATAGGGGCACAGGGGGAATGAGAACCCCACCGTGATCTGTACTAATCGGACTCAGCTTACAGCCGCACTGGAACCTTGTATATATTGGGGCAGATTCTCATAGATCGCCGCATTTGTGCGGCGGCGTAACGTATCTCATTTACGTTACGCCGCTGCAAGTTTTACGGGCAAGTGCTTGATTCACAAAGCACTTGCCTGTAAAGTTGCGGCGGCGTAGCGTAAATCCCCCGGCGCAAGCCCGCCTAATTCAAATTAGGCGGGTAGGGGGCGTATAGCATTTAAATTAGGCGCGTTCCCGCGCCGAACCTAATGCGCATGCGCCGTCCGAAGAATATCCCAGGGTGCAATGCACTAAATGACGTCGCAAGGACGTCATTGGTTTCGACGTGAACGTAAATGGCGTCCAGCCCTATTCACGGACGACTTACGTAAACAACGTACATTTTTAAATTTCGACGCGGGAACGACGGCCATACTTAACATTGGTTGCCCCTCATATAGCAGGGGCAACTTTACACCGCGCAAACCTAATGTAAACGTCGTAACTTCACTGCGTCGGCCGCGCGTACGTTCCGGAATTCGCGTATCTAGCTAATTTGCATACTCGACGGGGAAAACGACGTCGGCGACACCTAGCGGCCAAAAAAAAAAATGCATTTAAGATCCGACGGCGTAAGAGCCTTACGCCTGTCGGATCTAATGCTTATCTATGCGTAACTGATTCTAAGAATCAGTCGCATTGATACGACGGCCCAGATTAGGACTTACGACGGCGTACATGGCGTTGCGCCATCGTAAGTCCTTTCAGAATCTGGGCCATTGTGTGTTGTCTCATGCTGTTGGACTCCTTTGCTGAGATTGTTTGGGGTGTGGTTGTATTCCATTGTCTTATTGTCTCTGTCTGCCCTGACTGTTGGGGGGGGGGGGGTTCCTCAAACAGCTCTCCTTGCTGATTGGACAGTTTACCCTGCCCCGAATTCCAGGGGGGGGGGTGATATCTGTGTCCATGTGTGATAATAAATCAGTTTGTTACTCTACACTGTGTTACGGCTGGTGACTGGGTGGGCTAAAAGATCTTGGATCGCGTGGTACCAGTCAGAGGAAGCATTGATGGTGGACATAGTCCTGTTGAGGACGAGGGTTCGTTCCATTTGTTATGAGCATTATTGAAGGTGAAGATGAATGATGCGCAGCCCCTGGGTGTGATGTGTAGTGGTGGAGTGTGGGTCAATTACTTACCTTCGGAAGATGCATGGGAAGGAGCAAGTTCACAATTTTCGTTGGGAGCCGCGTGAAATACGTTGCTTGTCCATTGTTTTGACTTGACTTGTGGTTGTGCAGGGTACAGAAAAGAGACACGTAGTGATTAAACTGTAGTTTCTGAACATGCATAAAGAACATCACAGCAACTCTCTCTATCAAACGGAAAATCCTACATTTTTAGGTTAGACCCAGACCAGGAATATGGAGTATTTGCTCAAGAGTTACATTGTCTTCCAAAGCTCACTCCCATTTCTCCAACCCTGGTCAGTGATAAGCCAGACTCTTCTCATATCGCTGGTGGCTGAAAGTACTTGCTCCTGTCACTATGGGTGGGAGGAAATAAAAACTGAAGCCTCTATCGATAACTCATGAATACATTTGAATAGACAGATATTTTAATATTTGATACAAGACAATAAATGTGGATATTAACAAAACTGCAGGAGTGCCTTTCCCGTATTGTCCTCCATAAAAAAAGTATGTGTTTCAGCCAAAGCAAGCAATCCTTTCCCAGTGGCAATTTTCCCACCACACTTGGGGAATTTCCTCCAACTTTTGTCATGTCTGTGGGACAGGACATTAGAGGAAATCTTCTTAAAGCGGGGGTTCACCCGAAAAACACATTTTTAACATTAGATTGAGGCTAATTCTGGGAAGCACAATCGGGTGTTTTTTTTTAAATCAATGCAGTACATACCGTTTTCGAGATAGATGTTCTCCGCCGCTTCTGGGTATGGGCTGCGGGACTGGGCGTTCCTATTTGATTGACAGCTCTTCCGACAGTCGCATACAGCGCGTCACAAGTTCTCGAAAGTAGCCGAACGTCGGTGCGCAGGCGCCGTATAGAGCCGCACCGACGTTCGGCTTCTATCGGCAACTGGTGATGCTCTGTATGCCACCTTTGGAAGCCTGTCAATCAAATAGGAATGCCCAGTCCCGAAGATCATACCCGGAAGCCGCGGAGAACATCTATCTCTAAAACGGTATGTACTGCATTGATTTAAAAAAAAAAACACCCGATTGTGCTTCCCACAATTAGCCTCAATCTAATGTTAAAAAAAAAAAATTCGGGTGAACCCCCGCTTTAATTCAGACTCGTACACATGGGCGAGAATCCCGTCGTAAAAAAAAAAACTTTTCTCAACGGGATTCCTGTCTAGCTTTCCTTGCATACACACTGTCAAGCCAAAGTCTCGTCGTTCTCAAACGCCGGTGACGTACAACACGTACGACGGCACTATAAAGGGGAAGTTCGATTCCACTGGCACCACCCTTGGGGCTGCTTTTGCTAATCTCATGTTACCGCGTGTTAGTAAAAGTTTGGTGAGAGGCAATTCGCGCTTTTCAGTCTTCGTGCTTTTTAGTCTTTTACAGCGTGACGAATGTGCTATATCCATTACAAACGCTAGTTTTACCAGAAGGTGCGCTCCCATCTCATAACTTGATTCTGAGCATGCGCAGGTTTTTAAGACTTGGAAAGGCATACACACAAACGTTTTTCTCGCCGAAAACTAGCCCGACGAGAATCACGACGAGAAAATTAAGACTCCCGACGAGAAAATAGAGAGCAGGTTCTCTTTTTTTTTTCTCGTCCAGATTCACAACAGTTTTCTCGATGAGAAACCATACACACGAACGGTTTTCTCTGCAAAAAGTTCTCCCAGCATTTTTCTTGTCGTGAAAAACGAGTGTGTGTACGAAGCTTTAGTCAGAAGATCTGTCTTACTGGCGATTTAACTTCTGGTGTGGTCACCAGGTCTGGAAATTAGGAAAATCATCCCCTGGAGTGGAAAGGAGGCCAACCCATGAGATGTCTGCTCTGGGACCACGTGTGTTCTATATGTGATAACCAGGTGAATGTATATTAATGTACTTTATCTTTTGTGTTATCATTTTACTTACTTTTTTCTACGTTTTCACGGAGATTGTCTGCTACTTGTCTCTCATTAATATGATTTAAAACATCAAATGTGAGTTTACAGCCGTAAGATTCACGATAGAAACTCAGGATGATATCAACAATCTTATCAGCGTTTGTATTTTCCAGACGACTTCTTTGGATTTTCTTATACTCCTCATCAATATTCATGTCAGTGAGTTTTCTCCGGAATTTGTGCAGTTGTTCGGATTCAAGGTCCTCCAGCGCTTCTAAAATGAAATCTCTCACTGTGTTTTTCATGGCCATCTTCTAGTCTTCCAGTCTAACTGTTCAAGCTTCTCCCTTCTTCATAAATATTGGAGATTTGATTCTTTAATGCCTCAACATTTTACATCTAAAACAGCAAAAAAAAAAAATGTAATTTAGACAATTTTAACCTTCTGCATAAGATAAAAGGGGACTTACACTATTAGACTTTTTTGTTCTATTCATATTAAAGAGACCCCGTCAACTTCCTCATCCCGGGCAGAGTGAGTGTGTGTATAAAGCCCCACTCTATCCACTTTATACTTTTCTGTCCAGTGATCCCCAACCCTGTTGGCTGATATCATAGCTCAGAGGGAACAGATTGCTGTGTAAAGTTAAGGCACCCAAAACGACGACTAACTTTGCGACGGGAAACTAGACTGGCGGCGACGTAGCGAACGCGAAAAAGCGTCGTGGATCGCCGTAACTCCTAATTTGCATACCCGACGCTGGTTTACGACGCGAACTCCCCCCAGCGGCGGCCGCAGTACTGCATCCTAAGATCCGACAGTGTAAAACAATTACACCTGTCGGATCTTCTGGCTATCTATGCGTAACTGGTTCTATGAATCAGTCGCATAGATAGAAACAGAGATACGACGAAGTATCTCCGCTGTGAATCTGGCCCCTAGTTCTTATTTATTTAGATATTTCCAGCTTCTCCATATTTTTCATGCATAGTTTCCACAGGACAGTCTAAGGATTATACAATCCTCTTTAGAATCGGTACTCAGGGTTGAGTGCCTGGATAAGCCCACCTAGAGACTGTACTCTCATCTTAGGCCCCGTACACACGACAGAGTTTCTCGGCAGAATTCACCGAGAAACTCGGTCAAAACCCGGATTCTGCCGAGAAACTCTGTCGTCTGTACAGTTTTGGCTCGATGGAGCCGCCGAGGAGCTCGACGAGAAAATAGAGAACATGTTCTCTATTTTCTCGTTGTTCTATGGGAGAAGGCGGCCCGCCGAGCTCCTCGGCGGCTTCATCCCAGAACTCGACGTGCCAAGCACGTCGAGTTCCTCGGCCGTGTGTACGGGGCCTTACTTTAATCTCTATTTTGCTATTACAAGGTCTTCAATTCATGGGTAAATCCATGACCGTGTGAGATCATACATAGAGAGTAAGATGTTGTATCCTCCTGGGTGGAAATAAGTTAATTGGAGCGCCACCGACACCGCTCCCCACAACGCTCCCATAAACAAAAAAAGGGGCCGCTGTACAGCACCTCCCCACTGTGTCCCCCATGCCTCACTGTGCCCAATCTCCCTACCTGATCTCCGGAGCTGTGTGACTAGCCTGACATTTAACATGGGAGTCTATAGTAGGGGTGCCCAGCTTTGAAAAATCGGTGCTCCCTGGCCGTAGTTCCCTCTGGACAACAAATTTTGCACACTTATAGGTGAAGAGTGGGGCTACATGTGTGCCAAGTTTGGGGTCCAGGGAACTTAGGACCAGCCGGTACCGGGTCCCCCAAATCACTGGAGAAATGACCGTTTAACATGGGAGTCTATGGAAGGGGTGCCGGGCTTTGAAAAAATCGGTGCTCCCCGGCCGTAGGTCCCCCGGACAAAAAACTTGTAGAGGAAGAGTGGGGCTACATGTGTGCCAAGTTTGGGGTCCAGGGAACCTACGGCTGGCCGGGATCAGGCACACAAATTTGAAGATGGACACAGACTGGAGTATAAGCCAATGGGGGTATTTTCAGCACACAAAAAATGTGCTGAAAAACTCAGCTTATACTTGAGTATTTACGGTAATATAAAACTACATAAAAATTTCTATCATAAACCAGAATAAATTCTCACAACAAGAAACTGGAACTGGAAGTGACATAATACACGTGGCTTCCAGCTTCATTGGTCACAGATGTTCCTCCTCCTCTGTATGAACCCAGCCTGACCCAATGTAGTGATTCTGGGTTCTCCAGTGGCATGGGAGAGCCCAGGAACAGCAGTGGGGGGCCCCAGGCCCTTCTGTACACTGTAAAAGTGATCGGGCGGCTGTAGAGCTGTTCATCCCTTTTACAGAAAAGAGGAGCCTGTCCAGCAAGCCTGTGATGTCGGCCCCCCGAGGCCGATCTGTCCATCAGATTGGGTGTCAGCGCCACAATTGCAGCTAAGGGAAACCGGCAGTGGAGCCTTGCGGCTTCACTGCCCGTCTTCTACTACACATGCGCAAGTTGCGCGGCGCTTTGTAAATGGTCCCGTTGTCTTCTGGTGGACACACAGGTCACAGAATACAACGGGGGAGCCCGCCGAAGAGGAGGAAGTGACGGAACAGCTCTGTGGACTAGGAAGAGGCAGATTAGGAAGATTGCCTAGCAACAGGGGTTTCTGGTAAGTAAAACACATTTAATTTATATCAATTTTTTTAATGTATAAATATTTTTTAGGGTGGACCTCCGCTTTAAGGATATACTACAACAGTTTGTGCAGCACTTTACAATATAAAGGGAGACAATACAATTCAATACAAGAGGGTTAGGAGGGCCCTGTTCCGTTATGTCAGGGGGGAGGAAACTGATCAGTTGTTCCTACTGCTTAGGAACAACGATCGATCTCCTTCCCCAGGCAGTCCCACCCCCCACAGTTAGAATCACTCCCTAGGTAATACGTTTAACCCCTTGATCGCCCCCTAGTGTTGACCCCTTACCTGCCAATGACATTAATACAGTAATCAGTGGCTATTTTTAGCACTGATTACTGTATAAATGTCAATGGTGCCAAAAAAGTGTCAAAAGTGTTCCGATATGTCCGCCGTAATGTCGCAGTCGCGATAAAAATTGCAGATCGCTGCAATTACTAGTAAAAAAAAAAATTATAATAAAAATTACATAAATATATCCCCTATTTTGTAGACGCTATAACTATTGCGCAAACCAATAAATATACTCTTATTGTGATTTTTTTTTATACCAAAAATATGTAGAAGAATATCGCCTAAAGTGATAAAGTGATAAAGTGGGGATATTTATTATAGAAAAAAGTAAAACATATTGGGGCAGATCCACAAAGAAAGTACGCCGGCGTAATTTCAAATTTCCTGCGTCGTATCTTTGTTTTGAATCCTCAAACCAAGATACGACGGCATCTGGGTTAGATCCGACAGGTGTACGTCTTCGTACACCTTCGGATCTTAGATGCAATACTTCGGTGTCCACTGGGTGACGTTCCCATAGTATTCCGCGTCGAGTATGCAAATTAGCTATTTCTGACGATCCACGTTTCTACGATCGGCCGTCGCATTCTTTTACGTCATTTCCGTTCGGCTTTTTTCGGCGTATAGTTAAAGCTGCTATCTGGTGGCATACGCAATGTTAAGTATGGCCGTCCTTCCCGCGTACAGTTTTGAATTTTTTGCGTCGTTTGCGTAAGTCGTTCGCGAATAGGAATTTGCGTAGAATGACGTCACCGTCGTAAGCATTGGCTGGCTCCGGTTTAATTTTGAGCATGCGCACTGGGATACCCCCAGGGACAGCGCATGCGCAGTTAAAAAAAACGTTGATTACGTCGGGTCACGACGTATTAACAATAAAACACGCCCCCATCACGATTTAGTTTGCATGTGCTGCGCTATATAAGTTTTTCACTCACTCACTCATCACAACCATTTGAATTCCGCGCCCTTACGCCGCGAGAGATACACTACGCCGCCGTAACTTATGGCGCGGATTCGTTGTGGATTCAAACCAAAGCAAAGTAAGTTACAGCGGCGTAGTGTAACTTAGATACACTGCGCCCGGCGCAGATGTTTGTGGATCTGCCCCACTGTGTTTTAGAGCGCAAAAAAATAAACGCAGAGGTGATCAAATACCACCAAAAAGCTCTATTTGTGGGAAAAAAAAGGACGTACATTTTGTTTGGGTACAGCGTCGCACGGCCGCGCAATTGTCAGTTAAAGTGACGCAGTGCCGTATCGCAAAAAAATGGCCCGGTCATTTAGAGGGAAAATCTTCTGGGGCTGAAGTGGTTAAAGGGGAGACGACAAGTGATTTGCCATAATCGGGATACTCTCTTTGCAGGCCACTAGGGGGAGTGCTTGTGTAGAACTAATATAGTGCTGGGGAGGGTCAAAGAAAATATTATAAAAGTATAACTAAAGGCTAAACTGTTTCTTTAGTTTTGGATAGAGGGGGGGGGGGGGGGAGGATTAGAATGCTTGTAAGTTTGTATTTGCTGTTTGTTCCTCCGTTAGGGAGCTTTTTTGTCCTGTTTAACGTTATCATTGAAAGTGAAAGTGAAAGTAAAAGAAAATTCCACATTTTGGGTTGCCCCAGAACAGTAAAAGAGGGGAAATCTTCCAATAGGGATCTTCCAATAGGGATAATTCTGGTGGCCTGGGGGGTCCCCCAAGGTATTCCAATCATTTGCAGGGATTTCCTCTCATCTGTGCAAGAAGTGAAGGGAAATCTCCCCAATGGGGCACAGATGGCGGAAATAAACCTCACAGGGGTTATAACCCTCCCTTACTCTATCCAAAATGAAAAAAAATAAAATAAAGTTTTGCCCATACTGTAGTTCTACTGTAAAAATGAAGTGTAATAGTTCTCCAGGAGGGCCAGTGGATGAGTAAAGTAGAATATATAAGAAAATGCTGACAGTAAAAATAATTTCTAAAGAAAGTCTTACAGAGTTTAGAGCAGCGATGTCCTCTGGAGGGATCTCATGGCGGAGGGCGAGACGTTGTTTGCGCGCCTAAAAAGGAACATGAAGTCTGCAGCTGCACGTCCCTTCCGGAGTGATATTCTGCAGCCAGTGCTTATCTAGAAAATCACATCCCCAGGGCTCCTTTGGATGTAGGACTCTAGGGCCTCTTGTACAGGGGTATATGAATTTATCCTGTGTTTCTTCTGCCAGAAGTTGGTGGGAAATAACGCTCTGATGTCTTTTACCAGCGTTTCTGTGCGTATTCATACACATTTATTGGGTTTATAAGCATATGAGTGGAAACTCATTCTATTGTACCCAAACAATTTTTTTTTACCATTTTGTTCCCACAAATAGAGCTTTCTTTTGGTGGTATTTGATCACCTCTGCGATTTAATTTTGTTGCGCAACAAATAAAAAAAGACCAAAAATTTTGAAAAAAAAAAATGTTTTTCTTTGTTTCTGTTATTTTTTTTTGGAAATAAGTAAGTTTTCTTCTTCAATGATGGGCACTCATAGGCAGCACTGATGGGTACTTATGGGTGGCACTGATAGGTGGCACAGATGGGCACTGATAGGCGGGCACTGAGAGGTGGCACTGATGGACACTGATGGGTGGCACTGATGATACTGATGGGTGGCATTGCAGGGCATCACTTGTTTTAT
Organism: Rana temporaria; assembly: GCF_905171775.1. Classification (NCBI taxonomy): domain Eukaryota; kingdom Metazoa; phylum Chordata; class Amphibia; order Anura; family Ranidae; genus Rana; species Rana temporaria. The sequence goes on from NC_053494.1 coordinate 9,309,825, forward strand.
CTTGACCATAATGTTGCCAGTCAGTGCCCATTTGTGGACACTGATTGCCATCTATTGTAAATATTTTTTTTAATATGTGGATGGTCATGGTTTATATACCTGGCCATCCACATGTTGCCCCCTTCCCTGGTGGTCCTGGGCTGGCATCCGCAGGGGGCGGGCTGCGCTGATAAACAATCAGCACAGACTAGGGTGACCACGTGCCCCGGATTGCCCGGGACAGTTCCGCATTTTGCAGGTCTGTCCTGGGCACATTCATTCCAGGACAATACACGTAGAGGTGGTGTTTCCGTCGTTTTCTCCGTCGAGTATGCAAATTAGCTAGATACGCGAATTCACGAACGTACATGCGGCCGACGCAGTAAATTTACGACGTTTACGTTAGGTTTTCCCGGCGTTTAGTTACCCCTGGTATATGAGGGACAACCAATGTTAAGTATGGACGTCGTTCCCGCGTCGAAATTTAAAAATGTACGTCGTTTGCGTAAGTCGTCCGTGAATGGGGCTGGACGCCATTTACGTTGACGTCGAAACCAATGACGCCCTTGCGACGTCATTTAGAGCAATGCACCCTGGGATATTTTAAGGACGGCGCATGCGCAGTACGTTCGGCGCGGGAACGCGCTTAATTTAAATACTACACTACCCCTACCTGCCTATTTTGAATTTGGCGAGCTTGCGCCGGGTGATTTACGCTACGCCGCCGCAACTTTACATTCAAGTGCTTTGTGAATAAAGCACTTGCCTGAAAAACTTGCGGCCGCGTAACGTAAATGACATACGTTACGCCGCCACAGAGATACGCTCGAGGTACGAGAATCTGGCCCACTGTGTTTTAGAGCGCAAAAAAATAAAAACCGCAGAGGTGATCAAATACCACCAAAAAGCTCTATTTGTGGGGAAACAAAAGGACGTAAGTTTGGTTACAGCGTCGCACGACCGCGCAATTGTCAGTTAAAGAGACGCAGTGCCGAATCGCAAAAAATGGCCCAGTCATTAGGAGGGAAAATCTTCTGGGGCTGAAGTGGTTAAAGGGGAGACGACAAGTATGAACAAGTGATTTGCCATGATCGGGATACTCTCTTTGCAGGCCACTAGGGGGAGTGCTTGTGTAGAACTAATATAGTGCTGGGGAGTGTCAAAGAAAATATTATAAAAGTATAACTAAAGGCTAAAATGTTTCTTTAGTTTTGGATAGAGGGGGGGGGGGGTGATTAGAATGCTTGTAAATTTGAATTTGCTGTCTGTGCCCCCCTTAGGGAGAATCCCTCTTTTTTTTGTCCTGTTTAAGGTTATCATTGAAAGTGAAAGTAAGAGAAAATTCCACATTTTGGGTTGTCCCCAGAACTGTAATAGAGGGGAAACCTTCCAATAGGGATAGGGATCTTCCAATAGGGATAGGGATCTTCCAATAGGGATAATTCTGGTGGCCTGGGGGGTCCCCAAGGTATTCCAATCATTTGCAGGAATTTCCTCTCACTCCCTGATTGGCTAGGGTTCAAGAAGTGAAGGGAAATCTCTACAATGGCGGAAATAAACCTCACAGGGGTCATAACCCTCCCTTACTCTATCCAAAATGAAAAAAAAATAAAGTTTTGCCCATACTGTAGTTCTACTGTAAACATGAAGTGGAATAGTTTTCCAGGAGGGCCAGTGGATGAGTAAAGTGTAATATATATAAGAAAATGCTGACAGTAAAAATAATTTCTAAAGAAAGTCTTACAGAGTTTAGAGCAGCGATGTCCTCTGGAGGGATCTCATGGCGGAGGGCGAGACGTTGTTTGCGCGCCTAAAAAGGAACATGAAGTCTGCAGCTGCCCGTCCCTTTCCGGGAGTGATATTCTGCAGCGAGTGCTTATCTAGAAAATCACCTATCCTGCTCAGTTCTAAAGTTCGCTGAAACTGACAAGGAAGGCAAAGACACATCCCCAGGGCTCCTTTGGATGTAGGGCTCTAGCCCATAGCTCCCAACTGTCCTTGATTTCGAGGGACTGTCCCTGATTTGGAGCAATGTCCCTCTGTCCCTCATTCCTCCTCATTTGTCCCTCAGTTTAGTCTGATTTATATAGTTGTATATAAAATGCACTTTTTGGCCGGGATTCAGGTACATCGGCGTATCTTTGTGCCGGCGTAGCGCATCTCATATGCGCTTCGCCGACGTAACATTGAGAGGCAAGCTGAGTATTCACAAAGCACTCGCTCCCATATTTACGCCAGCGTAACGTAAATTGGCCGGCGTAAGCCTGCCTAATTAAAAGTAGGAAGGTAGTGGGCTTGCTACACGTGAATTAACCGTGACCCCATGCAAATGAAGGGCCTAACGAACGGCCCATGCTCAGAATCACGTTGCATATACTCCCTAAGATACGTCGGCTCAATGCCTACGACGTAAACGTAACCTACGCCCAGCCCCATTCACGTACGACTTACGTAAACGACGTAAAATACGACGGCTGTTCCTACATTTTCGACGTCCATACCTTAACATGACTTACCCCTGCTTTATGAGGGGCAAACTTACACCGGACGTACGCCTTACGTAAAGGGCGTCGATTACTGCGACGGGTTTAAGTACGTTCGTGAATCGGCGTATCTTACTCATTTACATATTCGACACGTAAATCAATGGAAGCGCCCCTTGCGGCCAGCGTAAATATGCGTCCAAGATACGACGCGTAGGAGACTTACGTCGGTCGGAAGAAGCCTATTTTTAGGCGTATCTTGTTCTGTGGGTACGGCGCATAGATACGACGGCGCACATTAAGACTTACGCGGCATATCTCGAGATACGTCGGCGTAAGTCGTACGTAAATCCCGGCCATGATCTTTAAAAAAAATGTTTCCCAATGCTAAACCTTTCATCCAATTTCTAAATTGCTGCATTTGTAACTTTTAAAAGCCAATATAAAGGAATAAAGCAATTGTGGTAAAAAAAAGTCCTTTATTTAATTAACCTTTTTTTTGGTTAATTCTCCTTTAAGGGGGTGTGGCAGGGGGGCGTGTCCTATGCCTACATACATTTTTTAGTAGCTGTCCCTAATTACCATCTCAAAATGTTGGGATGTATGCGCTAGGGCCTCTTGTACATGGGCGTATGAATTTATCCTGTGTTTCTATCTGCCAGAAGTTGGTGGGAAATAAAGCCTCGTACACACGACCGGTTTTCCCGGCAAGAAAACTGTCAGGAGAGCATTTGGCCGGGAATCCCGACGGGTATATAGAGAACCTGGCTCTCTATTTTCTCGTCGGGATTCCCGACCCGGACGGTCGTCTGTATGCTTACCTGTTCCAGGTAATCCCGCGCATGCTCGATATAAGTTCGACGCATGCGCGGTAGCATACAAGTTTGGTGTGGGGTGTAGCAAGATGGCGGCGTTGGCATCAAATGTGACGAGCGCCGGCTCCCCATAACTACGGGGCACCCCCTAGACCCATTGAAAACCCATAAGGTGGTACAATGTGCAGCCAAAACTGAACTAACAAGGATAGAGGAACAGAAAACAGAAGAAATTTAGGCCGAAAGGTTATTGAAAGGGAGATTGCTCACCTACCATGTAGGGAGCTAGAGAAGGTATAGGGGAGTCTAGTAAAGAAAAATGGATGGGGACCAGGAGGTGGAGGAAAAGGGAAGGGCTTGAGAACATCTGGACCGTCTGTCACAGATGGCCCAAGGTGGCTGGTGGGAGGGTAGGAAAGGCATATGACTGCCATGGTTCCCAAATTTTAAGGAACTTGTCATGAGTGTCCCCGCGGATGCTCGACATCTGTTCATTAAGCATCATCATGTGATCTTTCACCTCTTGAAAGGGTTCATATAGCTTTTTCCAGGCTTGGGCAATAGTTATTTTGGCAAGTTTCCGCTGATAAGAAAACAGACCTCTGGAATTGGACAACTTGGCCTATTTTGGTACAGGCAGGTGAAACAACGTGAATAGGAGGCCAATTAACCGAGACCAGAAGCCAATTAGTCTAGGATATTTCCACCATATATGTATAATGTCACCTTCATGGCCACAACCTCAGAAACAGCAGTCACTGTGGGATGGATTGGCATGGGCAATGCGAGCAGGGACCCAATACCAGCATAGGAGCATCTTATATGCCACCTCCAAGGTGGCTGTATGTTTAAGATTTGGCCACAGAAGACCAGGCCCCGCTCCAGTCCTCCAAGTCTAATTCGGTGGCCAAATATCGTTCCTACTGAGCTATATAAGTGAGAAAGGTATGAAATGAACGAGTATTCCGAGATTTATAGAAAGCCGAGATGAGGCCTGGGGATCCCGGGGAGTGCAGGCATATGTGTTCGAATGTGGTTTTCTGGAACGGGTACTTAGCAGTCCTGCTCAACAAAGTGAGCCAATGCTGAAGCTGGAGGTAGCGGAAGAGCTCTTCTTCCGGTACATCATGGGTCTCCCGAAGCGAAGCCCACATGGAAAGTGATCTGGTGGTTGAGAAGTATCGAACATGTCAGAACCCATTAGCAACCCACCAAGAGAATCCCGTGGTTGGTCCAGACCCTGGGGAAAGAGAGGATTATCAGTGAGCAGGGGCACAAGGGGTGACACGAGGCAAGTGGAGTACTGCACAGAGTCCCAGACTTGTAATCTATGATGCGTGAGTGTCCTCAAAGTTGATGGGCTGGGGTTATGGGGTAGCCAGAGGAGGGTTGGCAATGCATGAAGATGGGAGCACAGTTGGGCAATTCCAAGAGAACCCACAGAGGAGTATTAAATGTAGCATTAAGCAAGGATAATTGGGCGATCTGGGCGGCCAGGTAGTATTTAGTGATATTGGGAACCCCCAGGCCCCCCTGTAGCCTGTGTGTCAAAAGGGTCGCTCTGGAGATCCTGGGGCATTTATTGGCTCAGATAAGTTGAAAGATTCTATTTTGGAGCAACCGGAGAAAATGTGACGGAACTCGCACCGGTAGAGTGCTAAAGTAATATAAAATTTGGGCAAGATAGTAATTTTCATTGAATTAATACGACCTATTCATGATAAGTGTGGGAATTGCCAAGACTGCATAAGGGAAGTTATAGAGCACAGCAATGGGTAATAATTAGAGGCAAATAAGGAGGAGTCTGGGAGAGGGGGGGGGGGTCAGCTGGATCCCGAGATAGTCAATGTGGGGACGTCCATTGGAAAGGGAAGTGGCACTGTAGCTGAGTGACCAGGTCAGGGGCCAAGGTCACGTTTAAGGTGACCATTTTGTTGAGATTGATACATAAGCCCGAGATTGATGAGAATCAGGAAAGGACTTGCTGCCTATACTCAGTGGCCCGGATTCTCGTACGAGTTACGCCGGCGTATCTCCAGATACGCCGTCGTAACTCTGAGTCCGAGCCGTCGTATCTATGCGCCTGATTCTTAGAATCAGTTACGCATAGATTTATATTAGATCCGACCGGCGTAAGTCTCTTACGCCGTCGTATCTTAACTGCATATTTAAGCTGGCCGCTAGGGGCGTGTACGCTGATTTACGCCTAGAAATATGTAAAATCAGCTAGATATGCAAATTCACTAACGTACGCCCGGCCGACGCAGTACAGATACGCCGTTTACGTTAGGCTTTTCCCAGCGTAAAGTTACCCCTGCTATATGAGGCGTAGATGCGGCGTACCAATGTTAAGTATTTACGTCATTCCCACGTCGAATTTTGAAAACTTGACGTCGTTTTCGTAAGTCATTCGCGAATAGGGCTGGGCGTCATTTACGTTCACGTCGAAAGCATTGGCTTCTTGCGGGTTAATTTGGAGCATGCGCACTGGGATACTTTCACGGGCGGCGCATGCGCCGTTCGTAAAAAGCGTCATTTACGTGGGGTCACAGTAAATTTACATAACACACGTCCACATCTACCACATTTGAATTAGGCGGGCTTACGCCGGCCTATTTACGCTACGCCACCGCAACTTTGTTTTGAGAATACGCCACAAAGTTGCGGAGGCGTAACGTAAATAGGATACGTTACGCCCGCACAAAGATACGCGGTTCTACGTGAATCCAGGCCATTGCCTGCATAAGGAATTCCGGAGATATTCGGGTCAGCCCTGAGGGCCTTCACCAGAGGTTCCAGCGTGCTTTGCACATTTTTTAACTGTGTGGTTTGACGTGTTTATTGTGTGTTTTTTAAATGAATATATATACCGTGCTGCTCACTACAAAAATCTTTCTCATGCACAAAAAACATAAATCAACAAAAGTCTATATATAACCAAGTATCCATCAAATCGACTTGTGTAGTTTAATATTTAAAAAAAAACAAAAAAAACAAGAAATACTTGAAAAAAAAAAGAATTGTACACATGCAGGCTTCCTGCATCACACCCCGGTGTGGACACTACCTTATTCTTTGAGTGTAAAGACTTTTTGTTATGTGAATAACCTGAAAGGTGTTATACCTAGTACTGTACACATGATGAGAAAATTGGATGAAAATGACCGCATCCAGAGCGATCGTTCGATAATCTATACCTTAGTACACAGCTTCCAACAGCAAATGACGACAGTGGTAATCTCAGAATATGTGGCAATCTGAACTCGGTCGCGGACCCACCCCTAAACTAAACTCACTCCTTTTCCTTGCACCCTTTCCTGCTCGCAGAGGATATCTATGATGCTTGGGGCTGTCTTCATGCGTCCGAGAAGGACTACACATACTATTCGCCCAGATATAACTATTTTTTGGGCATTGTTTTTTTCTAGTTAAGTGGCTCCTGCAAAAAGTAATTTCCTCTGAAATCACAGACATAACGTGGTTGGACCACGCCACGGTATCCCTTGGGATCTCAAAGGAAAAACGGTGCCTTTGTTCCAGTATAAGGTGATGCAATAACAAAATCCTCATGGAAAAAACTTCCAACTGCATACTCCGTCAACATCTCCAATAATTTTTCCACCTCAATCCCACATCTGACATTGATGCTTTTATTGCATGGAATGCCCATAAGGCCTACATGGGGGACATTTTAATTCAATTGGGCACTCAGGAAAAGAAGGTTCGATCTAGCAAGTTGCAGATCATTCTTGACCCCATTTATTCTCTAGAAGCCCCCAAAAAAAAGCCACCCCCAATTCCGCAACAGCCGATTTGCTTGTCAAACTGAGAATAGAGTTGCAAACCCTCTTAAATAATAAGGAAAGGGGATTAACGGTCCAGGTGGACCGATGTAAATAGATCTCTTCTCAAGGTTGAAGCAGCAGGTGCAGGCTATGTATATAGCAATTAGGTAAGGGAAAATTCTGGACAGCCGCACTCCAAAAATGTGCCTTTATTTGTAAAAAGATATCAAAAATACATGCCGCAGCAGAATATAGGACAGAAGAACTGACGCGTTTTACACTTTCAACAGTGCTTAATCGCAGCTATGATTAAGCACCGTTGAAAGTGTGAAACGCGTCAGTTCTTCTGTGGTATATTCTGCTGTGGCATGTATTTTTGATATCTTTTTACAAATAAAGGTTTATTTTTGAAGTGCAGTTGTCCAGAAATTTCCCTTACCTAATTCCTTTTTAAAGGGGTTGTAAAGGTACAATTTTTTCCCGTAAATAGCTTCCTTTACCTTAGTGCAGTCCTCCTTCACTTACCTCATCCTTCCATTTTGCTTTTAAATGTCCTTATTTCTTCTGAGAATTCCTCACTTCCTGTTCTTCTGTCTGTAACTCAACACCGTAATGCGAGGCTTCCTCCCTGGTGTGGAGAAAGCCTCTTGAGGGGGGAGGGGGCGAACAGGAGTGTCAGGACGCCCACTAACACACAGCTCCTTTCTCTATCTGCAAAGTAGAGAGTGTCCTGACTTGCCTGCTCACCCTCAAGAGGCTTTCTCCACACCAGGGAGAAAGCCTTGCATTACTGTGTGTAGTTACAGACAGAAGAACAGGAAGTGAGGATTTCTCAGAAGAAATAAGGACATTTAAAAGCAAAATGGAAGGATGAGGTAAGTGAAGGAGGACTGCACTAAGGTAAAGGAAGCTATTTAGAGAAAAAAAATAATTTCCTTTACAACCCCTTTAAATAATAACCATGATTGGCTACTGTGACAACTCAAACTTAAATAATATGCCTGGCATAGTAAAGCTGGCAAAATAGCATCCCGCCTGAAAGCACAGTGTGCTAAATTAAAAATTCTCTACCTTTTTCATTCTAATACCAAGAAAAGAGCAATCAACCCGCAGAAAATTACAGATGCATTTGCATACACACGGTCGCACAAAAGTCCGGTGAACTTTGACTGCCAAGAATGCAGTGACGTACAACACTACGGCGAGCCGAGAAAATTAGGTTCTATGCTTCCGAACATGCGTCGACTTGATTCCGAGCATGTGCGTTTTTTGACGCGTTGAAATTGCATACGAATGGTTTTCCTTATAGGATTTTTTCCTGACGGGAAAAAAGAGATCCTGCTCTTTTTTTTTTCCGGCAGCTTTCTTGTGGGGAAAAAGTCATATGGAGCATACACACGGTCGGGATTCCCGGCCAAAATCTTATCTGACTTTTTCTGACTGGAAAACGGTCGTGTTTACGGGGCAAAACAATCCAGTGACTGCTTGATAAAAAGAAAAAAGTCCCCCTTTACCATCAGTACAGTCTCATCAGCGCAGCCTCATCAGTGCAGACTATCAGTGCCGAGGTCAGGGTTTCTCTACTACCCTGGATTAGTGAGGAGAAAGAACTACCCGGTCTTGACCAGCCAAGCTCCGCTCACCATACACAAGATCAACAGTGATGCCGGCTCCCACTCTGATATCGGCTGCCTCTCGTCTCCATGTGTAATCTGCTCTAGGCAGGCTCCCAGCTGGTGTGATAACCCTTGGCTAGCCACACCCCCTCTCGCTAGTATCTACCAATTGGGAGGGGGAGGCTTATCTGTGTCAGTGCCAAAAGTCCTGATGTCTGTGAAGTAGTCTGATTTTTGGGACTTTGTCGGGGACAGGCTCAGACCGGGCTATCCGTGTTATTTCCAGAAATGTCCTGGGAAAGTTGGGACTGTTGGCAACTATGATTATCGTCATGTAATGCCGCGTACAGACGGTCATTTTTTGTGATGAAATAAAATGACATTTTTAAAAATGTCAATTAAAATGATCGTGTGTGGGCAAAATGTCATTTTTTGTCTTCTGAAAAATGACAAAAAAAAAATACGAACATGCTCGAATTTTTTGTGTCGTTTTTCAAAATGTCATTTTTTGTGTCAATGAAAATGATAGTGTGTGGGCAAAACGACGTTTTTAAACCCGCACATGCCCAGAAGCAAGTTTTGAAACGGGAGGTAAAACTACCATTCATAATGGAGTAAGCACATTCATCACGCTGTAACAGACAAAAAAGCACGAATCATCTTTTACTAACAAGTAACCAGCTAAAAGCAGCCTCAAGGCGAATAGAACTTCCCCTTTAGAGTGCCGTCACTTTGTTCATCATTTTTCAAAATGATGGTGTGTATGCTACATCGTTTTTGAAAATGAAGTTTCAAAAATGTCGTTTTTTTTCATCACTTCAAACGTCATTTTTTTTTCATCACAAAAAATGACCGTCTGTATGGGGCATAAGAGTATCTGCAGCTTCTGGAGGAAGATCTTCCAAATTATATCGAAAATTTCTGGTGTCCAAACCAGGGCTCAAGACCTGCGGGAACGCATGGGAACGGAGTTCCTGCACTTTTTTCACTGCAGGAACTCAGTTCCCTTTGCAGGACTAGAGCAGCTGAGAGCAGCCGAGCCAATCCTTCACTAAGCGCCGATGCCCAGCTCGAGTCACTGAATTTGCTTCTTTCTAAATCCCGCGATATAACTTGCGGCAGACCTCTGCAATGTCTCCTGGGAACAATGACAAAAGCTCCCAAGAGACATTGCGGCATCGAGGGAGTGACGGAATACCCGCACACTACCTGATGAATCCATATACAGGAAGCGGCCAGTAACATAAAGGATTACTAAGGTACAGTGGATTGAAAAAAAAAAACATGCGGTTTAGTAATTATGCATATGAGCGTATCAGTTTTTTTTTGGTGGGGGAGTGGATCTTGGGTGGGAGTTCCCACGCTTTTTTCCCCAGGACTTGACCCCTGGTCCTAACAGCTCCTGATCCCGGCCATACCATTTTAAACATAGGAATCAACACCTTCCAGGTCCAGTATCGCAGGGTTATAGCTAACATCCTATTATCTGCAAAACTGACCATTACGCAAAACTGGAAGAGAGATCTTGCCCCCAAACCCCCAGAAGCTGTAAATACAACACATCTACACTTCTCTTATGAAAAAGCAATAGCTGTACATTCTAACACACTCCTGGCCTTTGACAAGGCTTGGAAGCCATGGCTCGATTGGTACAATCATTGATCTGTTGACACTTGAATGAAGGCTCTACACTCCTAAGGCATATAGGTCCTATATATTTGGGTATATGTGAATTCTTATCTACAGGGCCAAATAACACCACTGAGTTACAGACTGTGATCCTTCTGTGATTTATATTACATTATATTGTATTACATTCAGGGGTCAAGTCCTGGGGGAAAAAGTGTGGGAACTCCCACCCAAGATCCACTCCACTCAAATCCCGTGATAACTCGCGGCAGACCTCCGCAATGTCTCCTGGGAACAATGACAAAAGCTCCCAGGAGACATTGCGGCATTGAGGAAGTGACGGAATACCCGCACACTACCTGATGAATCCATATACAGGAAGCGGGCAGTAACATAAAGGATTACTAAGGTTCGCCTGCCCCTGACAGTGACTCGAGCTGGGCATCGCCGCTTAGTGAAGGATTGGCTCGGGCAGCTCGGCTGCTCTAGTCCTGCAAAGGGAACTGCGTTCCTGCTGTGAAAAAAGTGCAGGAACTCCGTTCCCACGCGTTCCCGCAGGACGTGAGCCCTGATTACATTATGTTATAATTTTTGTATGTTTGTAGATTTCCGACTACGTCTTCATGCTACACTATACTTCAAATCGCTGATCTTCACAATGTTGTGTGGTGGCTGCGCCCGCAATAATTTACCTGCTGACTATTATTATTTTGAAACTTGACTTAAAAATCTCAGGATATATAATAAAATGTAACAGCAAAAATGCGTATGCTTTTTTAACAGATGAACTGAGCCTAATGCCGCGTACAGACGAACGGACATTCCGACAACAAAACCGTGGATTTTTTTCCGACAGAATGTTGGCTCAAACTCGTGTTGCATGCACACGGTCACACAAATGTGGTCGGAAATTCAGAACGTCAAGAACACGGTGACATACAACAGAAAAATTAAGTTCAATAGGCAGTGCGGCTCTTCTGCTTGATTCCGAGCATGCATAGGGTTTTTGTGCGTTGGAATTGCCTACACACCATCGGAATTTCCGAAAAGAACTTTTGTTGTTGGAAAAATTGAGAACCAGCTCTCAAACATTTGTTGTCGGAAATTTCAACAGCAAATGCCCGATGGAGCCTCAGCCTACACACGGTCGGAATATCCGACCAAAAGCTCACATCGAACATTTGTTGTCGGAAATTACGATCGTGTGTACGCGGCATTAAAGCAGAGTTCCAGCCACAATGGATGCACAAATAGGGTCAGTAGTCAGCGGAGCGCACCATCTGTTGCGCCTACTACGCAGACTTATTCCATTTATCCCCAAAGAAGACGTAGCAGTCGTGGTAGGAACAATCGTGAACTCCAGACTGGACTATGCAAATGCCCTTTACCTCGGACTCCCAAAGTACCAAATCTCCCGTCTGCAAGTCGTTCAGAATACGGCCGCCAGAGGGAAAAAAAAATGGGAATCAATCTCACCTTCGTTGAGAACCCTTCACTGGCTGCCAGTAAAAGACAGAATTGCATTCAAAGCACTCTGCCTGACACATAAGTGCATCCATGGGAAGGCTCCGCAATATCTTTGCGACAAGATAGAACCTCACAACTCGAATCGCGTTCTGTGATCCACCGACCAAAATCTGGTCAAGGTACCAAAAACCAAATACAAGTCTAAAGGAGAAAGAAGGTTTGCCTTTCAAGGTCCTAGACTATGGAACGCTTTACCAACCAGCATTCGGTTGGAGGAAAACCACCTGACTTTCAGAAGACAGATCAAAACTCTGCTCTTTTGAAGGCATGAGACACGAACAACTAGCGCCCAGAAGCGATTCAGTTCGCATGTGCCGCGCTTTATAAATTTTTCATTCATTCATTCATTCATTCACAATTTCTTTTTTAAATCAGCAACTACAAACACTGTAGCTGCTGACTTTAAATAAGGACACTTACCTGTCCAGGGAGCCCGCGATGTTGCCCCCCCCCCCCCAGGCCGATCCGTCCATTGGATCGGGTGTAGGTGTCACCATTGGAACTAAGGGAAACCTTGCCGGTTTCCTACAGCACATGCGCAAGTCACGCTGCGCTTTGTAAATAGACAGCTTGTCTATTGGGACACACACAGGTCCCAGAAGACAGCAGGGGGTGGCTCGCCGCACAAGAGGACATGATGTTCTGCGCCACGGCCAGGATGGAATGGAAGTACAGGCTGTACTTCAAAAAAAGGTACTAATGAAAAAATAATAATTCACATATCCAAGAAGAGGGGTGGTCTTTCGTTTTAAGACCACCTCTCAAAAGTGGGTGGAACTCCGCTATCAGAGGAAGAAAAAAAACGCACCATAACACATCAAAAATGCACATTCAGACATGCATCCAGAACGCATCTGGCCATTTTGTGGTCTGAAGTAGCCCTGAGTACTTCTCTTCTTGTACGGTGTCACTGAGTAGGAGGGATCATTCTAAGGACACAGTGGCATGTTTATTGTTATTGGATGTTACAAAGGTGAAAGGAATTTCCTTGTCAATATCAGTAGAGCGGTTGAGAAAGTTAAACAACTCCCATGCATACAACCCTCAGAGGAAGAAATGAAACTATCTGTACAGCAGCTGAGCCGCCCGTGACACTTCTACAGAGGTAAGAAATCGTTCTGTTATCATATAGATTTCATTATTGGGACTTCCGTCTACATATTCATCTCAGGAATGGGATTAGTTATTGTTACATTGTAATTATAGATTTCCTACAATGCCCTTAGGCCAGGTTCACACTTGTCCGACAAACGCTCCGACATTGGGAGCTCATGTGGCATGACGTGTAAGGCCGGGTACACACGAACAAACATGTACGGTGAAAGCGGTCCGTCGGACCGTTTTCACCGTACATGTCTGCCAGAGGGCTTCTGTACGATGGTTGTACACACCATCGTACAGAAGTCCGCGCGTAAACAATACGCGGGGCGTGTCCGCGTTGTCGCCGCGACGATGACGCGGCGATGACGCGGAGACGTGGGCGGGCCTGCCATTTAAAGGCTTCCACGCATGCTTTGAAGTCATTCGACGCATGCGAGGGACGGCGGGCGCCTGGACATGTACGGTAGGTCTGTACTGACGACCGTACATGTCCGAGCGGGCAGGATTCCAGCGGACGGTTTTAAAACACGTCCAGGAATATTTGTCCGCTGGGAAAAGGCCCGGCGGGCAAATGTTTGCTGGAATTCGGCCCGCTCGCGCCCACACACGACCAAACATGTATGCTGAAACTGGCCCACGGACCAGTTTCAGCATACATGTTTGGTCGTGTGTACGGGGCCTTAAAATCAATGTTTCCCTATGGGAGCCGTCTTAACTGGTCCTACACAAGTCGGTCCGACTTTGAAAATGCTCCCTGTACTACTTTTGTCCGACTTTGATCCTACTTCAGCCCATTGAATATCATTGAGGCTGGGTTCACACTTGTCCGACAAACGCTCCTACATTGGGAGCTCATGTGGCATGATGTGTGAAAATCAATGTTTCCCTATGGGAGCTGTCTTAACTGGTCCTACACAAGTCGGTCCGACTTTGAAAATGCTCCCTGTACTACTTTGGTCCGACATTGATCCTACTTCAACCCCTCTGAATATCATTGATGTCGGACCAAAGTAGGAGCCTTGTCCTAACCATCCGACTTTTGACATCTGACATGTGATTAAAGCAGCAGTAAAAGGAATTTATCTTACTCTGGGATTGTTTTGATTGGTCAAAGAAGTCAGACTATCACAAAGTCGGATTTTTTGCCGCAATTTCGGCCGCCATTTAAGAGACATCTGTGCAGGGTTCAATGTAAATCGCGGCCCAAAATCGCAAAAAGTAGTACAGGAACTACTTTTTGAAATAGGTGCAGCGCTGCAGATGCGGCGTCGCACTGATTAGGACAGTGCCATTGCCGACAATTGCCGGCAAATGCCGCCGATTTGAGATGCGATTTGACATGTCAAATCGCATCTCAAATCGTACCAAATCGTACCCAGTGTGAACCAGGGCTAAGGCCGGGTTCACACTGGTCCGACAAACGCTCCGACATTGGGAGCTCATGACGTGTGAAAATCAATATTTCCCTATGAGACCTGTCTTAACTGGTCCGACACAAGTCGGTCCAACTTTAAAAATGCTCCCTGTACTACTTTGGTCCGACTTTGATCCTAATTCAGCCCATTAAATATTATTGAAGTCGGATCAAAATCCGACATGTGATTACAGCAGCAGTAAAAGGAATTTATCTCACTCTGGGATTGTTTTGATTGGTCAAAGAACAAGTCAGACTATCACAAAGTCGGGTCAAAGTGGTATCCTGTTCATGAAAGTGGGATTGATGTAGGACCAATGTAGGACCAATGTAGGACCGATGTCGCAGAGCAAAGTAGGATGAAAGTACTACTGTCATGTAGTATAGTGTGAACCCAGCCTGAGATAAATTCCATCGGATGGTAAGGACAAGGCTCCTACTTTGGTCCGACTTCGATGATATTCAATGGGCTGAAGTAGGATCAATGTCGGACCAAAGTAGTACAGGGAGCATTTGCAAAGTCGGACCGACTTGTGTCGGACCAGATAAGATCCTACCATAGGGAAACATTGATTTTCACACGTCATGCAACATGAGCTCCCAATGTCGGAGCGTTTGTCGGACAAGTGTGAAACCGGCCTACAACAGCAGTAAGCCCTGGTTCACACAGGTTCAGCTGAACTCGCACGGCTTCACTCCCGCTGGCAGTCCCGATTTTGGCCGCGATTTAAGAGACATCTGTGCAGGTTTCTGCACAGATGTCAATGTAAATCGCGGCCCGAAATCACAAAAAGTAGTACAGGAACTACTTTTTGAAATCGGTGCAGCGCCGCAGATGCGGCGTCGCACTGATTAGGACGGTGTCATTGCCGACAAATGCCGCCGATTTGAGATGCGATTTCACAAGCAAATCGTACCCAGTGTGAACCTGGGCTAAAAGGAATTTATCTCACTCTGGGATTGTTTTGATTGGTCAAAGAACAAGTCAGACTATAACTAAGTCGGATCAAAGTAGTATCCTGTTCATGAAAGTTGGATGGATGTAGGACCAATATCGCAGAGCAAAGTAGGATGAAAGTCGTACTACTGTCCTGTTGTATAGTGTGAACCCAGCCTCAGGCCTTTACTACACTTTTCACCCTTCTTTGCTCTGCGACAATGCTCCTTCACTGATACTACATTGGTCCTACATTTATCCTACATTGGTCCTACATCCATTCGACTTTCATGAACAGGATACTACTTTGATCTGACTTTGCCCCGGACTTAAAGTCCCCCAAAATCCATACCAGACCCGTATCCGAGCAGCAGCCCGGCCGGTCAGGAAAGGGGGTGGGGATGGGCGAGCGCCCCCCCCTCCTTAACCGTGCCAGGCCGCATGCCCTCAACATGGGGAGGTAGGTGCTCTGGGGCAGGGGGGCATCCCTGCGGCCCCCCAACCCCCAAAGCACCCTTCCCCCATGTTGATGAGGACAGGGCCTCTTCCCGACAACCTGGCCGTTGGTTGTCGGGGTCTGCGGGCAGGGGTCTTATCGGAATTTGGGAGCCCCCTTTAACAAGGGGGCCCCCAGATACCGGCCCCCCACCCTACGTGAATGAGTATGGGGAAGTAAAGTGTTAAAAATAAATAAACACGCTACACAGGTTTTTAAAATATTTTATTAGTCAGCTCCTGGGCTCCCCCTCTCTTCTTTAGCTCTTTTACGAGGGGGGGCTTGCTTCTTCCGACGTCTTCTGGGGGGGGGGTCCCAGTCTTCACCGCCGTCTGGTTCTCTTCCGCCGGGTGGGGGCCGCTTTCTTCTTTAGCTGTGGACAGGCAGGAACTAGTTTAAAATAAAATTTACTCAAAATCATAATTATTTCACTTTAATGTAAACATGAAACAGGGGCAGATTGACAACTCATGGGGCCCCCAGGCAATAGGAGATTATGGGGCCCCCAGGCAATAGGAGATTATGGGGCCCCCAGGCAATAGGAAATTATGGGGCCCCCAGGCAATAGATTATGGGGCCACACAGTATATACACACACGTGCAGTATGCATACACATACACACACACACACACACAGTATACATACACACACACACTGAAAAGGTACTGGAGAGGGCGGGGCATGTATAATCTTGGGATTTTTTTTAAAAAAACACAGATTTTTACATACTGTCCCTGGTTTTACTGAGGCTGTCAACCCTGATGGGGCCCCCTGGTGGCATGGGGCCCTCGGGCAGTGCCTCGAATGGTCAGTCTGCCCCTGACTTGAAATTATGTCCCTTTTCAGGTAATAGGATCCAGACATCATGGCTTCCACCACAAAGGCATCAGAGATGATTAAGCATCTAAAAGGAAAACTAACACAAGTGTTTGCAGAGAATGTGGACGGCTTGTGTGATGAAGTGGGATCTCTCAGCATCCTAACCCCTCAGGAGTACATAGATCTGTACAGGACTGGGGGACATGTAGAGAGAACGGAGAGACTCATAGACCTCATTCTACAGAAGGGAGAGCCGGCCTGTGCAAAGTTCATGGATCATCTTGAGAACATGATTTCCAGGTTTCCAGACTTGGGTGGTGTGCCTACATTTTTGGAGGGTGAGTTACCTTTAATTAATTCTTAAATAGATGTAATTCAGAACTGTCATAATTGGTTTGTGTGAAAGTTATAGCGTCGGACTCATGTACACCGCACATCAAAAAAAAAAAAAAATGCTACAGGAATTTGAGCTTTGATTTCAGCTTGAAGAAGCTTGGATTTTTTGGACTCTTTTGTATGTTTTTATTGAGCTTCTTATGCCCCGTACACACAGTCGGATTTTCCATGTGTAGGCTCCATCAGACTTTTGCTGTCGCAATTTCCGCCAACAGAAATTTGAGAGCTGGTTCTCAAATTTTCAGACGGAAAAAATTCCAGTTGGAAATTCCGATTGTCTGTAGCAATTCCGACGCGCAAAATTCCGACGCATGCTCGGAAACAATTCGACACATGCTCGGAAGCATTGAACTTAAGGGGCCAGATTCACAAAGAGATACGACGGTGTATCTACAGATACACCGTCGTATCTCTGACTTAAACTGGTCCTATCTATGAGCCTGATTCATAGAATCAGTTACGCATAGAAAGGGCTAAGATCTGACAGTGTTACACTGTGTTACACTGTCGGATCTTTTTTTCAATTTAAAAATGGCGCCGGGGGCGTTCCCGCTGATTTACGGTAAATAATATGTAAATCAGCGAGATATGCAAATTCACGAACGTACGCGGACCCGTCGCAGTGTTCTTACGTCGTTTCCGTAGCGGTTTTCCCGTCGTATACTTACCCCTTCTTTTATCAGGCGCAGCCAATGTTAAGTATAGCCGGCGTTCCCGCGTCGAATTTGAATTTTCCTACGTCGTTTGCGTACGCCGATTAACGAATACGCGCGTCGCAAGTCCCACTCACGTCGCAACCACTGACGTCCTAGTGACGTCAGTGGGAGCAATGCACGCCGGGAAATTCCCCGGACGGCGCATGCGCATTTAAATCGGCGCGGGAACGTGCCTGATTTAAATAGTACACTCCCCTAGCCGCGGAATTTGAATTCCGCCGGGGGATTTAGGATCCGCCGTCGCAAGTTTGGAGGTAAGTGGTTTGTGAATTAGCCACTTGCCTCCTAAACTTGCGGGAGC
This sequence comes from Rana temporaria, assembly GCF_905171775.1. NCBI lineage: Eukaryota > Metazoa > Chordata > Amphibia > Anura > Ranidae > Rana > Rana temporaria. The sequence goes on from NC_053494.1 coordinate 9,327,840, forward strand.
GGATCTTAATTCACGTAGATCGAGCGGATCTATAGATCCGCTGCGCTACGTGAATCTGGCCCAAGGAGGTTGTAAAGGAAAACTACACACAGTAATGCAAGGCTTTCTCCCTGGTGTGGAGAAAGCCTCTTGAAGGGGGAGGGGGCAAGCAGGAGTGTCAGGACGCCCACTAACACACAGCACCTTTCTCTATCTGCAAAGTAGAGAGTGTCCTGACTTGCCTGCTAGCCCCCTCCCCCCTCAAGAGGCTTTCTACACACCAGGGAGAAAGCCCTGCATTACTGTGTGGAGTTACAGACAGAAGAACAGGAAGTGAGGATTTCTCAGAAGAAATAAGGACATTTAAAAGCAAAATGGAAGGATGAGGTAAGTGAAGGAGGACTGCACTGAGGTAAAGGAAGCTATTTAGGGGAAAAAAAAATCCTTTACAACCCCTTTAAGTTTCTCGGCTCGTCGTAGTGTTTTGTACATCACCACGTTCTTGACGGTCGAAAGTTCCGAGATCTTTTGTGTGACCCGTGTGTATGCAAGCCAAGCTTGAGCGGAATTCCGTCTGAAAAAACACCCAAGGTTTTTCAGACGGAAATTCCGATCGTGTGTACGCGGCATTAGAACATTTTTTTTTTAGCATAAACATTTTTTTTCACAAACCCTTCCCTCCGTTCATTTTTCCTATTTTTGTTTATGTGTGTGTTTCGAGCTTCTTTGAGCTTTTTCATGCTCATTTGCACTTTTTCTGCACGTTTTTGGGCATATTACATTATTTGTGTGCATGAACCACCCAGAAAGAGGTTTGTGTGATTTACATGCACATAATTTGCATTAACAAATTGTATGTGTGTTCAGATTCCCCTAAGGCCGGATCTATCCGCTGGGATTGATCCGCGGATCAGTTCCAGCGGACAAATCCGGTCGTCTGTACGGCCTAGCGGATATTTATCCGCGGAGATTCGTCCGGCCGATCGATTTCAAGCGGATATAAATTTCTTAGCATGCTAAGAAATCTTTCCGCTTGAATCGTGTCCAGCGGATTGATCCGGTCGTCTGTACAGACTCACCGGATCAATCCGTCCGCTCCCCTCCCTCGCATGCGTTGTAATGATTCGACGCATGCGTGGAAGTACTTACCTTCCAGCGTCGCGCACGTCGCCGCGTCATCGTCGCGGCGACGGCGCGACACGTCACCGCGGGTGTATTCCGCGCGGATTTTGATCCGATGGTGTGTACAAGCCATCGGATCCAAATCCGGAGGAGGAATCTCCGCTGGAAACGGTCCGGCGGACCGTTTCCAGCGGAGATCCCCTCGTCTGTACGAGGCCTTAGAGTGCAGTGGCCCTTATCCCTCTTCAGTGCATCCATTCCCACACCCCCTCCAAAATGTTTTTATTTTAGATATCCGATCGTGTGTAAAGGGCATTCATTTTAAAGGCTTATATGCAAGGTATTGTCATAAAAAGTGCTTGGGGACCCGGGTCCTGCCCCAGGGGACATGCATCAATGCAAAACGCCAGTTTTTTCGGGAGAAATTATTTTAATAATGATTAAAGTGAAACAATAAAAGTGAAATAGTTCTTTACATTTTGTACCTGGGGGGTGTCTATAGTATGCCTGTAAAGTGGCAATTTTTTTACGTGTTTAGAACAGTCCCTGCAATAAAATGACATTTCTAAAGGAAAAAAAGTAATTTAAAACTCCGTTTTCATCAGACAAACCAATCGTGTGTACAGGGCTTAACACTTTTGATTTCTCCCATAGACTTTTAACCACTTCCCGACCGCCGCATGTAAATGTACGTCCACAGAATGGCACGTACAGGCATATGGCGTACATGTACGTCCTTGCCTTCTAGCGGGTGGGGGGTCCGATCGGGACCCCCCCCGCTACATGCAGCGGTCGGATTCCCGCGGGGAGCGATCCGGGACGACGGCGCGGCTATTCGTTTATAGCCGCTCCGTCGCGATCGGTCCCCGGAGCTGAAGAACGGGGAGAGCCGTATGTAAACACGGCTTCCCCGTGCTTCACTATGGCGCTGCATCGATCGAGTGATCCCTTATATAGGGAGACTCGATCGATGACGTCAGTCCTACAGCCACACCCCCCTACAGTTGTAAACACACACTAAGTGAACACTAAATCCTACAGCGCCCCATGTGGTTAACTCCCAAACTGCAACTGTCATTTTCACAATAAACAATGCAATTTAAATGCATTTTTTGCTGTGAAAATGACAATGGTCCCAAAAATGTGTCAAAACTGTTCGAAGTGTCCGCCATAATGTCGCAGTCACGAAAAAAATCGATGATCGCCGCCATTAGTAGTAAAAAAAAAATAACTAATAAAAATGCAATAAAACTATCCCCTATTTTGTAAACGCTATAAATTTTGCGCAAACCAATCGATAAACGCCTATTGCGATTTTTTTTTACCAAAAATAGGTAGAAGAATACATATCGGCCTAAACTGAGGAAAAAAAACATTTTTATATATGTTTTTGGGGGATATTTATTATAGCAAAAAGTAAAAAATATTGAATTTTTTTCAAAATTGTCGCTCTATTTTTGTTTATAGCGCAAAAAATAAAAACCGCAGAGGTGATCAAATACCACCAAAAGAAAGCTCTATTTGTGGGGAAAAAAGGACGCCAATTTTGTTTGGGAGCCACGTCGCACGACCGCGCAATTGTCTGTTAAAGCGACGCAGTGCCGAAACGCAAAACCTGGCATGGGCATTTAGCTGCCTAAAGGTCCGGGGCTTAAGTGGTTAAAGGGTGTTCCGTGGCTTTCGAATTTGCTTATTCCTAATAGACAGTACTCACTTCTTTCTGTCGCAAGTGCACTAATACGGCTACAATCACTTCCAGTTGATAAAAAATTTGCAAATAGACTGACTGGTAAAATAGAAACATATAATAAAATAAAAATGTATTTTCTTGCAGAACTTCATACCAGAAAAACGACCTTTCATCAGTTTGCAGAAAAAATGAACATGGAACCTTACCTCACTACAAAATTTACTCTGAGGGACATCCTGAGCGTTGGCTTAGAGAATGTGAATGACAAACCACCGAAAACTGTAGAGGATCTTCCCTGGAATTATTTAAGGAAACTCATGGCCTTAAATAGGACTGCAAGAGACATTCTTCTTGAGAAAGATCAGTCTATTGGTGATGATGTATACGACGATAATGATGATGATGATGATGACAACCTATTTGATACTTCTTTAGTTTCAGGTGATAATTCATCTGTCTCTGTTCACCCCCTGGATGTTCTGTGTCTCCTCCTGCATTGCTCAGACAGTTTTCTCCAACAAGAGATTGTAACCAAATTGTCCATGTGTCAGTTTGCTGTCCCTCTGCTGCTCCCTGCTGGTGACTTGTCACACTGCACCCTCATGCTTTGGGCAATGAGAGACATTGTGAAGAAGTGGAGACCTCAGTCATTAGCGGACAGTAAAGGGTTCAGAGAAGAAAATGTGGTGAATACTTCCATGCCAATCTTCTCTTATGTCAGATTTGGAAAAAGCAAATTATCAAAATCAAAAGTCCTGAACCAAGTTCTTAATCCAGATCAGTTACATAATAACTTCTTCATACATGACAATATGGATGGAGGAAACATTAAGAGGGAAATATCTGATGGACTGGTAGAAGTTTCCTGGTATTTTCCCTCTGGTAAGTCTGATGTTTTCCCAGAACCCATCACAGTGACCAACCTACGAGGAGACCTGGAGGTCAACTGGGACCAGTTCACGTTTCTGACAAGAATTTCTTCAGCTGTGTTTATATTCATTGAGGATATTTCTGAGAGGGAATTCAGACTTTTATCATCCTGTCCAACCACTGATACCCAGTATTACTTCATTGTTACTCCCGGTCCTGGTAAAACTGTGAGTCCAAAGACAAGAAAGACCCTTCAAAACTTAATGCCAGTGTTAAAGTTACAAAAATATAATGTGATAATACATACAGGCATGGCAAATGATGCAGCATTTGTGAAAAAGCTACAAAGTATCATTATAAATTTCTTAAAGAGTAAGCCAAAAGAAAAGAAAAAGAGGGACCTTGAGAAAGAAACTCATGGATTGAACATCGAAGTGGATGAGAGAGTTCCTGAATGTCAGAAGGCCAGGGAACATGCCAGGAAAATTACAGAAGAAATAAGAGATGTATCTGAGTACAAAAAGAACACTATGAAGTTACAGGGAGATCTCTGGAGACAGTTATCTGAAGTGGAAAAGGAACTTTGCAGAATGACAAGGCAAGGTGGTAAAGACACACAACAATATCAAGATGAACTGATAAAGAAACGTAGTTCACTACATGAGGAACAATATAAACATGATCTGCCCAATGGTTTAATGCTCTTTATTGATGCAATCACTCATTTGTCTGAGAATGAGAAACATTTTTTTCTGAAATGGATGAAATTTGAACTTGATTCAATTGCCAGAGATCGTCTTTCTAATCTACAAGCTGAATACAAAGAAAAATGTAGCAGCACAATCTTAAGTAACAAGGAAGAACTCAAAAAGATAGACCAGAAAATCACTGACAGTTCTTTAGGAATTGAACATTTCCTACGTGAGATGGGACAGTTTTATGAAGCTGAATGTTCCATGATTAAAGAAAAAAAACTAGGTAAAAGAAAAAAACGATTTAATAGACTTCCAGGAATTGCTGCTGATCTCTTGTTGGGTGGTTTCCCATTGGAGCTGATAGATGGAGATGCCTCCAACATTCCCCTACGATGGATAACTGATGTTCTAAATGAGCTGCACACCAAAACCAGGAAAAAATGCAGAATGAGAGTAATCACTGTGCTGGGAGTGCAGAGTACGGGGAAATCCACTCTTCTCAACACCATGTTTGGTCTGCAGTTCCCGGTGGCCAGTGGAAGATGCACACGAGGAGCCTTCATGACTCTTCTTAATGTGAAAGAGAACTTCGGGAAGATGCTGGACTGTGACTTCATCCTGGTGATTGACACTGAGGGGCTGAAAGCTCCAGAGTTGGCTTCCTTGGAGGGCAGTTATGAACATGACAATGAACTGGCCACACTAGTGGTTGGGTTGAGTGATATCACCATCATCAACATGGCCATGGAAAACACAACAGAAATGAAGGATATTTTACAGATTGTGGTCCATGCTTTTCTTAGAATGAAAGAAATAGGAAAGAAACCCAACTGCCAGTTTGTACATCAGAATGTGAGCGATGTGTCCGCTCATGACCAGAACATGAGAGACAGAAAGAAACTTCTGGAACAACTGAATGAAATGACAAAAGTAGCTGCAGAGATGGAAAACAAAAGTGAACTAAAAACTTTCAGTGATGTGATGAACTACAACCTGGAGAAAGACAACTGGTACATTCCCGGGCTCTGGCTTGGGGTCCCACCAATGGCTCCAGTAAATTCTGGGTACAGTGAACATGTGTCTGAACTGAAAAAGTATTTATTGGAAATAATGACAAACAAAGAATCTCTGCACAGGCCTTCAACTATTCCTGAATTTAAAACATGGATAGAAAGTTTATGGAACGCTGTAAAACATGAGAAATTCATCTTCAATTTCAGGAACAGTCTGGTGGCAGAAGCTTATAATAACCTGTCTATGCAATACTCACAGTGGGAATGGGAGTTCCGAAAGTTTGTCCATGATTGGCTGATCCGTACAGAGAGAAAGATTAAGAATCAGACTGCAGAGATTCTAAGTGATGATGAACTTTGTTTGGAATTTAGCAATGAGCTCAACAATTTGTTGATTAGTAAAGAAAGTCAAGTATTGGAATTGCTGGAAAAATACTTTAACAATAAAAATGAAAATGTTCATCTAATAGAACGATACAAACAAGACTTCATTCTGAGCACAACATCTCTGAAGAACCAACTAAAAAATAATTCTCTTTTGAAGTTGGATGAAGCTGTCTCAATTCAGAAAGGGAAATTCAAGATCCAGAATATGCAAACTAATACCCAGAAATCAATTGAAGACAAAATTGCAGATCTCCTCAAGAAGTGCCGACAAATGGCAAAAAAGCCGAACAATAAAGAACTAAAGATAGAATTTGAGGAGGTGTGGAAGAGGACACTGACAGATCTACAGATAAAGGAATTAAAAACATGCATAGTCAGTAGATCTATGTTCCAGCAGCTAATGAATGACATGAGCAATAAAGGATCAGCTGTCAATGAACACTTACTGGGTGTGAAGGACTTGGCAAATATCACACAGACTGATTTCAAGATGGATGAGAAATATATTGAGAAGGGTTGGTTTACAAAACTGAAAGATACATTTAGGTCCGGAAATGAGCATTTTGACAAAATAAATGGTTTTGCTCGTTCTCTTATAGATAACTGTAAAAAATATATCAGAGAGAAGGTGGAAACCGGAGAGGACTATTGTGACAACTATTGCCTGGAATTACTTAAAATGATTACAAGCGACATTTCCAAACAGCCCAAAAGTCTTCATTTGTCCACATGGTTTGAAGTGGATATCAAACTTCACATTCTTAGAAAAGCTTCCAGAGAGTTTCAGAAGATGCATGATAAATTTATTCGAGAGAACGATCCGAAACTGTGTGTGGAGAAAATAAAGCCTGGATATTTAAAAACATTTATCAGCACATTTCAAGAGAAGAATATTTGTCAGACTAAAGCCAAAGAATTCTGTGAGCGATGTCTAAAACCAGCAATGATGGATCATGTTTTCCACCATCTTGGGCAGAAAATAGTGGATGGCATAGTAAGTTCAGACAAGAAGAAATTCAGCAGTAGAACATTCTTTCAAGTTTTTTTATTGAAGGAGCTCCTGGAAAAAACCTCCTTCCAGAAATATGTAGACTATATGGGAAACCATGAGGAATATACGAAAGCCTGGATACTAAGTTACACTGAAACATATGCAAAGCCGCGAATCCTAAAACCATTACAAGAAATTCTGCTCTCTTCACTGGACAAAAAGATAAGAGGAGCTCTTACGAAAGAAAACTCTCTTAGAAGTCCGTCAGTCTTACATTTTCTGAAAAGTGTATGTGAGACACTAAAAGAAGAATTGGTGATCCCTCAGAATGAGATGCAAGCGGTCACCTTCCAGAACACGGCTGATGTTGGTAAATTTTCATCTGACATTCAGCTCTTCCTCCAAGATACAAAAACAAAAGTCTTAACAGAGCTGCAATCTATGGATATAAAGTCTGTACTCTCCAGGGTGACGGTGAAGCCTCAGGATGAATTGTTCAGGAAGGTTGTTGGCTGTGGGAAGCAATGTCCATTCTGTGGTGTCCCCTGTGAGGCCGGAGGTGAGGAACACAAGGAGCACTTTGCTACCATCCACAGACCACAAGGACTGAGGAGATACAGATGTCTTTTTTTCAAAATCTTAAGTACAAATATATGTAGTACATCTGTTGTATCTAATGATCATTTTATTAATCTAGAGACAGGAGAGAAATGTCACCCATACAGGGAGTATCGCACATACTATTCAAACTGGTCCATACAACCAGATCCCAGCATTGAGTCATCAGATTACTGGAAATATATTTTTGTTACATTTAATGAAAAGCTTGCTAAAGAATACAATGCAAGACCAGCAGAAATACCAGATGGCTGGAGATCCATCACAAAAGAAAAAGCTTTGGAAAGCCTAAAAAAAATGTTCAATAGCTAAACGGAGAAGAAAGATCAACGTGTAATTCCTCCTTCTATCCTATTTCCCCATCCTATTATCTGCAAATAAATAATAAAAATAACTCTACTGTTCATTTTCTCTAATTGGAAGAACTTTTTAAATATTTTCCTCACAGACAATTTCTGATAATCCTCATTCTTCTGATGATATAATGGACTCACTGCTTCTCTCAGAATATTTCAGAACATACCAACATATTACAGATGATTGTTGTATTCATTGACTATGACATTCCTAGCATTGCACTGGATAATGCATATGTTCGCAGGAATGAACATCTAAATCAGTGGTTCTCAACCTTTCTCGTGCTTTGACCCCTTGATAAAATTTCCCAAGTTGTGGGACCCCTAACAGTAAAATAATTTTTATTTTTGAGAACTGTAGCGGGGACTTTTAATGTCAACTATAATCACAGGTAGTGTTACTCACTTTGTCTCCGGCTCTGTGGTGTCTCGTAGCAGTGACACCAATGCCAAAATCAGGAGATGGGGTCTCCTCCAGTCCTTCCCACTTCACATTCCTCACCAGTCAGCTGACCTCTAGTCTCTGTACCCAAGCCATGGCGTGAACTGAATGGGCGGCTGCGAAGAGGCTGAGTGGGGCGGCTATGGGCTCCAGAGACAGCCCAGCTGGGCGACAGCGAAAAGGTTGGGAGAGCAGCACAGGCTTCAGGAACAGCCCAGGATACGGTGACCCCTGACCCCAGGTTGAGAACCATTGATCTAAATGATATGTTTTATTCTACTATATATTATAGATGAAGAAGGGAGAAGGGGAGGGGGAAAAGTTATGGATAATGGGACTTTATACTATAGATTATAATATAATAAAACAGAGCTTCCCTTTAGCACTCATGTTGATGGATTTCAGCATTTGAGCTAAAGTAGGTCATCTCAGTATCTACAGAGCAGACATAGGGAAAATGTTCTCAAGAAAGTTTGTTAAAATATTGGTAATTTATGTTGATGACGGCATTCCTTGGTTTCGCGCTGACAGGGAGAGCTGATTGGCGGCTCTCCCTGTAAGAAGGGGGGAGTCTGTGCTGATAATCAGCACATTGATTATCAGCACAGCCCCCATCAGATGTGCCAATCAGTTGCCAATCAGTGCCAAATAGCTGCCAGCCAGTGCCCCCTCAATAAAGTCTCAGTGCCCACCACAGTGCCAATCAGTGCCCAGCAGTAACACCTGTCAGTATCCTCATCATCAGTGCTGCCCATCAGTGCCATCTATTAGTGTCCATCAGTGCTGCCTATCAGAAGAGACCCAAACAGAAAAAGGAGGGCAGTAGGACTATTGCGGTACAAGGTGAGCAGGTAAACTCAAAAGAGAGCAGGTATGATAAAAATGTATATATTTATTAACATATTATAGCCAGATTTAGGGAGAGATACGCCGGCGTATCAGTAGATACGCCGTCGTATATTTAAGCGTATTCTCAAATTGAGATACGCTTAAATGTAGCTAAGATACGGCCGCCGGCGTTGTCGTATCTTAGCTGTCTGTTTACGCTGGCCGCTAGGGGCGTGTACGCTGATTTACGCCTGGAAGGCGTAAATCAGCGAGATACGCCTATTCACGAACGTACGCTTGCCCGTCGCAGTAAAGATACGCCGTTTACGTAAGGGGTTTTCAGGCGTAAAGATAAACCACCAAAAAGATGGCGCAGCCAATGTTAAGTATGGACGTCGGAACCGCGTAGAATTTTTAAATTTTTACGTCGTTTGCGTAAGTCGTCCGTGAATGGGGCTGGCCGTAATTTACGTTCACGTCGAAACCAATGAGTCTTTGCGGCGTAATTTGGAGCATGCGCACTGGGTTACGTCCACGGATGGCGCATGCGCCGTACTGTCAAAACGTCAATTACGTGGGGTCATGTCTTATTGACATAAAACACGCCCACCTCTTCCCAATTTGAATTAGGCGCGCTTCCGCTGACACATTTACGCTACGCCGCCGTAACTTAGGACGCAAGTGCTTTGTGAATACAGCACTTGCCTCTCTAACTTGCGGCTGCGTAACGTTAATTACATACGCTACGCCCGCACAACTTTAAGCCGCTGTACGTGAATCTGGCCAATAGTATCAAAAATAAAAGACATCAAACAACATAGACAATAAAATACATTACAAACATCGTGACAAGCCGTACGTGCCACCGAAAATGATGATCCCCTTGGGGAAGATCACAGTGGAGGTGGGGGTCACGAGAAGGGTTCTCTACTAGTTTCGCAACCAACGTCGCTTCGTCAGGAGAAGTTTCTGAAATTGACTGATATACAAACATTAACTAGAGAAAGGGAGGGGGTTGAACAAGTAGGGGAATTCGTACAGGTCAACCTAAACAAGGACAATTATATAAACATGGGGAACAAAGGCTGTACCGCTTACATAAAAACGTGAATCCCGTCAGCTCAAGTGCCAAAGCCACCGAGGGGGGTCTCCCACGGCGGCCAAGGGGGACGGATGCGGAGATGGACCTATCAACTAGATGATAGAAGTAACTATAAGCATTAATGACTGTGTGTTGAGTTATTTTGAGGGGACGGCAAATTTACACTGTTATACAAGCTGTACACTCACTACACAACATTGTAGATACAAAGTGTCATTTCTTTAGTGTTGTCACATGAAAAGATATAATAAAATAATTTTAAAATGTGAGGGGTGTACTAACTTTTGTGAGATTCTGTGTGTGTGTATATATATATATATATATTATATATGAGAGTTAAAACCAGATGATTCAAGCAACTCAGCTTGTGCTTTGTTTAAGGCACTCAAGCATGGAGAATACCTACACAACAGTGAAATCAGTCTGCAGTAATGAGTGCTTGTTATACTCACTGTGGAACCTAAGGGTCCTGTCTTCTCTGATCCTCCCCTTCTTCCACTGACCCCAGAACATTTCCGGATAGTACAGAGCCTTTGGAGTCAGGCTGTACATGGTCAGTTTGGTGTGTACAGGCATACCCCGCTTTAAGTACACTCACTTTACATACACTCGCGAGTAAGGACAAGTGTATGTAAAGTGCCTTACAAGTACTGTACAGACATTTTGCAGCCGCAGTAGAAGGAGCTGAAGCTCCGAGAGCATTGCCCACCCAGTGTGCCCCTGACACCTAGTGTTGAGCAGAATATGCCATATTCGATTTCGCGATATATCTCGAATATATATTCGAATATTCGAGATATATTCGCTAAATTCGAATATTCGTGATATTTTATCGAAATTAATTGAATGCGATTTTTCGCTATTGCGAATGCGAAAATAATTGCGATTTTTTTAATAACTGCGGTAGGAGCGCTCTGATTGGCTTAGAATATTCGTGATATTTTATCGAAATATCGCAACATGCGAATGCGATATTTATTGCGCAATTTCGAGATATGCTGGAGGAGCGCTCTGATTGGCTCAGAATATTCGTGATATTTTATCGAAATATCGCAACATGCGAATGCGATATTTATTGCGCAATTTCGAGATATGCTGGAGGAGCGCTCTGATTGGCTCAGAATATTCGTGATATTTTATCTAAATATCGCAACATGCGAATGCGATATTTATTGCGCAATTTCGAGATATGCTGGAGGAGCGCTCTGATTGGCTCAGAATATTCCTGATATTTTATCGAAATATCGCAACATGCGAATGCGATATTTATTGCGCAATTTCGAGATATGCTGGAGGAGCGCTCTGATTGGCTCAGAATATTCCTGATATTTTATCGAAATATCGCAACATGCGAATGCGAAATTTATTGCAGATATTTCGAAAACTGCTGTAGCAGCACTCTGAAATCGAATATGTATGATATTTTAACCAAAATACATATTGCGATTGCGATTTTTCGATCGCGCATGCGCAATTGCGCGAACAACACGCGACCATTTCCTGGAGCCTTGCCAGTTTCCCAATATTACAGCAACATGGTGGGAAGCAATTCACAAAGTCTGAGGAAAAGTTGCTGATTTGTGTAAGTATTTTGACCACTGTTATTTCATCATCTTCAACTGCATTTAAGTCTAGTTTAAAAGTTAGTATATATGATCAGATATTAGTATTTAACCAAAAATGTGTCTCCTGCTTTTACAAAACTACAAGTCCCAGCATGCCTGGACAGCTGCAGACACCCTGGTTGGCAAATGTGTATTTAGGCACTTTTCCTTGTTATTTAGCATAATGAATTTAAAATTTTTTTGGACATAGGACGTATGCGAACGTCCTGACTTCAGTGTCCTCAAGGCCCAAGGACGTTCGAATACATATTGCCCTTTAGATGTTGCAGAACTACAACTTCCAGCATGCCTGGGAATGCTGGCACTTCTAGTATTGTAAGTTCTGCAGGCCCACATTTTTCAGGCCTTTATGCACGGGTCTCTAAACTGTGGCACCCTAGATGCAGCAAAAGTAAAATTCTTAGCATGCACTGAAAGACCGTGGCTGATGGGAGTAGTAGTTTTGCAACAGCTGGAGGTGGACTGGTCTTGAAACCCAGAGTTAGGTAACAAACCCGTAGTGTTTTGCAACCATTCTGCCTCCAGCTGGTTATTTTCTGTTGAAAAGCCTGTGGCGTGCAAAACACAACCCAAAAACTCCACCCGGTGCAAGGAAAAATTTGCACACACCTAAAGAGTGACATCACAAAAAACTGCGACGGTTGCATACGTCAGTGGTCCTCCGAAAAGGTCCCGTCTCTGACCCCCCGGGGCGTTAGGCTCCTAGGCTCCTGACAGGGAAAAGAGTTACTGTGGTCCATACAGCCGAAGCCATATGGACCCATCTCGGTCCAAGCAGCGCAATCAACACGCGAACAACACGCGACCATTTCCTGGAGCCTTGCCAGTTTCCAACTTATGATCGCAGCGCAATCACACAGCAACATGGTTGGAAGCAATTTCACTAAGTCTGAGGAAAAGTTGCTGATTTGTGTAAGTATTTTGACCACTGTTATTTCATCATCTTCAACTGCATTTAAGTCTAGTTTAAAAGTTAGTATATATGATCAGATATTAGTATTTAACCAAAAATGTGTCTCCTGCTTTTACAAAACTACAAGTCCCAGCCCAGCCCAGCATTTAAGTCTAGTTTAAAAGTTAGTATATATGATCATATATTAGTATTTCACAAAAAATGTGTCTCCTGCTTTTACAAAACTACAAGTCCCAGCATGCCTGGACAGCTGCAGACACCCTGGTTGGCAAATGTGTATTTAGGCACTTTTCCTTGTTATTTAGCATAATGAATTTAAAAATTTTTTGGACATAGGACGTATGCGAACGTCCTGACTTCAGTGTCCTCAAGGCCCAAGGACGTTCGAATACATATTGCCCTTTAGATGTTGCAGAACTACAACTTCCAGCATGCCTGGGAATGCTGGCACTTCTAGTATTGTAAGTTCTGCAGGCCCCCATTTTTCAGGCCTTTATGCACGGGTCTCTAAACTGTGGCACCCTAAATGCAGCAAAAGTAAAATTCTTAGCATGCGCTGACAGACCGTGGCTGATGGGAGTAGTAGTTTTGCAACAGCTGGAGGTGGACTGGTCTTGAAACCCAGAGTTAAGTAACAAACACGTAGTGTTTTGCAACCATTCTGCCTCCAGCTGTTTTTTTCCTGTTGAAAAGCCTGTGGCGTGCAAAACACAACCCAAAAACTCCACCCGGATGCAGTGAAAAATGTGCACACACCTAAAGAGTGACATCACAAAAAACTGCGACTGGTACATACGTCAGTGGTCCTCCGAAAAAGGTCCCGTCTCTGACCCCCCGGGGCGTTAGGCTCCTGACAGGGAAAAGAGTTAGCAACGCATATCTCCCCTATACGTGTATCCTGTGTTGTTAATAATATATTCATAATTATGCAAATGATAATGGCTGCTATATTTATGCAAAAAAGGTGGCGACCGAAATGGCAGGATATAAAATCTTTCATGTTACCCCTGTCATTGATTAATAAGGCGAGAATGCTTCCAATTGTTGAATAGCATACATTTACGTCATATATCCATAAGGCTGTCAACAGAAGTATTACAATATACTTTGTTCTTCATCTTGCAGAAGTTCCTGGAAACAGGATACGATGAGCTGCGGAGGCAGCCACAGAAAAAGGGCTGTGGTCAGCGCCCTAATCGCTGACTTTGGCGGCCAACATGACCACAAGGCCATTGTTAAGAAGTGGTCTGACCTGAAGAGGCGCCAAATGGTTCATGTCAGACGTCTTCGGGCTAAATATCATCCAGGTAAGTTATTGTTGACAGTTATGTTTTTTTTAAAAAAAGTGTATTTTGTGCGTGAACTCGAAAGAGAGAGGAGCCGGCCTGCAGGAGTTGGGAGGCCTCCCCCAGAGGCAATCTGCCACCTTTCTCCATGCCCCGGTTGGCAATGGCGGGTGTGAGGGGGTCCTCCCAACCCAACCTCGCATAGCACACCCACCAGGGGCGGGGCTGAGACCACCAAACTCAATTCACAGGTAGCCGAGAGCGGGATCCGAACCCCTAGCTGCAGAGGTGAATCAGTTGTCAGTGCAGTGGCAATCGCGTGGAGCCACCGCAGCTCCTTTGGTGACAGTTATGTAAGGTCATATGTAATTCATGTAAGGTCAGATGTTGTTAACCAAGATGCCATGTTGTGCTAACATATATCACCACCGGCCAAGGTATTCATAGTACTGTTGAAAAAATACATGGGGCAGCAGACAGGAACACAGAAGTTATGTGGGAACATAATTTTCCCATTGCTTTGCATGGGACTTTAAAGAAAAACCCCGACCATGGCAAGTGGGGGTGGGTAAGGTTTAAACCACCTATCCTATGTTTGTGGCTGACATATAAGTAACCTGTGTGCCAAGTTTCATATAAATATCTTTAGCCGTTTGTACGTGATGCTGGAACATACATACATACATACATACATACATACATTTATGCACACACACACGTTGAGTTTTATATATATAGATTACCACTAAATTCCTGTGTTAGGAGTGGGGTTGTTATAGTAATCCCGTGTGCTCCATCAGGCCCTTTTTTTAACATGAGATGGTCTGAACAAAACAAAGGAGACAAAAACAGCTCATTTTAACATGGTTGCATCCCAGCTCACGCTCAGTCCCCTGTAGTGCCCACAAGACCCTTTAATATAACATTGTCCCATTGGTTAACTGTCTATATAAATCAATTTGTATTCATATACAATACAGCACAGTACACAGAATTTGCATACGTCATTAGAAAACATTTTTATAATATATGAACATTGTGTTATTATAGGAGCTCCAATGCCAGTTGTCCGCGCCAAGCGCAGAAGGCGCCAGGCCGATGAGGAGGAGGAGGATGCGGCAGAGGAGGATGCGGCAGAGGAGGAGATGGATGAGGAGGAGCAGCCAGGGCCCTCCCACTCCCCAACCCCAGCTCCTGTTGAGGAGCAAGCTGAGGAGCTTCCCCCCCCCACCACCCCAACTTCTCAAGCAGAAGAGCAGGAGGAAGAGAGCGGTCCTGTGAGCCTCATTCAGGAAGGTAAATATGTGCACAATGATTAATAACATTTCAACAACAAAATGTAGATATAAAAATGGACAACATATAAAGCGCACCTGTCAGATTGTAGAACCATAATATGGTATTGATGCTAGAAGTATACAGGTAGTGCATAATTATTAGGCAAGTTGTATTTTTTGAGGATTCATTTTATTATTGAACAACAACCATGTTCTCAATGAACCCCAAAAACTCATTAATATCAAAGCTGAATTTTTTTGGAAGTAGTTTTTAGTTTGTTTTTAGTGTTAGTTATTTTCGGGGGATATCTGTGTGTGCAGGTGACTACTATTACTGTGCAGAATTATTAGGCAACTTAACCAAAAAATAAATAGATAGCCATTTCAATGATTTATTTTTAACAGTGAAACCAATATAACATCTCGACATTCACAAATACACATTTCTGACATTTAAAAACAAAACAAAAACAAATCAGTGACCAATATAGCCACCTTTCTTTGCAAGGACACTCAAAAGCCTGACATCCATGGATTCTGTCAGTGTTTTGATCTGTTCACCATCAACATTGCGTGCAGCAGCAACCACAGCCTGCCAGACACTGTTCAGAGAGGTGTACTGTTTTCCCTCCTTGTAAATCCCACATTTGATGATGGACCACAGGTTCTCAATGGGGTTCAGATCAGGTGAACAAGGAGGCCATGTCATTACTTTTTTTTATTTAATACCCTTTCTTGCCAGCCACGCTGTGGAGTACTTTGACACGTGTGATGGAGCATTGTCCTGCATGAAAATCATGTTTTTCTTGAAGGATGGTGACTTTTTCCTGTACCACTGCTTGAAGAAGGTCTCTTCCATAATCTGGCAGTAGGACTGGGAGTTGAGCTTG
The DNA here is from genome assembly GCF_905171775.1 of Rana temporaria. NCBI lineage: Eukaryota > Metazoa > Chordata > Amphibia > Anura > Ranidae > Rana > Rana temporaria. The sequence goes on from NC_053494.1 coordinate 9,343,924, forward strand.
ACTCCATCCTCAATCCGAAAAGGCCCCACAAGCTCATCTTTGATGATACCAGCCCAAACCAGTACTCCACCACCACCTTGCTGGCGTCTGAGTCGGACTGGAGCTCCCTGCCCTTTACCAATCCAGCCACGGGCTCTTCCATCTGGCCCATCAAGACTCACTCTCATTTCAGCAGTCCATAAAACCTTAGAAAAATCTTTCTTGAGATATTTATTGGCACAGTCTTGACGTTGCAGCTTGTGTGTCTTGTTCAGTGGTCATCGTCTTTCAGCCTTTCTTACCTTGGCCATGTCTCTGGGTATTGCACACCTTGTGCTTTTGGGCACCCCAGTGATGTTGCAGCTCTGAAATATGGCCAATCTTGTGGCAAGTGGCATCTTGGCAGCTGCACGCTTAACTTTTCTCAGTTCATGGGCAGTTATTTTGCACCTTTGTTTTTCCACACGCTTCTTTTGTTTGATGATCACGCTTCAGAAGCTTTGCAACTTTAAGAGTGCTGCATCCCTCTGCTAGATATCTCTCTATTTTGGACTTTTCAGAGTCTGTCAAATCCTTCTTTTGGCCAATTTTGCCAAAGAAAAGGAAATTGACTAATAATTATGCACACCTGATATAGAGTGTTGATGTCATTAGACCACACACCTTCTCATTACAGAGATGTACATTACCTAATATGCCTAATCTGTAGTAGGCTTTCGAGCCTATACAGCTTGGAGTAAGACAACATGCATAAAGAGGATGATGTGGTCCAAATACTCATTTGCCTAATAATTCTGCACTCCCGGGATGTGTTAGACACATAACAAGTGTATACACATGATAATGATTGATTAATAAGCAAAAAAAAATATTTATTTATTTGGTAACGTTATTTGAAATCCAAATGTTTTTTTATTATATCCTAAAAGCATCAAGAGATCTGAGGAGGCAAAATATACTCATCCAAAAGACGCACCAGAAGATCCTTCAGAACCAGCGGAAGATGAGCTACCTCAACCAACAAAATGCTCTGCTAGAGCAGCAGCTATCGGGTCAGATTGCGGAAATGCACAGCATTCAGAAACGGATTGAGAGCTATATTTAAATTTATTTTTGTATTAAAAAAACTTATTTTTTGGAAATGTTTCATTTCTTTTTGAGATAGAGTTGTAGGTTTTTAAACACATCTAACTTCACATCAAACAAATCAACATCAACACATTTAACTTCATAATAAGCAAAAACATTTTATACTATTATTTTATTTAACATTAACCTAGGACAAACTAAAGCACACGACACAGACACGACGAACACAAAATAAACTGTTGAAAAATGAACATAACAAAAGCAACAATATATATATATATACAAAGAGAGAGAGAGGGAGAGCAAGAAAGAGAGAGAATGCAGATGAGCTCTTGCAGTCAGCCAATGGTTGCAGTATAAATGCCGCAAAACAGGGTTTAACATAAGGTTCATTGTTATAGTTACACTTGCTGTTTAGATCCGGTCTGGTAGTCCGGTCTGGTAGCTTGTAGCGGAGGCTGTTGGTGGATCCGCTGTGCCAGAAAGGTCATGAAGCTTTACTCAGCATGGAGGCAGCAGCAGGAGTATTAAAATATAATATAACTAGACAATGCATTTCCTGAGGAAAATGCGAGTGGGAATGCTGAATAGCTTAATTGGTGAGCCCCTTGCCAAAGACATTCACCATAACCACTACACTATCTTTAGGACACACAGCTTCTTTCTCTATCTGCAAAGTATAGAGTATGCTGACTTCCTGGTCGCCCCTCCCCCCTCAATAGGTTTCCCCTCCCCCCCAGGTCAGTGAGGAGGAATATTGCACTGAGGTCAGGAAAGTTATTTATGGAAAGAAATAACATTACAAACGCTTTTAATTCACAGATCTAATACATGATTTAAGCCTCCAAACAAAGCTTAATAAATCCTCAAACGTACATGCAATTGATACAACGACTACACCGTTTGAAATACACGGCCCTTGTAAACGCATCGATATGAAATTTATGTAGATAAACTTAAAAATGTGGCCATGTCTGCGATTTAGAAAAGAGCGTCTTTGTGAGTTCTGCAGCAACATTTTTTAGATAATTTCACATGAGAGTCTATGAGACATAATTTCTGGCTGTTGCTCCAATAATTAAAACTAAAATACGTATCGCAGAATTGGTCACATTGCCATAAACCAGACAAGCATAGCTACGTTTTGATATAAAAATTGTGTTTGAAAAGTAGATCTTGTGGGCGTGAGACCAATTTGTTTCCCCTTTTTGTAAAGATATTTTTAATTACAAAGATCTCCAATGTTAAGGTCACATGACAGACTCTAAATCCCCTCCATAGGATTCCATTATAACCTATTGCATTTTTGTGAAAAATTCGCAAAACGTAAATTGCGTTTTCACCAAAAAATTGTAAACGATAACGATCTGAAAAGTCATAGCCGGATAGCTAAATATTTTGTGACCGCTTTAAAGGTTTTTCAGTGTCTGTAAGTGAAAGTATGAAGTAGCTGAAACTTTTGGCATGGCATGTGAATTCAAAGGGGAAAAGGATGTTCTCATTGACTTCAATGTTTAAAAAAAGGGTCTAAAAGCTTAAAATTTATAAAAGTGTAAAAAGTAGAAAAAAACTTGAAGAAGTCCCATCATTAGCTGAACGAGACGAACATTTTTACAGTTGAATGGTCTCAATAGCTGAAAGTATGCCGAAGTTACGCAGAACCAAAAAACGTAAGGAATAATAAGATTACTAAATTTACGGATATCAATACTGGAAATGTTTATTAAAGCATTCACACTAATTAAGATTAATACATTTACGGGTATCCATACTAGGAATGCTTATTAAAGCATTCCCACTAAGTATCACACAGGCATGATTTACAAGCAGTAGTGGTAATAGTAATACATAGCATAAAAACACTTGGGGAATACTTTACAGCATCAGTAGTGGTCATAGTAGTCAATAGTGTACCAAAAAATTGGGACACAGGTGTCTTGACTGAGCTGTAATAGTAGTAGTAGACATTGACAATACAGTGTCAAATCACTCGGGCAAGAGGTGCCATGATGAACAGCAGTCTTAATAAGAGTATATAGGGTGTGAAATAACTGATGACATAGGTGTCTTGACTGGGCAGCAGAAGCAGCAGTAGTAGTATTAACAGTAGTAGTTGATACAGAGTCATATCACATGGGCAGGAGGTGCCATGATGAACAGCAGTAGGAATAGGAGTATATAGAGTGTCAAATAACTGCTGACATAGGTGTCTTGACTGGGCAGCAGCAGCAGAAGCAGCAGTAGTATTAACAGTAGTAGTTGATACAGAGTCGTATCACATGGGCAGGAGGTGCCATCATGAACAGCAGTAGGAATAGGAGTATATAGAGTGTCAAATAACTGCTGACATAGGTGTCTTGACTGGGCAGCAGCAGCAGCAGAAGCAGCAGCAGTAGTATTAACAGTAGTAGTTGATACAGAGTCATATCACATGGGCAGGAGGTGCCATGATGAACAGCAGTAGGAATAGGAGTATATAGAGTGTCAAATAACTGCTGACATAGGTGTCTTGACTGGGCAGCAGCAGCAGAAGCAGCAGTAGTATTAACAGTAGTAGTTGATACAGAGTCATATCACATGGGCAGGAGGTGCCATCATGAACAGCAGTAGGAATAGGAGTATATAGAGTGTCAAATAACTGCTGACATAGGTGTCTTGACTGGGCAGCAGCAGCAGCAGAAGCAGCAGCAGTAGTATTAACAGTAGTAGTTGATACAGAGTCATATCACATGGGCAGGAGGTGCCATGATGAACAGCAGTAGGAATAGGAGTATATAGAGTGTCAAATAACTGCTGACATAGGTGTCTTGACTGGGCAGCAGCAGCAGAAGCAGCAGTAGTATTAACAGTAGTAGTTGATACAGAGTCATATCACATGGGCAGGAGGTGCCATGATGAACAGCAGTAGGAATAGGAGTATATAGAGTGTCAAATAACTGCTGACATAGGTGTCTGGAAGCAGCAGCAGCAGCAGAAGCAGCAGTAGTATTAACAGTAGTAGTTGATACAGAGTCATATCACATGGGCAGGAGGTGCCATGATGAACAGCAGTAGGAATAGGAGTATATAGAGTGTCAAATAACTGCTGACATAGGTGTCTTGACTGGGCAGCAGCAGCAGCAGAAGCAGCAGCAGTAGTATTAACAGTAGTAGTTGATACAGAGTCATATCACATGGGCAGGAGGTGCCATCATGAACAGCAGTAGGAATAGGAGTATATAGAGTGTCAAATAACTGCTGACATAGGTGTCTTGACTGGGCAGCAGCAGCAGCAGAAGCAGCAGCAGTAGTATTAACAGTAGTAGTTGATACAGAGTCATATCACATGGGCAGGAGGTGCCATCATGAACAGCAGTAGGAATAGGAGTATATAGAGTGTCAAATAACTGCTGACATAGGTGTCTTGACTGGGCAGCAGCAGCAGCAGAAGCAGCAGCAGTAGTATTAACAGTAGTAGTTGATACAGAGTCATATCACATGGGCAGGAGGTGCCATGATGAACAGCAGTAGGAATAGGAGTATATAGAGTGTCAAATAACTGCTGACATAGGTGTCTTGACTGGGCAGCAGCAGCAGCAGAAGCAGCAGCAGTAGTATTAACAGTAGTAGTTGATACAGAGTCATATCACATGGGCAGGAGGTGCCATCATGAACAGCAGTAGGAATAGGAGTATATAGAGTGTCAAATAACTGCTGACATAGGTGTCTTGACTGGGCAGCAGCAGCAGCAGAAGCAGCAGCAGTAGTATTAACAGTAGTAGTTGATACAGAGTCATATCACATGGGCAGGAGGTGCCATGATGAACAGCAGTAGGAATAGGAGTATATAGAGTGTCAAATAACTGCTGACATAGGTGTCTTGACTGGGCAGCAGCAGCAGCAGAAGCAGCAGCAGTAGTATTAACAGTAGTAGTTGATACAGAGTCATATCACATGGGCAGGAGGTGCCATCATGAACAGCAGTAGGAATAGGAGTATATAGAGTGTCAAATAACTGCTGACATAGGTGTCTTGACTGGGCAGCAGCAGCAGCAGAAGCAGCAGCAGTAGTATTAACAGTAGTAGTTGATACAGAGTCATATCACATGGGCAGGAGGTGCCATGATGAACAGCAGTAGGAATAGGAGTATATAGAGTGTCAAATAACTGCTGACATAGGTGTCTTGACTGGGCAGCAGCAGCAGAAGCAGCAGTAGTATTAACAGTAGTAGTTGATACAGAGTCATATCACATGGGCAGGAGGTGCCATCATGAACAGCAGTAGGAATAGGAGTATATAGAGTGTCAAATAACTGCTGACATAGGTGTCTTGACTGGGCAGCAGCAGCAGCAGAAGCAGCAGCATTAGTATTAACAGTAGTAGTTGATACAGAGTCATATCACATGGGCAGGAGGTGCCATGATGAACAGCAGTAGGAATAAGAGTATATAGAGTGTTAAACAACTGCTGACATAGGTGTATTGACTGGGCGGCAGCAGCAGCTGAAGCAGCAGCATTAGTATTAACAGTAGTAGTTGATACAGAGTCATATCACATGGGCAGGAGGTGCCATGATGTACAGCAGTCTTAATAAGAGTATATAGGGTGTGAAATAACTGCTGACATAGGTGTCTTGACTGGGCAGCAGAAGCAGCAGTAGCAGTATTAACAGTAGTAGTTGATACAGAGTCATATCACATGGGCAGGAGTTGCCATGATGTACAGCAGTCTTAATAAGAGTATATAGGGTGTGAAATAACTGCTGACATAATTGTCTTGACTGATCCAAAGGAGTCATGGGAGAAAATCATGTGGTCAGATGAGACTATAATATAATTTTTTGATCATAATTTCACTAACCGTGTTCGGAGGAAGAATAATGATGAGTACCATGCAAGAACGCCATCCCTAATGTGAAGCATGGGGGTGGTAGCATCATGCTTTGGTGGTGTTTTTCTGCACATGGGACAGGGTGACTGCACTGTATTAAGGAGAGGATGACCGGGGCCATGTATTGCAAGATTTTGGGCAACAACCTCCTTCCCTGAGTTAGAGCTTTGAAGATGGGTCGAGGCTGGGTCTTCCAACATGAGAATGACCCAAAGCACACAGCCAGGATAACCAAGGATTGGCTCTGTAAGGAGCATATCAAGGTTCTGGCGTGGCCTAGCCAGTCTCCAGACCTAAACCCAATAGAGAATCTTTGGAGGGAGCTCAAACTCCGTGTTTCTCAGCGATAGCCCAGAAACATGACTGATGTAGAGAAGATCTGTGTGGAGGAGTGGGCCAAAATCCCTCCTCCAGTGTGTGCAAAGCTGGTGTAAAACTACAAGAAATGTTTGACCGCTGTAATTGCAAAGAAAGCCTACTGTACCAAATATTAACATTGATTTTCTCTGATGTTGAAATAGTTATATTCAGCACTGTAAATACATCAGGTCCGGGGCTTCATCAGGGAATGCATGGCAAGGGACCCTTCAGCGCCCTGAACCGACGACGGGTGCCAGAAAGTCACCGCCGATCCAGGACTCATTCATCTTTATGAATGTGAGTCTGTCCACGGAGTCTGTGGACAGACGGGTCCTCTTGTCCGTGACCACCCCACCTGCCGCGCTGAATGTCCGCTCAGATAGTACGCTGGAGGGGGGCAAGACAATAACTCCAGCGCATACTGAGCGAGCTCGCGGCAGGTGTCCAATCTGGCAACCCAGTACTCCATGGGGTCGTCGGTGCTCATACTGTCAGAAGCACCGACGGACGCCATGTAGTCTGCCACCATGTGGGCCAGCCGCTGGTGGTGACTGCTGCTGCTGCTGCTGGTGGTGGTACTGGGTCGCTCGGTTTGGAAGAACATCCTCATCTCTTCCATTAGGTCCCCTGCTCGGCTGCAGCTGGGTGCAGCCACCTGCTGGGTGAGATGAGGGGGGACAACTGGAGGCCGGGGAGTTGCCTGCTCCAACCGTCTGACAATGGCTGCCTGCAGTTCTTCCATCCGGTGCTGCCTCCGGCTGGCTGGGATGAACTGCTCCAGTTTCCCCTTGCACCTGGGATCCAAAAGGGTGGCCATCCAGAAATCATCCCTCGTCTTGATGGTCTTAACCCGGGGGTCCCTCCTGAGGCATCTCAGCATGTGGGCAGCCATGGGGAAGAGCACAGCCCGCTGTGACTCCTCAATGCTGGCCAGGTGAATGAGGTGCGACTCTTCTTCCCTGAGGCGCTGCTGGTCAAACTCAGACATGCCCAACCCCCGGACTATCGGTGCCCCCAACACCGGCTCTCCCTCCTGACCAGGCCCTGACTCCGGGACGACACCAGCAACCACCTCCTCCTCCTCTTCATCATCATCCTCCTCCTCCTCCTCCTCCTCCTGGTCCTGGCCCTGGTCTCGGTGGAGCATTGCTGACTCCTCCTGCTCCACCAAGGCACTCTCCCCAGCCTCGAGCAGGCGATCTAGTGTCCTCTCCAGCATGAACAGTATTGGCAGCACGCTATTGAGGCCAATTTGCTCACTGCTGACCATCTTGGTCGCCTGCTCGAAGGAGGACAACACTTGGCAGACCTGGTTTATCTGCCCCCACTGCGCACAGGCGATGAAAGGGAGTTGTGGTGAAGCCCTCTGAGTGCCTAGTTCCATCAGGTACTCCCTCACCGCCCTTTGCTGCTCCCACAACCTCTTCAGCATGTGGAGGGTGGAGTTCCACCGCGTCACACTGTCCACAATCAGCCTGTGAAGGGGCAGATTGTACTTCCGCTGCAATTTGGACAGGGACGCGGTAGCGGTTGGGGAGCGCCTGAAGTGGCTGGCAATCCTACGCGCCTTTGCCACAATGTCACTCAACCCTGGATAAGTGCGCAGGAACTTCTGCACCACCAGGTTGAGGACATGTGCCAGACAGGGCACGTGCGTCAGACTGCCAGCATGGAGGGCGGCGAGTAGGTTGCTGCCGTTATCGCAGACAACCATACCTGGCTGGAGCCTTCGGGGTGTCAGCCACTTCTGGACCTGAGCTTGAAGTGCTTTCAGCACTTCTTCTGCAGTGTGTCTCCGGTCCCCTAAACTAACAAGCTGGAGCACGGCCTGACAGTGCACGTGCCCCACACTTGAGTAGCTACGGGGGCGCTTGCTGGGAGGCTCAGCAGCTGCGGAGACAGTGGCTTGAGGGAGACCAGCAGTTCTCCCCTGGACACCCCGGGGCGGCACCACAAGATCGGTTGCCGACGATCCCTCACCGACGCCTCGGAGGGAAACCCAATGGGCCGTGAAGCTGATGTAGCGTCCCTGCCCATGCCTGCTGGTCCAGCCATCCATTGTCAGATGAACCCTGTCGCTGACAGCGTGATCCAGCGACAGGGTTACATTCTGCACAATGTGCTGGTGTAGGGCAGGGACACCAGTCCTGGCAAAGAAATGGCGGCTGGGGACACGCCATTGGGGTTGGGCCTGCTCCAACATCTGCCTGAAGGGGTTGCTGTCAACTATGTTGAAGGGCAGCAGATGTTGGGCAATAACCCTTGCCAGGAGCCCATTGAGGGAACGCACACGTCGGTCTCCAGGGGGGAAGGGAGTGGTGCGGTCAAAGGCGTCTGAAATCGACGCCTGGCGCCGGACGGCAGTGCGGGACACAGACGTGGAGGGTGCTGTGGAAGTAGAGGTCTGGCTGCCGGTACCAGTACCTCTACTAGAGGGAGCGGGGGGGCATGACCTGCTGGAAACAGATGAAGATGTGGCAGGGGCTGCTGTACCCTGCTCACGTGTGGTGGTGGCGCTGCTACCACCACCACGCTTCATCTCTTCATACAACGCCCAGTGGTTTATCCTCAGGTGCTGGTTCAGGGCTGTGGTACCCACCCGAGCCAAACACTTCCCTCTCTTCACCCTCACTTTACAAATCCGGCAGATGGCCACGGTAGGGTTGTCTGCCACCAGGGTAAAGAAATTCCAGACAGGTGACTTCAGCACCGCCCTCCTGTCAGATGGGGTGACGCTTACTTGCACCTGCTGGGATTCGGTGCGCACAGGTGGAGCTGCCTGCTGCTGCTGCTGCTGCTGCTGCTCCTCCTCCTGACACCTCCTGCTGCCATCACCAGTGGAGACCCTGACGATGGTCTCCCTGGTGGTGACCTGGCGCACCGTTTCACCAGGGTGCCTACCTTCCCCGTCGTCACTGACGTAGTGAGCCGACGCGTCAGATGGCAACCATGATGGGTCACCCTCTTCGCCCCCAGAGATGTCAGACCAAGGGCTGAGATGTGTTGGTCTGAGGGAACCACGTGACATGGAGCCTCTAGCCTGGCTCCGCTGTCCCCTCACCCACGCCTGGGTCTGACTAGGTGCTGCTGTTTCCTGCACCAAAACAGCAGCACCAGTTTGAAGGGATGTCTCTGGGATACTGCCAGCAGGTATCCCATCCTCCTCATCCATCCCTTCAAAAAGGTCCTGACCATCAGGACAGAGCTGGAGGTCTGCCTGATGCATGGCCTCCCCCAAGAGATCCCTATCACTGTCGCTGTCGAACAGTAAGATGCTGGACTCTTGGGGGCTGGGGGGGGGTAGTACAGGCAACGGTGTAATGGTGGTACTACTGTGAGTCGGGACCGACGACTCAGTGGCACTGCTGTGCCCCATGTAGTCCACCACTACTTGAGCCTGAGATGGCAATATCGGGCGGCTGCCCGATGGGAAGAACTCCCGGATCAGGCGTACTCCCCTTGCACCCGATCCTCTACCACTAGTAGGGGCACGAGAGGTACCCCGTGCTGGCAGCGATCCAGCACTGGGAGTAACTCCCCTACCCCTGCTGCCACGGCCACGGATGCCGCTCATTATTGCTGATATGTGTGTGGGGGGGTTAAACTTTATTGGGGGGGAAAATGTGAACAAAATGTGTTTTTGTGTTTTTTTTACAAGACAGGCACGCAGACAAAGACGTACACAGACAGCTACTAAACTATAAGAAAAGTAGTACACCAGACAAGGACTACAAAATTAAAGAAAAAAAAAAAAGCACTAAACAAACACTAACTTTTTTTTTTTTTTTTTTTTTAAACACAAAACACAGACACTAAACACACACTAAGCTAAGCTAGATGAAATAAATGTACACTAACAGTGTGTACACTTACTACACAAAATTTAACTAAACTGAACACAAAACTTAGCTTTTATAAAAGCTCTTTAGGGAAAACTAAACAAAATTTGAACTGAGATGCCTATCAAATATCACTGAACAGCGAACCTGCAAGATCTAACAGTAACACAAGATGAACAAAACTTAGCTTTTAGAAAAGCTCTTTTATAAAGCTCAGATCAATATGTGTTCTGAAATCTCTTGCAAATATAACTGAACAGGGAGGATTGCAGGATCAAACAGTAACACAAATGAAAAAAACAGCACAAAACAGCACAAAACGTAGCTTTGAAAAAAGCTCTTGGGTCTATTGCTTTGAAAAAAGCAGTTGATATACTGGAAAAGATCCACTGGAATCACTAAATAGCAATGCTGGTGATGATCTAAATCAATCAAGAACAAAGACACAGGAAACCAGGAACACAGAAACAGCCTCCACACTCTATAGCCAGCTTCTGAATCTGCAATGAAATGGTGCTGGGAGTGAGCTTATATAATGTCCATGCAGGCAGGTTCCTATTGGTTGCTAACCTGTGACGAGTGTGGAAGGAGAACTCTGATTGGCTCTGATGCAAAAGGGCGGAGCAAATAATCGCGCAATATTCCTATTGCCGAATATTCGCATTGCGAATATTCGGCAATATAAAATGATCGCTTCAGCTACTCGGCCCAATGGCTCTAATCATACCAGCAATGCTTTCAGACGTCTATGGAGATCACTAGGATGTGATCTGTTTTAAAAATGAAACTGTAAAAATCGCTCTGATGCGGAAGATCGGGGCGAGGAAAATAATCGCGCGATATTGCGTTTGCCGAATAATCGCATTGCGATCTTTCTGGAAAATTCAATGAACGCTTCAGCTACTCGGCCCAGGGTCTCTAATGATACCAGCAATGCTTTTAGACGTCGATGGAGATATCTAGGATGTGATCTGATTCAAAAAAAAAATTGTAAAAAATCGAATATTCGGAATTGCGAATATTCACCGCGAATTTCGAAATATAGCGCGATTTCTCGAATATGCTATATTCGAGTCGAATATTCGCAATGCGAATATTCGTGAGCAACACTACTGACACCCCCACTACAGCCCCTGAGACCTCAACTACAGCTCCTGACACCGGCAATACAGCCCCTCAGACCTCAACTACAGCCCCTGACAACCCCACTACAGCCCTTGAGACCTCAACTATAGCCCCTGACACCCCCACTACAGCCTCTGAGATCTCAACTTCAGCTCCTGACACCCCCACTACAGCTCCTGAGATCTCAACTACAGCTCCTGACACCCCCACTACAGCCCCTGACACCCCCACTACAGCCCCTGAGATCTCAACTACAGCTCCTGACACCCCCACTACAGCCCCTGACACCCCCACTACAGCCCCTGAGACCTCAACTACAGCCCATGACACCCCACTACAGCCCCTGACACCCCCACTACAGCCCCTGAGATCTCAACTTCAGCTCCTGACACCCACACTACAGCCCCTGAGACCTCAACTACAGGTCCTGACACCCCCACTACAACCCCTGAGACCTCAACTACAGGTTCTGACACCACCCACTACAGCCCCTGAGACCTCAACTACAGCTTCTGACACCGGCAATACAGCCCCTCAGACCTCAACTACAGCTCCTGACACCCCCACTAACCCCCTCTGGGAAGCTCTCTCCAGAGGGGGTTAGCTTGTGGCCGCGCTCCTGTGCCATACAATCGGTGTCCATGTATGACTTGGCCCCACCCCGCCCGGCGGCCACGTCATTGGATTGGATTGACAGCAGTGGGAGCCAATGGCTGCGCTGCTTTCAATCTATCCAATTAAAAGCTGGCAAGACCTGAGGGTAAAGCAACGCAGGATCGTGCCCACGGAGATTCGGGGCTCAGCTAAGTAAAACGGGGGCTCAGCTTTACAGCCCCTTTAATGCATTCTATGCATTAAGATAGAAAAAACCTTCTCTGTGCAGCAGTCCCCTTAATACTTACCTGAGCCCGTTTTTATCCAGCGATGTTGCAGGAGTGTCTAAGATAAGGTGACCATATTTGTTAAATGAAATCTGGGGACATATTTTTTTATTTTACTAGTAATGGAGGCAATCAGCGACTCTCTGCCTGTCGCCGCCGCCCACCTCACAGCCTATCATGTCTCACTCTCCGGGCCCCGGCTACTACTGGGACTGGGACTACTGCAATGGGATATGGCCTTCTTGGAACAGTATACTAAAGAACACATGGTTCCGACAGGCCTCCGTTAGGATATATCTCCACAACAAGGGGACCCCGATATTGAATCCTGGTTTCAATACTTTAATGAGGTGGGAAAAACCATTAGATGAACATGTCAATCAATTTAGAGAATACATGTGGATGTAAAGGCTAATGTATTGTGAAATCATAATTGAAAATATTGATGGAGCCTAACCAAAGCTGATCACAAAAGCAGTACCCAATACAGTAATTAGCCAAAAATTTAAAAATAATAAATAAAATAAAAATAAAAACAATTGAAAATAAGAATAAAAAATAAAAATTATAATATAGAATAAAATATAAATAAAAAATACCAGTGCACCTAGGAATTGTCGATAAAGCAGTTGACATCTACCTCTATATTGAGGCCATGCGGTTCATAACATTTAAGCGTATGTACCCACATCATCTCAGATCTAGAGATACTCCTAACTAAATCACTGCCTCTCCAATGGGCCTGATATTTGTCTATCCCCAAGAAGGTCGTACCTGTGGGATCTTTATTGTGGGCCAACAAATAGTGTTTGGAAACTGAGTGATTGGGAAAACCACTATATATGTTGGCCAGATGTTCATTCAAACGTATTTGTAAAGAACGTTTAGTCCTGCCCACATATTGTAGCCCACACGGGCATTGGAGCAAATAGACAACTCCCATAGTGGAACATTTGCTAAATGATTCGATCTGATAACTTTTTGATGTACAACTAGAGCGAAAGCTGATGTTTTTTTTAGGGGTGCCACTGTTTATTGCACAAACCTGACAACGACCACATTTAAAAAAGCCCACAAGTCCAGATAGAAACATGGATTGAATCCTCGGTGGGTTCAGCACATTCGGTGCCAGTTTGTTTTTCAATGATGATGAACCCCTGAACACCACCTGAGGTTTATCGGGCAGGATAGCATTTAGAACCTTATCGCTTTTTAAAACATGCCAATGTTTGGCCATAATATGCTTCACATTGGCTTGTTGGCAAGAAAAATCAGTGACAAAGGGACTCTTAAATCCACTAGCCAAGACACTTTTTGGCTTGCTCTTAAGTAGGTCCTCCCTGTTGGTATTGGTTACCATTTCTAATGTTCCCAACAGTGAACTACGACAATACCCCTTCTCCACAAACCGCTCAGTCAGGACATCAGCCTGTCTGAGGAAAGTATCGTGATCACTACAATTCCTTTTCAAACAAAGAAATTGGCCCTTAGGCACAGCCTTAAAGCGGTGGTTCACCCAAAAATCGAATTTCTGTCACTAGATCCAGCATACTGCTGACATCTGCAGTATGCTGGATTACTTTTTATTTTTTTTGTATTTCTTCTCCTGCACGGAGCGGCGTATCCTTCCGGGTATAGGCGTTCCTAAATAAAGCGCAGGTGATTGACGGGCTTGGATACCGCGTCACACCATCCGGAAATAGCCGACGTGACTCTCGGCAATTTACGGCGCCTGCGCAGTCAGCTCTACACGGCAGGCGCAGGCGCCGTAAGCAGCGGAGAATCACGTCGGCTATTTCCAGATGGCGTGACGCGCTTATCAAGCTCAGTCAATCAACTGAGCTTGATTTAGGAACGCCTATTCCCCGACGGATTCCCCGCTCGGAGCCGGAGAAGAGATACGGCTACAACGATAAGTACAAAAAAAATAAAAAAATACAGCATACTGCAGATGTCAGCAGTATGCTGGATCTAGTGACAAAATGTTGATTTTCGGGTGAACCTCCGCTTTAAGCCATGTAGCATGATGACAGCTATCTTGTGGAATGAAGGAATTCCTGTCTGTGGTTTTGAAGTATGTTGACGTAACAAACTTCTCATTTTCCACACCAATAACCAAGTCCAAAAAATAGATTTTTCCTTGCTGGCTTTGTAGTTAAAGAGGAGTTCCACCCAAATTTGGAACTTCCTCTTAACCCACTCCTCTCCCCCTTACATGCCACATTTGGCATGTAATTTTTTTGGGGGGGGAGTGGGGGCTTCAGGAAGAGTGGGACTTCCTGTCCCACTTCCTCCTTCCTGTAGGCGACTAAGCTTAATCGCCTTCAGGAAGGGGCTGCTGTAGGCGATCGCCTAGGACACGTCACAGGTCCTAGGCGATCTCCCGGCCAATTACATGGCGCGGCGCCTGGCCGCGCCGCTCGCGCAGTGCCGCTCGCGCATGCGCAGTGGGTGCCCGGCCGTGAAGCCGAAAGCTGTCACGGCCGGGTGCCCACACTGAGAATGAAGACGCCGGCCGGGGAGGGGGGGAGAGGAGCGGACCCCCGGCCGGCGCGTCGCTGGAGCAGGTAAGTGTCTGTTTATTAAAAGCCAGCAGCTACACTTTTTGTTGCTGCTGACTTTTAATAAACATACAAATGGCTGGAACTCCCCTTTAAGGACGATACCCCTATCGTTAGCTTTAAGGAATGTCATGAAGCGAGAAAGATCATCCTCAGAACCATTCCATAGGAGGAGAATGTCGTCGATGTATTTTATTTTTATTGATGGACTTTACACTGTTATGTTGGGTCGTGTTTGTTTATTCCACTTGTTTATTTACTCACCCAACATTGTTTTTTGTCACCACTATCACTGTTTCAGTACAGTGACTATTTATTTACACATTCACTTATTTATTTAGAGAAACTATTGTTTCTTTGTTATCACTAGCGCTACATTTTTTCTCCATATCACTGTTCAATATTTGTCACATTGTCGTGTAGCAGCTGTTCCTTAGTTTAACTTTATTCAGATTAGCGCAATATTTTCCCCCTTTTCCTTTTGTACTACTGGGTGGGGAGCGCAGGAAGATCACTCCACCAGGAAAGGCAAGGAGATGACAGGCGGCTGGCCGGGACTTGAGCCAAGGCAGAAGAACATGCGAGCGGAGCTGAATGGGTATGCACCCGAAACTAAAGAAATATTCCGACCAGCATCATTAGAAAGGTAGCACAGATAATGGAAAAAATACACCCCCTAAGCTAGTAGGAGCGGCAGAATGTGGGGGGGGGGGGGGGGTGTAATTCAGATTTTTTTTTGTTTTTTATTCTGCACTGACTGTCTTTGAAATTGCCCCAGCCCCTGTTCAAATCCAATCCTGGGACAGACAGGGGTCAGACTTGGTCCGGGGACAGTGTCCTCAATCCAGGGACTGTCCCCCGAAACTGGGGATCTCTGGACACCCTATTCTAAGCTGCCCGGGACTCCTCTCCTCATTGGCTGAGACAGCAGTGCGGTGAGATTGGCTCCCGCTGCTGCCTATCAAAACCATTCAGCCAATCAGGAGAGAGAGAGGGGTCGCAGCTCCATGTCTGAATGGGTTACCCCCTTTTTCTTATTTTTTTTTGTGTATTTTTGTTTCCTTATTTATTTATCCCGATTGTTTCTTTTTTTCTTGATAAACTTTCCCCCTTTCCCCTCCCCCCTCCTTTTTTTTATTTTTATATACATATATTATAGACACATGGGGGCAGATCCACAAAAGAATTACGCCGGCGTATCAAGTATCTCTTGATACGCCGCGTATCTAAAAAACAAGATATGACGGCATCTCGGATCGATCCGACAGGCGTACGTCTTAGTACACGGTCGGATCTTAGATGCAATTTTTCGGCGGCCGCTAGGTGGCGTTTCCTTCGAATTCCGCGTCGAGTATGCAAATTAGCTAGTTACGGCGATCCACGAACGTACGTCCGGCCGGCGCATTTTTTTACGTCGTTTGCGTTCGGCTTTTTCCGGCGTATAGTTAAAGCTTTCTATATGGTGGCGTACTCAATGTTAAGTATGGCCGTCGTTCCGCCTCGCATTTTTAAATGTAGTTTACGTCGGGTCAAGACGCATTTACATAAAACACGCCCCCATCACAGAGATTTGAATGCCGCGCCATTACGCCACTAAAGATACACTACGCCGCTGTAACTTACGGCGCAGATTCTTTGTGGATTTGAAAAAAAAGGTAAGTTACGGCGGCGTAGTGTATCTTAGATACACTAGGCCCGGCGGATAAATGCGCCGCTGTACGTGGATCTGCCCCTAGCACTTTTAGAGAGTATCGAGTCTAGAACTTTAGAACCCAAACATATAATTTCCATAGATGCAAATCACTTTGCACATGCACTTTAGTGAATATTGATTCTAGAACTCTAGATCTTAAACACACAGGGGCAGATCCTCAAAGAAATTACGCCGGCGTATCTGTTGATACACCGCGTAATTTCAAATTTTGCGCGTCGTATCTTTGTTTTGGTATCCACAAAACAAGATACGACGGCATCTGTGTTAGATCCGACAGGCGTATGCCTTAGTACGCCGTCGGATCTTGTAATTTTTCTGCGTCCACTAGGCGGCGTTCCCGTCGTATTCCGCGTCGAGTATGCAAATGAGCTATTTCCGACGATCCACGAACGTACGAGTGGTCGTCGCATTTTTTTACGTCGTTTCCGTTCAGCTTTTTCCGGCGTATAGTTAAAACTGCTATCTGGTGGCGTACTCAATGTTAAGTATGGCCGTCAATCCTGCGTCTAATTTTGAAAATGTTATGTTGTTTGCGTAAGTCGTCCATAAATGGGGCTGGACGCCATTTACGTTCCCGTCGAAATCAATGACGTCCTTGCGACGTCATTTGGAGCAATGCACCCTGGGAGTTTTTACAGACGGCGCATGCGCAGTTCGTTCGGCGCGGGGACGCGCTTCATTTAAATAAAACACGCCCCCTACCCGCCCAATTTGAATTCCACCGCGAGAGATGCACTACGCCGCCGTAACTTACGGCGCAAATTCGTTGAGGATTCAAACCAACTCAAAGTAAGTTACAGCGGCGTAGCGTATTTGACATCTGCGCCGGGCGCAGCGTATGTATGTGGATCTGCCCCACAATATATAAAAAAATCCTTTCTTTTTTTTTTTTTTTTATAAATGGAAACTTACCAGTCCAGGGCACCCGCGATGTCGGCAGCCTAAGCTAATCAATCGCGCGGGTCTCGGCTGCCCCGCCGCCATCCTCGGCTTCACCTCTCGGTTCCCTACTGCGCATGCGCAAGTCGCTCTGCGCGTTCTCACTGGTCCCTGCTGTCTTCTGGGACCAATGTGTTTCCCAGAAGACAGCAGGGGAGGACAGTGTATGCGCCGGACATGACGTAGGTCACCCCAATCCCTGCGGTGATCTATGTCAGGAAGTGGGAGCAAATACCTGTATTAGACAGGTTTCTGCTTCCCCCTCCCCTTGACAACGGAGGGAGGAGGGTTCCAAAAAGTGGAAGTTCCATTTTTGGGTGGAACTCCACTTTAACCACTTCAGCCCCGGAAGATTTTACCCCCTTCCTGACCAAAGCACTTTTTTGCGATTCGGCACTGCGTCACTTTAAAGCGGAGGTTCACCCAAATAACATGTATATAAGATCATATTCTTTATACTTCCAACATGTACAGTATGCTTTTTTTTTGGCTGTACATACCTTATTATGGCTATTTTCCATCCGGCTTCCGGGTACTCACCCCCGCAGTAGTAGGCGTTTCTATGCAGAGGCGCAATGTCACCTGGGACTTCGCCCAGATGATTGACGGACTTGAGAAAAATTTCCCCCTGGCAGGTAAGGCCCCCCCCCTATTACGTAGGCTCGTCACGAGAGTCACAGAGTTTCCGAAAGTAGCCGAACTGCGAGTCAGCTCTACACGGCTCCTAGTCGGTGCGCAGGCGCCGTGTAGAGCTGACTCGCAGTTCGACTACCTTCGGAAACTCAGTGACTCTCGTGACGCACCTACGCAACAGGGGGGGGGCCTTATCCGCCGGGGGGAACTTTTTCTCAAGGACGTCAATAATCTGGGCGAAGTCCCAGGTGATATTGCGCCTCTGCATAGAAACGCCTACTTCCGCGGGAGTGAGTACCCAGAAGCCGGGTGGAAAATAGCCATAATAAGGTATGTACAGGTATATAAACAATTGAAAAATGTAATATGTAAATATGTGCTCATACACTTAGTTCCAGGCATATTCAATTAATATATAGTCACTATGGAAAGAAAGCTAATTGGAAATCAACTAATTCAATAAAAACTTTAAAAATGTATAATTATTGTAAGTAATAACTAAATATAGTATTTATGTATAATACAGCACCATTTAAATATGGTAATACAATAAAATAGGGAAATAGAAAAAAAGGACAGAGTAATGCCGCGTACACACGATTGGTCAAACCGATGAGAACAGTCTTGTAACGGTCAGGGGTTAACGCGGTTTACGATATTCCATTCCACCAACCCAAGACAGCTTATCCGACGCTCCACAATCCAGCAGACACGACCCATTCCATTCCCCAGAATAACGAGACACACAGCTCTGTTCTCTGGTTCCAAACGGATGAACACTTTAATGGTAAACTCAGCTGGTTATATACAGTTAGAAACCAAATCTGGACAATGACTCAACTCCACCCACAACATGACACAATGGGTGCTCAATACACATTCCGTTAGATAATGACATTCAGATGAGCTAATTACTGATCATTACCCAGACAGTCTGGCTCTGCGATAAGTTATTCTCACCTGCTACACAAAACACATTCCTTTAGTAAACATAATTGACATGCTAATCCACTACACCTGAAAGGTCAGACAGCTGACCTTTCAGACTGCCAACACATATCTATCATCAATAGAACTTTCACATAATACAGGGTTAGTTAGCATACACAATGAAATATCTTAGGAGCCAGACTTAATTAACACAATAGACAATAGAATGCAATCACAGCAAGCTTTTATCATTACAGCCCAGTAGACTTAATTAGCACCTTAACAGTCTATGTGTCCCCACATGAATGAGTCACTCTCCTATTGACCTGTTGGGGTCAGAATTAACCACCTGTAATATTTCAAGATATCCTGCAATAAATGATTTATCATTACTGTCCCATCTCATGTAATCCAAGATATCATTTCTCAGTCATCCTATGCCCCTATTGGAAATAGGATGACCCTAGACCCAAGAAGCTGGGCACAGGAGTACCCCGCATCCTTCAAAAGTCTCTGGGTATCACGGGCCATTCCGTTACAGGTCAGGTCATCGGACCAAAACGATCGTGTGTCGGCCCCATCGGCTATTTATCCATAGGTAAAAAAAAAGCAATCTTGTTTTAAATTTAACCGATGGATACCTAACCGATAGAAAAAAAAAACTGATCCATCGGTTAAAAATCCACGCATACTCAGAATAAAGTCGAGGGCATGCTTGGAAGCATTGAACTTCATTTTTTTCAGCACATCGTTGTGTTTTACGTCACCGCGTTCTGACACGATCATTTTTTTAACTGATGGTGTATAGGCATGACTGACCATCAGTTAGCTTCATAGGTTAACCAATGAAAACGGTCCATCAGACCGTTTTCATCGGATGGACCGATCGTGTGTACAGGGCATAATAGTAAAAGGGAAAAAATGAAGGTAAGAAAGAGAGAAAAGAGTCTAGGGTAAGAAAGTTCTCCGGAGCATCTATATTGTAAGAATATTATTAAGTTAGTACAGAAATAAAATGTTCATGTTTAGTACTTGTTTCCACTCATATTGTTGTATAATATTATAGTATTATAGTATATCAAGGTCTTCATAGGGAATTGTCAGGGCTCATAGGAAGAAAATACGTCATCCAAGGATTCCATATTTTCTCAAAATTTTGTATAGTATCGTTGGTTATGGCTTCTGATTTGGAAAGGATCATTGCTTGGTTTATTCTGTTTTTAGCTTCAGAGATCATTAATGTATTGGTTTTCCAAGCTTTGGGAATGGTTTGCTTTGCGGCTCTGGAGAAAGAGCCTAAATTGAGTGTAAGAAATATGAACTGGTTTTATATTTAAAAGCGCAATAGTTGTGTCTGGAATGATGGCTATCTTAAAGTGGAGGTTCACCCCCAAAAAAATCAATTTTTACCATTAGATTAAGGCTAATTACGGGAAGCAGAATCGGGTGTTTTTTTTTTAATCAATGCAGTACTTACCGATAGATAGATAGATGTTCTCCGTGGCTTCCGGGTATGGGCTGCGGGACTAGGCGTTCCTATTTGATTGACAGCCTTCACGTTCCAACCCCTGTGTCTTTGTGCGACGCAGAAAAGGTGAACGGATGGACTCCACATGCCTGGTTCCCACCGTGAAGCATGGAGGAGGAGGTGGGATGGTGTGGGGGTGCTTTGCTGGTGACACTGTTGGGGATTTATTCAAAATTTAAAGCGGTGGTTCCCCCTAAAACAAATTTCTAACAATAGATTCGTAAGACCCGTTACACTGCGGGTAGGCTGGCTTTTTTTTTTTTTTTTTCGTACATACCGAGATCTCGCCTTCTCGTCCCTTGGCGGTGGGCGTTCCTAGTTGATTGACGTTCCTCGGACGGGCGCATACGTGACGTCATGACTTTCCGACAGAAGCCGAACGTCATTGCGCAGGCGCCGTATAGAGTCGGCTCTATACGGCGCATGCGCAGCGACGTTCGGCTTCTTTCGGAAAGTCGTGACGTCACGTATGCGCCCGTCCGAGGAACGTCAATCAACTAGGAACGCCCACTGACAAGGGACGAAACGCCGAGATCGAGGTATGTACTAAAAAAAAAAAAAAAAAAGCCAGCCTACTCGCAGTGTAACGGGTCTTACGAATTTATTGTTAGAAATGTGTTTTAGGGGGAACCACCCCTTTAAGGCATACTGAACCAGCATGGCTACTACAGCATCTTGCCGCGGCATGCTATTCAATCCGGTTTGCGTTTAGTTGGACCATCATTTATTTTTCAACAGGACAATGACCCCAAACACACCTCCAGGCTGTGTAAGGGCTATGTGACCAAGAAGGAGAGTGATGGGGTGCTGCACCAGGTGACTACCACTTGAAGCTCATCAAGAGAATGCCAAGAGTGTGCCAAGCAGTAATCAAAGCAAAAGGTGGCTACTTTGAAGAACCTAGAATATGAAATAGATTTCCAGTTGTTTCACACTTTTTTGTTATGTATAATTCCACATGTGTTACTTCATAGTTTTCATGCCTTTAGTGTGAATCTACAATTTTCATAGTCATGAAAATAAAAAAAACTCTTTGAATGAGAAGGTGTGTCCAAACTTTTGGTCTGTACTGTATGTATATTTTTGGCGTATTGTTAACAGAGGTGATATGTATTGGGGTCAATAATTACAAATATTGCCCAGAAGTTAGTGAATATAGATCAACCACCAGGGTAGCGCAATCCACATACCACACTTAAGATTATGGAGTCGTTTTGATTAATTACCTTGTCATTCAGGTGTCCATGAAAGCCGTGAAGACCTAAGAAGAACCATCAGCTCAGCCCCTCCCTCCGCAACATGCTGTTTTTATTCTTATTGGATGTTACAAAAGTAAAAGGGATAGAGGTAGAACAGGAAAAACAAGTAAACAAAGTCAAACAATTGCTGTGCATACTGCGCTCAGAAGAGGAAATGAAACGACGTCTACAGCAGAGGAGCCGCAACACTTCTACAGAGGTAAGAAATCATTCTTTTATAATATTAATTTTATTCTTGGGACTTTAGTCTACATATTCATCTCAGGAATGGGATTAGTTATTGTTATAGTGTAATTATAGATTTCCTACAATTCCCTCAGGGAACGGAAGGTTTTGCTCCCACAGCGCCCAGCTGCTGCTATTTGCCAGTTAGGAGCTGCCAATCCAATGCTGATTGACAGTGCTGGGACAAGGTCATCCAGTGCCCAGGGCAAAGATGCCAAACTGCGCCCCTCCTTTCCCTTAGGGTTAGGGTCCCTGCAATAAACCGTGCGCCAGGGGCAGCCGCTCCCTCCTGCCACCCCTTGTCCCGGGGTCTTGCCGAAAAAGGTCCCCCCGGCGCATAAGGTCCCCCCTGTACTGCGCAGGCGCGGCGCTTGCCTCCGAAAATAGCCGAACATATAGAGCTGAGAGTCAGCTCTAGACGGCGCCTGCGCACACCAAATTGTGCTACACTTCTGACATCCAGGCTCATTCCTTACCATCCCCGTGGACGTGGAGCATGTTAAAAAAAAAAGAGCCAGGAGGCCGAGCGAGCGAAGTGAGGACATGAGGCCGACTGGCCACTTACAGCGAGGTCCACGCAGGCGCCGTCTAGAGCTGACTCTCAGCTCTACATGTTCAGCTATTTTCGGAGGCTCAGTTCAGGTTCGTACTGCGCAAAGCGCCACGCCTGCGCAGTACAGGGGGGACATAATCCGCCGGGGGAACACTCATCGGCAGAACACCGGCCCTGCTGATTGATAAGGGCGAGGTTCAGCTTTGCACTACACAATGGGATTGTGGGGATTGCCTGAGCTTCAGTAACTTCTGTCTGAAATCTTTGCCGGTTTGCCACCAGAAATAAGGAACAAAGAAAAGGGTGTGCAGCGCTATATAGTGATAAACCAAACACAGTAGACATGTGCGTTCCCGTTTGTAACGAATGGATTTTCGTACGAATTTGTTAGTATTCGTACATTCGCATCAATTCGAGCATCCGAATAGGTGAAAGAACCAAAATAGGAAAATTACGAATAAGCCAAATAACGAACAAGCGAAAATACGAACGTACGATTGCACAATCTTTCTAAAATACGAAACACCGAAACAGCAAAAGAACGAAAATGACATCTATAACGAACGATTTTCATTCCGTATTTTAAATCCTTTGTCTGTTTTGTATTTTCATTAGTATGTTCGTATTTTCATTTGTGTGTTTTGTGAATCCGTTTCTTTGTCTGTTCGTAAATTTGTGCACTCAAATCGTTCTTTCGAATGGGCAGTGTAGTTAGTGAGTGATGTATCTTACTTAACCACTTAAGACCCGGACCATTATGTAGGTTAAGGACTTTGCCCCTTTTTGCGATTCGTCACTGCGTCCCTTTAAGTGACAATTGCGCGGTCGTGCGACGTGGCTCCCAAACAAAATTGGCGTCCTGTTTTTCCCACAAATAGAGCTTTCTTTTGGTGGTATTTGATCACCTCTGCGGTTTTTATTCTTTGCACTATAAACAAAAATAGAGCGACAACTTGGAAAAAAATGCAATATTTTTAACTTTTTGCTTTAATAAATATCCCCCAAAAATATATAAAAAAACTTTTTTTCCTCAGTTTTGGCCGATACGTATTCTTCTATCTATTTTTGGTAAAAAAATCGCAATAAGCGTTTATCGATTGGTTTGCGCAAAATTTATAGGGGCAGATCCACGTATCGGATCGTAATTTTATTCCGGCGTAGCGTATCGTAGTAACGCTACGCCGCCGCAACTTTGAGAGGCAAGTGCTGTATTCACAAAGCACTTGCCTCTAAAGTTACGACGGCGTAGCGTAAATCTGCCGGCGTAAGGGCGCGGAATTCAAATGTTAAAGATGTGGGCGTGTTTAATGTTAATTTTACTTGACCCAACGTAAATGACGTTTTTTCTGAACGGCGCATGTGCCGTCCGTGGGGGTATCCCAGTGCGCATGCTCGAAATTCACCCGCAACAAGCCAATGCTTACGACGTGAACGTCATTCTACGCAAAGCCCTATTCGCGAACGACTTGGGCAAACAACGTATAATTTTCAAATTTCGACGCGAGAACGACGTCCATACTTAACATAGGATACGCCTCATATAACAGGGGTAACTTTACGCCGAAAAAAGCCTTACGGAAACTAAGTAAAAAAATGCGCCGGCCGGACGTACGTTCGTGGATCGCCGTATCTAGCTAATTTGCATACTCAACGCGGAAATCGACGGAAACGCCACCTAGCGGCCAGCGTAAATATGCACCTTAGATCCGACGGCGTACTAAGACGTACGCCAGTCTGATCTAGCACCGTTTCAGGCGTATCTTGTTTTGTGGATACAAAACAAAGATACGCTGGAGCAAACTAGAAGTTACGCGGCGTATCAATAGATACGCCAGCGTAACTTCTTTGTGGATCTGGCCCATAGTGTTTACAAAATAGGTTATAGTTTTTATTAATATTTTTTTTTTTTACTACTAATGGCGGTGATCAGCGATTTTTTTCGTGACTGCGACATCATGGCGGACACATCGGACAATTTTACACATTTTTGTGAGGGGAGTTCTACATCGGGGGAGGGGGGGGGGTGAGGTGAGTAGTGCTGGAATTTATAGGAGTCAGGTAGGTCAGTGTGTGTGTAAGGAGGCACTCCACTGGCTGGGGACAGTGACACCTGAGATGTAAGGAAGCACTCAGCTTGCTGGGGACAGTGACACCTGAGATGTAAGGAAGCACTCCGCTGGGGACAGTGACACCTGAGATGTAAGGAAACACTCCGCTGGGGACAGGGACACCTGAGATGTAAGGAAGCACTCCACTGGCTGGGGACAGTGACACCTGAGATGTAAGGAAGCACTCCGCTGGGGACAGTGACATCTGAGATGTAAGGAGGCACTCCACTGGGGACAGGGACACCTGAGATGTAAGGAAGCACTCCACTGGGGACAGTGACACCTGAGATGTAAGGAAGCACTCCGCTGGGGACAGTGACACCTGAGATGTAAGGAAGCACTCCGCTGGGGACAGTGACACCTGAGATGTAAGGAAGCACTCCACTGGGGACAGTGACACCTGAGATGTAAGGAAACACTCCGCTGGGGACAGGGACACCTGAGATGTAAGGAAGCACTCCGCTGGGGATAGTGACACCTGAGATGTAAGGAAGCACTCCGCTGGGGACAGTGACACCTGAGATGTAAGGAAGCACTCCACTGGCTGGGGACAGTGACACCTGAGATGTAAGGAAGCACTCCGCTGGGGACAGTGACATCTGAGATGTAAGGAGGCACTCCGCTGGCTGGGGACAGTGACATCTGAGATGTAAGGAAGCACTCCGCTGGGGACAGTGACACCTGAGATGTAAGGAAGCACTCCACTGGGGACAGGGACACCTGAGATGTAAGGAAGCACTCCACTGGGGACAGTGACACCTGAGATGTAAGGAAACACTCCGCTGGGGACAGTGACACCTGAGATGTAAGGAAGCACTCCACTGGGGACAGGGACACCTGAGATGTAAGGAAGCACTCCACTGGGGACAGGGACACCTGAGATGTAAGGAAACACTCCGCTGGGGACAGTGACACCTGAGATGTAAGGAAACACTCCGCTGGGGACAGTGACACCTGAGATGTAAGGAAGCACTCCACTGGCTGGGGACAGTGACACCTGAGATGTAAGGAAGCACTCCGCTGGGGACAGTGACACCTGAGATGTAAGGAAGCACTCCGCTGGGGACAGTGACACCTGAGATGTAAGGAAGCACTCCGCTGGGGACAGGGACACCTGAGATGTAAGGAAGCACTCCGCTGGCTGGGGACAGTGACACCTGAGATGTAAGGAAGCACTCCGCTGGGGACAGTGACACCTGAGATGTAAGGAAGCACTCCGCTGGGGACAGTGACACCTGAGATGTAAGGAAGCACTCCGCTGGGGACAGTGACACCTGAGATGTAAGGAAGCACTCCGCTGGGGACAGGGACACCTGAGATGTAAGGAGGCACTCCGCTGGGGACAGTGACACCTGAGATGTAAGGAAGCACTCCGCTGGGGACAAGGACACCTGAGATGTAAGGAAGCACTCCGCTGGGGACAGTGACACCTGAGATGTAAGGAAGCACTCCGCTGGGGACAGTGACACCTGAGATGTAAGGAAGCACTCCGCTGGGGACAGTGACACCTGAGATGTAAGGAAGCACTCCGCTGGCTGGGGACAGTGACACCTGAGATGTAAGGAGGCACTCCGCTGGGGACTGTGACACCTGAGATGTAAGGAAGCACTCCGCTGGGGACAGTGACACCTGAGATGTAAGGAAGCACTCCGCTGGGGACAGTGACACCTGAGATGTAAGGAGGCACTCCGCTGGGGACAGTGACACCTGAGATGTAAGGAAGCACTCCGCTGGGGACAGCGACACCTGAGATGTAAGGAAACACTCCGCTGGGGACAGTGACACCTGAGATGTAAGGAGGCACTCCGCTGGCTGGGGACACCTGAGATGTAAGGAAGCACTCCGCTGGGGACAGTGACACCTGAGATGTAAGGAGGCACTCCGCTGGGGACAGTGACATCTGAGATGTAAGGAAGCACTCCGCTGGGGACAGTGACACCTGAGATGTAAGGAAGCACTCCGCTGGGGACAGGGACACCTGAGATGTAAGGAAGCACTCCGCTGGGGACAGTGACACCTGAGATGTAAGGAAGCACTCCGCTGGGGACAAGGACACCTGAGATGTAAGGAAGCACTCCGCTGGCTGGGGACAGTGACACCTGAGATGTAAGGAAGCACTCCGCTGGGGACAAGGACACCTGAGATGTAAGGAAGCACTCCGCTGGGGACAGTGACATCTGAGATGTAAGGAAGCACTCCGCTGGGGACAGTGACACCTGAGATGTAAGGAAGCACTCCGCTGGGGACAGGGACACCTGAGATGTAAGGAAGCACTCCACTGGGGACAGGGACACCTGAGATGTAAGGAAGCACTCCGCTGGGGACAAGGACACCTGAGATGTAAGGAAGCACTCCGCTGGGGACAGTGACACCTGAGATGTAAGGAAACACTCCGCTGGGGACAGTGACACCTGAGATGTAAGGAAGCACTCCGTTGGGGACAGTGACATCTGAGATGTAAGGAAGCACTCCGCTGGCTGGGGACAGTGACACCTGAGATGTAAGGAAACACTCCGCTGAGGACAGTGACATCTGAGATGTAAGGAAGCACTCCGCTGGGGACAGGGACACCTGAGATGTAAGGAAGCACTCCGCTGGGGACAGTGACACCTGAGATGTAAGGAAACACTCCGCTGGGGACAGTGACACCTGAGATGTAAGGAAGCACTCCGCTGGGGACAGGGACACCTGAGATGTAAGGAAGCACTCCGCTGGGGACAAGGACACCTGAGATGTAAGGAAGCACTCCGCTGGGGACAGTGACACCTGAGATGTAAGGAGGCACTCCGCTGGGGACAGTGACATCTGAGATGTAAGGAAGCACTCCGCTGGGGACAGTGACACCTGAGATGTAAGGAAGCACTCCGCTGGCTGGGGACAGTGACACCTGAGATGTAAGGAGGCACTCCGCTGGGGACAGTGACACCTGAGATGTAAGGAAGCACTCCGCTGGGGATAGTGACACCTGAGATGTAAGGAAGCACTCCGCTGGGGACAGTGACACCTGAGATGTAAGGAAACACTCCGCTGGGGACAGTGACACCTGAGATGTAAGGAAGCACTCCGCTGGGGACAGGGACACCTGAGATGTAAGGAAGCACTCCGCTGGCTGGGGACAGTGACACCTGAGATGTAAGGAAGCACTCCGCTGGGGACAGTGACATCTGAGATGTAAGGAGGCACTCCGCTGGCTGGGGACAGTGACATCTGAGATGTAAGGAAGCACTCCGCTGGGGACAGTGACACCTGAGATGTAAGGAAGCACTCCACTGGGGACAGGGACACCTGAGATGTAAGGAAGCACTCCACTGGGGACAGTGACACCTGAGATGTAAGGAAGCACTCCGCTGGGGACAGTGACATCTGAGATGTAAGGAAGCACTCCACTGGGGACAGGGACACCTGAGATGTAAGGAAGCACTCCACTGGGGACAGGGACACCTGAGATGTAAGGAAACACTCCGCTGGGGACAGTGACACCTGAGATGTAAGGAAACACTCCGCTGGGGACAGTGACACCTGAGATGTAAGGAAGCACTCCACTGGCTGGGGACAGTGACACCTGAGATGTAAGGAAGCACTCCGCTGGGGACAGTGACACCTGAGATGTAAGGAAGCACTCCGCTGGGGACAGTGACACCTGAGATGTAAGGAAGCACTCCGCTGGGGACAGGGACACCTGAGATGTAAGGAGGCACTCCGCTGGGGACAGTGACACCTGAGATGTAAGGAAGCACTCCGCTGGGGACAAGGACACCTGAGATGTAAGGAAGCACTCCGCTGGGGACAGTGACACCTGAGATGTAAGGAAGCACTCCGCTGGGGACAGTGACACCTGAGATGTAAGGAAACACTCCACTGGGGACAGTGACACCTGAGATGTAAGGAAGCACTCCGCTGGGGACAGTGACACCTGAGATGTAAGGAAGCACTCCGCTGGGGACAGGGACACCTGAGATGTAAGGAAGCACTCCGCTGGGGACAGGGACACCTGAGATGTAAGGAAGCACTCCGCTGGGGACAGTGACACCTGAGATGTAAGGAAGCACTCCGCTGGCTGGGGACAGTGACACCTGAGATGTAAGGAGGCACTCCGCTGGGGACTGTGACACCTGAGATGTAAGGAAGCACTCCGCTGGGGACAGTGACACCTGAGATGTAAGGAAGCACTCCGCTGGGGACAGTGACACCTGAGATGTAAGGAGGCACTCCGCTGGGGATAGTGACACCTGAGATGTAAGGAAGCACTCCGCTGGGGACAGCGACACCTGAGATGTAAGGAAACACTCCGCTGGGGACAGTGACACCTGAGATGTAAGGAGGCACTCCGCTGGGGACAGTGACATCTGAGATGTAAGGAAGCACTCCGCTGGGGACAGTGACACCTGAGATGTAAGGAAGCACTCCGCTGGGGACAGGGACACCTGAGATGTAAGGAAGCACTCCGCTGGGGACAGTGACACCTGAGATGTAAGGAAGCACTCCGCTGGGGACAAGGACACCTGAGATGTAAGGAAGCACTCCGCTGGCTGGGGACAGTGACACCTGAGATGTAAGGAAGCACTCCGCTGGGGACAAGGACACCTGAGATGTAAGGAAGCACTCCGCTGGGGACAGTGACATCTGAGATGTAAGGAAGCACTCCGCTGGGGACAGTGACACCTGAGATGTAAGGAAGCACTCCGCTGGGGACAGGGACACCTGAGATGTAAGGAAGCACTCCGCTGGGGACAGTGACACCTGAGATGTAAGGAAGCACTCCGCTGGGGACAAGGACACCTGAGATGTAAGGAAGCACTCCGCTGGGGACAGTGACACCTGAGATGTAAGGAAGCACTCCGTTGGGGACAGTGACATCTGAGATGTAAGGAAGCACTCCGCTGGCTGGGGACAGTGACACCTGAGATGTAAGGAAACACTCCGCTGAGGACAGTGACATCTGAGATGTAAGGAAGCACTCCGCTGGGGACAGGGACACCTGAGATGTAAGGAAGCACTCCGCTGGGGACAGTGACACCTGAGATGTAAGGAAACACTCCGCTGGGGACAGTGACACCTGAGATGTAAGGAAGCACTCCGCTGGGGACAGGGACACCTGAGATGTAAGGAAGCACTCCGCTGGGGACAAGGACACCTGAGATGTAAGGAAGCACTCCGCTGGGGACAGTGACACCTGAGATGTAAGGAGGCACTCCGCTGGGGACAGTGACATCTGAGATGTAAGGAAGCACTCCGCTGGGGACAGTGACACCTGAGATGTAAGGAAGCACTCCGCTGGCTGGGGACAGTGACACCTGAGATGTAAGGAGGCACTCCGCTGGGGACAGTGACACCTGAGATGTAAGGAAGCACTCCGCTGGCTGGGGACAGTGACATCTGAGATGTAAGGAAGCACTCCGCTGGGGATAGTGACACCTGAGATGTAAGGAAGCACTCCGCTGGGGACAGTGACACCTGAGATGTAAGGAAACACTCCGCTGGGGACAGTGACACCTGAGATGTAAGGAAGCACTCCGCTGGGGACAGGGACACCTGAGATGTAAGGAAGCACTCCGCTGGCTGGGGACAGTGACACCTGAGATGTAAGGAAGCACTCCGCTGGGGACAGTGACATCTGAGATGTAAGGAGGCACTCCGCTGGGGACAGTGACACCTGAGATGTAAGGAAGCACTCCACTGGGGACAGGGACACCTGAGATGTAAGGAAGCACTCCACTGGGGACAGGGACACCTGAGATGTAAGGAAACACTCCGCTGGGGACAGTGACACCTGAGATGTAAGGAAGCACTCCACTGGGGACAGGGACACCTGAGATGTAAGGAAGCACTCCACTGGGGACAGGGACACCTGAGATGTAAGGAAACACTCCGCTGGGGACAGTGACACCTGAGATGTAAGGAAACACTCCGCTGGCTGGGGACAGTGACATCTGAGATGTAAGGAAGCACTCCGCTGGGGACAGTGACACCTGAGATGTAAGGAAGCACTCCACTGGGGACAGTGACACCTGAGATGTAAGGAAACACTCCGCTGGGGACAGTGACACCTGAGATGTAAGGAAGCACTCCACTGGGGACAGGGACACCTGAGATGTAAGGAAGCACTCCACTGGGGACAGGGACACCTGAGATGTAAGGAAACACTCCGCTGGGGACAGTGACACCTGAGATGTAAGGAAACACTCCGCTGGGGACAGTGACACCTGAGATGTAAGGAAGCACTCCACTGGCTGGGGACAGTGACACCTGAGATGTAAGGAAGCACTCCGCTGGGGACAGTGACACCTGAGATGTAAGGAAGCACTCCGCTGGGGACAGTGACACCTGAGATGTAAGGAAGCACTCCGCTGGGGACAGGGACACCTGAGATGTAAGGAAGCACTCCGCTGGCTGGGGACAGTGACACCTGAGATGTAAGGAAGCACTCCGCTGGGGACAGTGACACCTGAGATGTAAGGAAGCACTCCGCTGGGGACAGTGACACCTGAGATGTAAGGAAGCACTCCGCTGGGGACAGTGACACCTGAGATGTAAGGAAGCACTCCGCTGGGGACAGGGACACCTGAGATGTAAGGAGGCACTCCGCTGGGGACAGTGACACCTGAGATGTAAGGAAGCACTCCGCTGGGGACAAGGACACCTGAGATGTAAGGAAGCACTCCGCTGGGGACAGTGACACCTGAGATGTAAGGAAGCACTCCGCTGGGGACAGTGACACCTGAGATGTAAGGAAGCACTCCGCTGGGGACAGTGACACCTGAGATGTAAGGAAGCACTCCGCTGGCTGGGGACAGTGACACCTGAGATGTAAGGAGGCACTCCGCTGGGGACTGTGACACCTGAGATGTAAGGAAGCACTCCGCTGGGGACAGTGACACCTGAGATGTAAGGAAGCACTCCGCTGGGGACAGTGACACCTGAGATGTAAGGAGGCACTCCGCTGGGGATAGTGACACCTGAGATGTAAGGAAGCACTCCGCTGGGGACAGCGACACCTGAGATGTAAGGAAACACTCCGCTGGGGACAGTGACACCTGAGATGTAAGGAGGCACTCCGCTGGCTGGGGACACCTGAGATGTAAGGAAGCACTCCGCTGGGGACAGTGACACCTGAGATGTAAGGAGGCACTCCGCTGGGGACAGTGACATCTGAGATGTAAGGAAGCACTCCGCTGGGGACAGTGACACCTGAGATGTAAGGAAGCACTCCGCTGGGGACAGGGACACCTGAGATGTAAGGAAGCACTCCGCTGGGGACAGTGACACCTGAGATGTAAGGAAGCACTCCGCTGGGGACAAGGACACCTGAGATGTAAGGAAGCACTCCGCTGGCTGGGGACAGTGACACCTGAGATGTAAGGAAGCACTCCGCTGGGGACAAGGACACCTGAGATGTAAGGAAGCACTCCGCTGGGGACAGTGACATCTGAGATGTAAGGAAGCACTCCGCTGGGGACAGTGACACCTGAGATGTAAGGAAGCACTCCGCTGGGGACAGTGACACCTGAGATGTAAGGAAGCACTCCGCTGGGGACAAGGACACCTGAGATGTAAGGAAGCACTCCGCTGGGGACAGTGACACCTGAGATGTAAGGAAGCACTCCGTTGGGGACAGTGACATCTGAGATGTAAGGAAGCACTCCGCTGGGGACAGGGACACCTGAGATGTAAGGAAGCACTCCGCTGGGGACAGTGACACCTGAGATGTAAGGAAACACTCCGCTGGGGACAGTGACACCTGAGATGTAAGGAAGCACTCCGCTGGGGACAGGGACACCTGAGATGTAAGGAAGCACTCCGCTGGGGACAAGGACACCTGAGATGTAAGGAAGCACTCCGCTGGGGACAGTGACACCTGAGATGTAAGGAGGCACTCCGCTGGGGACAGTGACATCTGAGATGTAAGGAAGCACTCCGCTGGGGACAAGGACACCTGAGATGTAAGGAAGCACTCCGCTGGCTGGGGACAGTGACACCTGAGATGTAAGGAGGCACTCCGCTGGGGACAGTGACACCTGAGATGTAAGGAAGCACTCCGCTGGCTGGGGACAGTGACATCTGAGATGTAAGGAAGCACTCCGCTGGGGATAGTGACACCTGAGATGTAAGGAAGCACTCCGCTGGGGACAGTGACACCTGAGATGTAAGGAAACACTCCGCTGGGGACAGTGACACCTGAGATGTAAGGAAGCACTCCGCTGGGGACAGGGACACCTGAGATGTAAGGAAGCACTCCGCTGGCTGGGGACAGTGACACCTGAGATGTAAGGAAGCACTCCGCTGGGGACAAGGACACCTGAGATGTAAGGAAGCACTCCGCTGGGGACAGTGACACCTGAGATGTAAGGAAGCACTCCGCTGGGGACAGTGACATCTGAGATGTAAGGAAGCACTCCGCTGGGGACAGTGACACCTGAGATGTAAGGAAGCACTCCGCTGGGGACAAGGACACCTGAGATGTAAGGAAGCACTCCGCTGGGGACAGTGACACCTGAGATGTAAGGAAACACTCCGCTGGGGACAGTGACATCTGAGATGTAAGGAAGCACTCCGCTGGGGATAGTGACACCTGAGATGTAAGGAAGCACTCTGCTGGGGACAGGGACACCTGAGATGTAAGGAAGCACTCCGCTGGGGACAGTGACATCTGAGATGTAAGGAAGCACTCCGCTGGGGACAGTGACACCTGAGATGTAAGGAAGCACTCCGCTGGCTGGGTACAGTGACACCTGAGATGTAAGGAAGCACTCCGCTGGCTGGGGACAGTGACACCTGAGATGTAAAGAGGGGCACTCTGCTGGGGACAGTGACACCTGAGATGTAAGGAGGCACTCCGCTGGGGACAGTGACATCTGAGATGTAAGGAAGCACTCCGCTGGGGACAGTGACACCTGAGATGTAAGGAAGCACTCCGCTGGGGACAGTGACACCTGAGATGTAAGGAAACACTCCGCTGGGGACAGTGACACCTGAGATGTAAGGAAGCACTCCGCTGGGGACAGTGACACCTGAGATGTAAGGAAGCACTCCGCTGGCTGGGGACAGTGACACCTGAGATGTAAGGAAGCACTCCGCTGGGGACATGGACACCTGAGATGTAAGGAGGCACTCCGCTGGGGACAGGGACACCTGAGATGTAAGGAAACACTCCGCTGGGGACAGTGACATCTGAGATGTAAGGAAACACTCCGCTGGGGACAGTGACACCTGAGATGTAAGGAAGCACTCCGCTGGGGATAGTGACACCTGAGATGTAAGGAAGCACTCCGCTGGGGACAGGGACACCTGAGATGTAAGGAAGCACTCCGCTGGGGACAGTGACACCTGAGATGTAAGGAAGCACTCCGCTGGGGACAGTGACACCTGAGATGTAAGGAAACACTCCGCTGGGGACAGTGACACCTGAGATGTAAGGAGGCACTCCGCTGGCTGGGGACACCTGAGATGTAAGGAAGCACTCCGCTGGCTGGGGACACCTGAGATGTAAGGAAGCACTCCGCTGGGGACAGTGACACCTGAGATGTAAGGAGGCACTCCGCTGGGGACAGTGACATCTGAGATGTAAGGAAGCACTCCGCTGGGGACAGTGACACCTGAGATGTAAGGAAGCACTCCGCTGGGGACAGGGACACCTGAGATGTAAGGAAGCACTCCGCTGGGGACAGTGACATCTGAGATGTAAGGAAGCACTCCGCTGGGGACAGTGACACCTGAGATGTAAGGAAGCACTCCGCTGGGGACAGGGACACCTGAGATGTAAGGAAACACTCCGCTGGGGACAGGGACACCTGAGATGTAAGGAAGCACTCCGCTGGGGACAAGGACACCTGAGATGTAAGGAAGCACTCCGCTGGGGACAGTGACACCTGAGATGTAAGGAAGCACTCCGCTGGGGACAGTGACACCTGAGATGTAAGGAGGCACTCCGCTGGGGACAGTGACATCTGAGATGTAAGGAAGCACTCCGCTGGGGACAGTGACACCTGAGATGTAAGGAAGCACTCCGCTGGCTGGGGACAGTGACACCTGAGATGTAAGGAAGCACTCCGCTGGGGACAAGGACACCTGAGATGTAAGGAAGCACTCCGCTGGGGATAGTGACACCTGAGATGTAAGGAGGCACTCCGCTGGGGACAGTGACACCTGAGATGTAAGGAAGCACTCCGCTGGGGACAGTGACACCTGAGATGTAAGGAAGCACTCCGCTGGGGACAGGGACACCTGAGATGTAAGGAAGCACTCCGCTGGGGACAAGGACACCTGAGATGTAAGGAAGCACTCCGCTGGGGACAGTGACACCTGAGATGTAAGGAAACACTCCGCTGGGGACAGTGACACCTGAGATGTAAGGAAACACTCCGCTGGGGACAGTGACACCTGAGATGTAAGGAAGCACTCCGCTGGGGACAGTGACACCTGAGATGTAAGGAAGCACTCCGCTGGGGACAGGGACACCTGAGATGTAAGGAAGCACTCCGCTGGGGACAGGGACATCTGAGATGTAAGGAAGCACTCCGCTGGCTGGGGACAGGGACACCTGAGATGTAAGGAAGCACTCCGCTGGCTGGGGACAGTGACACCTGAGATGTAAGGAAGCACTCCGCTGGCTGGGTACAGTGACACCTGAGATGTAAGGAAGCACTCCGCTGGCTGGGGACAGTGACACCTGAGATGTAAAGAGGGGCACTCTGCTGGGGACACCTGAGATGTAAGGAGGCACTCCGCTGGCTGGGGACACCTGAGATGTAAGGAAGCACTCCGCTGAGGACAGTGACACCTGAGATGTAAGGAAGCACTCCGCTGGGGACAGTGACACCTGAGATGTAAGGAAGCACTCCGCTGGGGACAGTGACACCTGAGATGTAAGGAAACACTCCGCTGAGGACAGTGACACCTGAGATGTAAGGAAGCACTCCGCTGGGGACAGTGACACCTGAGATGTAAGGAGGCACTCCGCTGGGGACAGTGACATCTGAGATGTAAGGAAGCACTCCGCTGGGGACAGTGACACCTGAGATGTAAGGAAGCACTCCGCTGGGGACAGGGACACCTGAGATGTAAGGAAGCACTCCGCTGGGGACAGTGACACCTGAGATGTAAGGAAGCACTCCGCTGGGGACAGGGACACCTGAGATGTAAGGAGGCACTCCGCTGGGGACAGTGACACCTGAGATGTAAGGAAGCACTCCGCTGGGGACAGTGACACCTGAGATGTAAGGAAGCACTCCGCTGGCTGGGGACAGTGACACCTGAGATGTAAGGAAACACTCCGCTGAGGACAGTGACACCTGAGATGTAAGGAAGCACTCCGCTGGGGACAGTGACACCTGAGATGTAAGGAAGCACTCCGCTGGGGACAGTGACACCTGAGATGTAAGGAAGCACTCCGCTGGGGACAGTGACACCTGAGATGTAAGGAAGCACTCCGCTGGGGACAGTGACACCTGAGATGTAAGGAAGCACTCCGCTGGGGACAAGGACACCTGAGATGTAAGGAAACACTCCGCTGGGGACAGTGACACCTGAGATGTAAGGAAACACTCCGCTGGGGACAGTGACACCTGAGATGTAAGGAAGCACTCCGCTGGGGACAGTGACACCTGAGATGTAAGGAAGCACTCCGCTGGGGATAGTGACACCTGAGATGTAAGGAAGCACTCCGCTGGGGACAGGGACACCTGAGATGTAAGGAAGCACTCCGCTGGGGACAAGGACACCTGAGATGTAAGGAAGCACTCCGCTGGGGACAGTGACACCTGAGATGTAAGGAAGCACTCCGCTGGGGACAGTGACACCTGAGATGTAAGGAGGCACTCCGCTGGGGACAGTGACATCTGAGATGTAAGGAAGCACTCCGCTGGGGACAGTGACACCTGAGATGTAAGGAAGCACTCCGCTGGGGACAGTGACATCTGAGATGTAAGGAAGCACTCCGCTTGGGACAGTGACACCTGAGATGTAAGGAAGCACTCCGCTGGGGACAGTGACACCTGAGATGTAAGGAAGCACTCCGCTGGGGACAGTGACACCTGAGATGTAAGGAAACACTCCGCTGGGGACAGTGACACCTGAGATGTAAGGAAACACTCCGCTGGGGACAGTGACACCTGAGATGTAAGGAAGCACTCCGCTGGGGACAGTGACACCTGAGATGTAAGGAAGCACTCCGCTGGGGACAGTGACACCTGAGATGTAAGGAAACACTCCGCTGGGGACAGTGACACCTGAGATGTAAGGAAGCACTCCGCTGGGGACAGTGACACCTGAGATGTAAGGAGGCACTCCGCTGGGGACAGTGACATCTGAGATGTAAGGAAGCACTCCGCTGGGGACAGTGACACCTGAGATGTAAGGAAGCACTCCGCTGGGGACAGTGACATCTGAGATGTAAGGAAGCACTCCGCTGGGGACAGTGACATCTGAGATGTAAGGAAGCACTCCGCTGGGGACAGGGACACCTGAGATGTAAGGAAGCACTCCGCTGGGGACAGTGACATCTGAGATGTAAGGAGGCACTCCGCTGGGGACAGTGACACCTGAGATGTAAGGAAACACTCCGCTGGCTGGGGACAGGGACACCTGAGATGTAAGGAAGCACTCCGCTTGGGACAGTGACATCTGAGATGTAAGGAAGCACTCCGCTGGGGACAGTGACACCTGAGATGTAAGGAAGCACTCCGCTGGGGACAGTGACACCTGAGATGTAAGGAAGCACTCCACTGGGGACAGGGACACCTGAGATGTAAGGAAGCACTCCGCTGGGGACAGTGACACCTGAGATGTAAGGAAACACTCCGCTGGGGACAGTGACACCTGAGATGTAAGGAAGCACTCCGCTGGGGACAGTGACACCTGAGATGTAAGGAAGCACTCCGCTGGGGACAGTGACACCTGAGATGTAAGGAAACACTCCGCTGGGGACAGTGACATCTGAGATGTAAGGAGGCACTCCGCTGGCTGGGGACAGTGACATCTGAGATGTATGGAAGCACTCCGCTGGCTGGGGACAGTGACATCTGAGATGTAAGGAGGCACTCCGCTGGCTGGGGACAGTGACATCTGAGATGTATGGAAGCACTCCGCTGGCTGGGGACAGGGACACCTGAGATGTAAGGAAGCACTCCGCTGGGGACAGTGACACCTGAGATGTAAGGAGGCACTCCGCTGGGGATAGTGACACCTGAGATGTAAGGAAGCACTCCGCTGGGGACAGTGACACCTGAGATGTAAGGAAGCACTCCGCTGGGGACAGTGACATCTGAGATGTAAGGAAGCACTCCGCTGGGGACAGTGACACCTGAGATGTAAGGAAGCACTCCGCTGGGGACAGTGACACCTGAGATGTAAGGAAACACTCCGCTGGGGACAGTGACACCTGAGATGTAAGGAAACACTCCGCTGGGGACAGGGACACCTGAGATGTAAGGAAGCACTCCGCTGGGGACAGGGACACCTGAGATGTAAGGAAGCACTCCGCTGGGGACAGTGACACCTGAGATGTAAGGAAGCACTCCGCTGGGGACAGTGACACCTGAGATGTAAGGAAACACTCCGCTGGGGACAGTGACACCTGAGATGTAAGGAAACACTCCGCTGGGGACAGTGACATCTGAGATGTAAGGAGGCACTCCGCTGGCTGGGGACAGTGACATCTGAGATGTATGGAAGCACTCCGCTGGCTGGGGACAGTGACACCTGAGATGTAAGGAGGCACTCCGCTGGCTGGGGACAGTGACATCTGAGATGTATGGAAGCACTCCGCTGGGGACAGTGACATCTGAGATGTATGGAAGCACTCCGCTGGGGACAGTGACACCTGAGATGTAAGGAAGCACTCCGCTTGGGACAGTGACACCTGAGATGTAAGGAAACACTCCGCTGGGGACAGTGACACCTGAGATGTAAGGAAACACTCCGCTGGGGACAGTGACACCTGAGATGTAAGGAAACACTCCGCTGGGGACAGTGACATCTGAGATGTAAGGAGGCACTCCGCTGGCTGGGGACAGTGACATCTGAGTTGTATGGAAGCACTCCGCTGGGGACAGTGACATCTGAGATGTATGGAAGCACTCCGCTGGGGACAGTGACATCTGAGATGTAAGGAAGCACTCCGCTGGGGACAGTGACACCTGAGATGTAAGGAGGCACTCCGCTGGCTGGGGACAGTGACATCTGAGATGTATGGAAGCACTCCGCTGGGGACAGTGACACCTGAGATGTAAGGAAGCACTCCGCTGGCTGGGGACAGTGACATCTGAGATGTAAGGAAGCACTCCGCTGGGGACAGTGACACCTGAGATGTAAGGAAGCACTCCGCTGGGGACAGAGACACCTGAGATGTAAGGAAGCACTCCGCTGGCTGGGGACAGGGACACCTGAGATGTAAGGAAGCACTCCGCTGGCTGGGGACAGAGACATCAGGGCTCTCACTCATTCTGCATTATGGTGAGTTAAACTGTTAATTTTATATTACATTGTAATAATAGATGAGTCTGTGATGGGGGATCTTTTATGGGGGGCTTTGTGATGGGGGGAATCTGTGATGGGGGATCGGTGGCTGTCTCGGCTCCTCCTCGCAAGAACTAACCCCCTTCATGCAAGCTCTCTCGCATATGGGTTAGTTCTTGCGGGCGCGTTCCCGTGATACATTTGGCGGCTATATCACTTGGCTCCTGTGTGTGTGTGTGTGGGGGGGGGGGGGGGGGGGGCGTCATTGAAGGACCCGGCCTTGGGGCGGCCCAGGGAGTAAATCCAGGCCTGGTGACGGGTCCTCTTTAAGGAGAGATGGGGGGTCAATAAGACCCTGCATCTATCCTCCAGGCTGGAAAGCATGAGATCGGGAAAAAAAATTGCGGCTTTGTTTACTTCCGGGTGCCCGGGCCTCCGACGGTCATAGAGATGACTGGTGACCACCTGGACTGTAGGTTTGTTCTTCAGTAGAATCTGTTTGTAATTTTGAACTGGTACTTTTTTAAGTGTGGCTCCAGACAAAAAATCGATTTTTAAGCTTTTTGGAAAACACAGAGAAGGGTTATCACCCATGTAACATTTGTTTTGCTGTCTGTGTGCATCTGTTCAGAAGATTTCACCTCACTTTCTGTCCCAAGGACAATTGGATTTTGAAAATGTGGTGTTATTAGGGAAACAAGGATTGGTGATAAAGCATCAGTGGAGAGGAGACACCTTTTTCCCATATTAACTCTTACAGGGGTAGATTTCCTCTCACTTCCTGTTGTCTCCTTCCGTTTGTAAGTCGGATGTTTGTAAGTTGGATGTTTGTAAGTAGGGGAGCACCTGTTTATACTATACGGCCTGCCCTATACACTCTGCAGAAAATTGGGCCTTAGGTGTTGGTAGGGTGACCCCATTTCCAAACTGCCATTCAGGGACACACCCCCTCTCTCACCTTCCCCAAAAAAAGATGAGGGGGGGGGGGGGGGGCAGGGGGTGATGTAGTCTCGGGGTTGATGGGGAATTTGGCAGCGGGTTATTTGTCAGGTGAATGTGCCACCAGATGCAGTGCCGCTTGCCACCCATAGCCTGCCACCAGATGCAGTGCCGCTTGCCACCCATAGCCTGCCACCAGATGCAGTGCTGCTGTCACTCCCTCTGCATGAGCCACGTGCGTAGAAGGAAAGGAGTGGCGTCACTATCTGGAGAGTGAAGATCACACCAGTCCCTGTTGCTTGCCGCTGGGTGCCGGAGAAGGAGGAGGTGCCGAGGTGGGCGGGGACAGCAGTGCTGCACTAGGCGCAGGCCTCGGTCTCGGTCTCACTGTCTGAGAGTTAATTGTCACTGGTTGAAAGACGCCAGGCAGCGCCGGCCCTAGCAACCAGTTACGGAAATGTACTTATTAGTTAGTAAGGGGTGGCTGTGTCCTCTATTTCATTCCGGGACACTGTATTGTCCCAGAAGGAAGGTACCCGGGACCCAGGACAGACATGTCAATTGCGGGACAGTCCCGGGCAATCCGGGACACGTGGGCACCCTAGGTGTTGGTGGTGCCACAACACTGTAACTCCTCCCAGATACTCTGGAACGGGCCCTGCTTTGAAATATTAGATCAAAAATTGTAATTACATGGCTCTGTTAAACAGGGGCAGAAAAATTGGGTTTTAGGTGTTGGTGGTACCAGAACACTGTAAGCCCTCACAGTTACTCCTGTTGAGCGCAGGAACGGGCCCTGCTGTGAAATATTAGATCAAGAATTGTAATTACTGTACAGAGTAAGAACAGATACTGAGAATTACACCCGACATACAGGACAAGAGAAGTGGTACTGTGCAGAGTCCATACATACAGAATAAGAACAGATACCGAGAATTACACCCGACATACAAGACAAGAGAAGTGGTACTGTGCAGAGTCCATACATACAGAATAAGAACAGATACCGAGAATTACACCCGACATACAGGACAAGAGAAGTGGTACTGTGCAGAGTCCATACATACAGAATAAGGAGAGATACCGAGAATTACACCCGACATACAGGACAGGAGAAGTGGTACTGTGCAGAGTCCATACATACAGAATAAGAACAGATACTGAGAATTTCACCCGACATACAGGACAAGAGAAGTGGTACTGTGCAGAGTCCATACATACAGAATAAGAACAGATACTGAGAATTACATCCGACATACCGGACAAGAGAAGTGGTACTGTGCAGAGTCCATACATACAGAATAAGAACAGATACTGAGAATTACACCCGACATACAGGACAAGAGAAGTGGTACTGTGCAGAGTCCATACATACAGAATAAGAACAGATACTGAGAATTACACCCGACATACAGGACAAGAGAAGTAGTACTGTGCAGAGTCCATACATACAGAATAAGAACAGATACTGAGAATTACACCCGACATACAGGACAAGAGAAGTGGTACTGTGCAGAGTCCATACATACAGAATAAGAACAGATACTGAGAATTACACCCGGATATTTTTTATATAGATAATCAGAAGATGAAAATGACAAGGGCCATTTATAGACTAGAAATCAGAGAGGGACCGACAAATATCTATAATATTTAATATTTCTCTTATAACAGAAGCCGATCTCCTTGCAATAAATCTGTGAAGAATGCTGTGATGGTCATCATCTGTCAGATCTGAATACACCGGACAAGAAAAATGGAAGGTGATAATGA
This sequence comes from Rana temporaria, assembly GCF_905171775.1. NCBI lineage: Eukaryota > Metazoa > Chordata > Amphibia > Anura > Ranidae > Rana > Rana temporaria. The sequence continues at coordinate 9,385,680 of NC_053494.1, forward strand.
GGGTGGGTAAGAAACATTCCTGCACTATAAGGCCTCATGCACACTTATAAAAACGTCAGTAGCTTTGCAGTGAGTTTTCAAAGTTTTTGCAATATCGTTTTTTTTAGCATTAGCATTTTTCAGCTAGAAACCACCTCTCTGCTATTAGTCAGGGAGGTGGCCTTGAGGCATAGGAGAAGCATGTTGTGAGTCATCTCGGAAGGCTCCAGCGCAAGCCGGCCAAAGCTGAGCTGGCAGCTGACCTCCCTTCTGGTTTGATCTCCCGACATGCAGGCAGGGGCTCAAAGGTGTCTGGTGACCGGGCAGTTCAGTCACCGAGGTCCCGCTTTCGTTAGCTGGTGTCGGGGATTTTGTAAGGTCAGAGCAGGTCAGAGCTCCCGGGCACAACGTCTTCCCGGAAGTCCCGCGCATGCGCACTCTTTGATTTGAATTTTTTTGCTTTTAAAAACGTTTGTTAGATTCTCTGATCATTAGTGGGGTCAACATTTTTTATCAGTATAAGGACTGCCCTTCTTTCTATTCGATATGATTAACCACTTGTCCACCGGGCCTATTTTGGCACTTCTCTCCTTCATGTAAAAGTCCCAATTTTTTTGTTAGAAAATTAACTCCCAAACATTATATATTTTTTTTAGCAGACACCCTAGGAAATAAAATGGCGATTGTTACAACTTTTTTCTCGTACGGTATTTGCGCAATCATTTTTCAAACGCCTTTTTTTGGGAACTGGCTTCTCCAACAGTCATGTCAATAAACATGGAGTATCAAACCGTTTTCTATACTCTAGTGTCACCAGTGACAACAAAACAATAGATTGTAAGAAAGGAGAGGAGAATCAAAGAGAGAAAAGAAAGAGAGAAAGAAAAAGTCCAGAACAGAAAGGGAGTTTAGGTTACCGCGTCTGCTACCTCGCCCGCTCCCGGCGTGTCCTCCCTCCGATGCCACTCGCTCCAGACCTTGTTGTGGGCGTCCATGCCATTGTGTATCCTAGCTGTCATCCGTTCCATCAGCTCCACGTCCTTGAACCTGGCGTAGAGGGCCTCCTGGGATGGGGGTGTGGACTTCTTCCAATTAAGGGCTATCAGACACCTAGCCACGGTTAGAATGTGCCTAAGTAGTTTTTTGTACGGCTTGGCAAGTCGGGGTTGGGAGATGCCTAGCAAAAATTGTTTAGTTGTCAGGGGGATTGGTGTCTCAAAAAGACGGGTAAGTAGTTGTTGCGTGGACTGCCAAAACGGGGTAATGAGGGGGCACGCCCAATAGATGTGGAAGAGAGAGCCTCTGTCTTGATGGCAACGCCAACATCGATCAGAAGTGGAGAGGTAAATTTTATGGCGTATGACCGGGGTTTGATACCAAAAAAAAAGGATCTTATATGAGTTTTCTTTATACAGGGTACATAGGGATGATTTAGCTGCCTGCCTCCAGACGGCCTGCCAGGCCTCCATTGGCAGTGACTCTCCTAGCTCCCTCTCCCACCTCAGCATATACTCATGCTTCCCCCGCCCCGGCCAATCACACGCATTCAGGAGCTGGTAAATGTCTGTGATCAACCCCCGTCTGTGGCGTCCCTCCAGAACAATACGTTCAAATGGGGACGGTTGTGAGAATTGGAGCCTTGGGGCTATCGGTTGTGCCTAGTGTCTTATTTGTAGGTAGCTATAGAATACCTGTCTGGGTAGATCGTGTTTCTCCTGAAGCTCCGAGAATGTTAGCAGCTTGCGGGACCTAGGGTCGACTAAGTGCCCAAAATGGAATAAATCCCGAGAGGCCCAGGGCCAGGACATCTGGTGAGTTAGGCTGTCTGGTATTTTGGGGTTGCAGACAAAAGAATTCAGCAAAGAGCACTCGGACTTGAGCACCACCTCTCGGGACATCTTGCGCCAGAGCCCCTGAAGTAAAGACATCGAGCCAAGCAATCGGTCAGGTTCTACCTTCACACCAACATCCCACAAGAGGCTATTTGGGTGGACCGGGGCTAACCATATTTTTTCTATTTCCGTCCACTTATTAAAGGACCTCTGGGGGAACCAGGAGACTATCGCGTGCAGCTGGGTGGCTTGGTAATATCTAACGAGGTTAGGGAAAGCCAGACCTCCATCTCCCCGCGAAGCTGTCATGACTGACCCGGGGATCCTATGTTTCTTGTGGTTCCAGACAAACTTCAACATGTCACTCTGGAGTCTGCGAAGGTGGGCATATGGGATCGGGATGGGTAGCGTCTGAAAGAGGTAGAGGAGCTTGGGATAAATGACCATTTTAAATGCCCGCTACGCGGCCCAGGAGCGAGAAATTATGTGCCTTCCACTTTTGGAGAAGGCCTCTAACCATCCGGTAGAGGGGGGGGAAGTTAGCCTGGTAAAGGGAGCCGAAGGATGGTGTGATATGCACCCCCAAGTATTTAAGGGATGAACTCTCCCAAGTATAGGGGAAGTTCGACTGCAGATGTTGGACCTCAGCCCCCGGGATGTTAATTGGGAGGGCTGCTGACTTTGAAGCGTTCGTCTTATATCCCGACATTGTCCCGTATTTATCAAGTTTGGCATGAAGGTTAGGTAGGGATATTCTGGGTTGGGTCAGGGTGAGGATGATGTCTCCTGCAAATAGAGACGTCGTAAATTCTGTTCCCCGCACCGAGATACCCCTAATTTCCGGGTTCCCCCGTATGGATGCCGCCAGGGGCTCAACACAAAGGGCGAAGAGCAAGGGTGAGAGTGGGCATCCCTGGCACGTGCCGTTCGCTATCTGAAAGGGGGAGAATGTGGCAAAGGGGGTCTTAACCTGGGAGGTAGGGTTTGAATAGAGATGCTGTACCGCCCGTAGGAAAGGTCCTTTGAACCCCATGTGGCGCAATGTAGCAAACATAAAGGGCCAGCTCAGGCGGTCGAAGGCCTTCTCCGTGTCTAGACTCAGAATCAGGGCTTCCGCCCCGTCTCTGTTGGCTACATCGATCAGGTCAATGACCTTCCTGGTATTGTCCCCTGCCTGACGTAGAGGTACAAAGCCCACTTGGTCCTTGTGGATCAGGGAGGGGAGGATAGCATTCAGCCTAACCGAGAGGAGTTTTGTAAATATCTTGAGGTCCGAGTTCAATAGAGCTATGGGTCTGTAACTGGCGCAGGAGGCCGGGTCTTTACCGGGTTTCGGTATGAGGGTCAGAAAAGATCCCTTCATATCGCTCGAGATTGGGGTCTGATGGAGAAAGGCATTAAATAGTGTGGTCATGTGGGGGCTGAGTAGTGGGAGAAAGGTCTTATAGTACTCGTAGGGTAATCCGTCAGGGCCAGGGGATTTATGGGCAGGGAGGTCCTTCACAGTTGCTGCTATTTCTTCCGCTGATATGGGAGCGTTCAAGCCCTGTAGGTCCGCCACCCGGAGTCGGGGTAGGCCTGCCTGCTCTAGATATTGGGTCATACGGGCCGTCAAGTCAGGGGAGGGTCGTGTGGAACCTCTGGTTTGTTATACAGGTCCGTGTAAAAGTCTGTAAAGGCTCCTGCTATGTCACGAGGGTGAGTCAGAAGATCGCCCCCCCTATTCTTAATCTGATGTGGGGTAGAGGCAAGGGCCGGTCCGCCAGTTTCCTGGCTAGGAGTGTTTGCGCCTTGTTGCCCTTGTCGTAATAAAGTTGCTTAAGGCGGATCAGTGCTTTCTTTACTCTGCCTAGGGCGAGGTCTCGAAGTGTCATGCGCGTTTGGACAATCTGTTTAAGGAGTGTAGTGGACAGGTTCAGTAGGAGCTTAGCTTCAAGGGCCTTCAGCTGCTGTTCCGCTAGCGCCTTGGCGGCATCGGCATCCTTCTTCATAGCTGAAGAAAGGGCTATGCATTTTCCCCTGAGCACGGCCTTGTGGGTGGCCCACAGGGTGGAGACGGAAATGCCCGGAGTGTCATTTTCAGCGAAATAATGCTGCAGAGTCACCTCCAAATCCAACCTCGAGGGGGCATGTTGCAAGAGGCAGTCATTAAGCCTCCAATTATAGGGCCAGCGGAGGGGGTCATTTAAGTTCAGGGAGAGCGTGATAGGGGCATGATCCGACCAGGAAATGGGTAGCACACTAGCCGATTCCGCGATACGTAACGTGTTGTTATTTACAAAAAAATAGTCTATAGTCTATACGCGTGTGTGTGTGGTGTGGGGCCGAGTAAAATGTATATTGGCGGTCACCCGCATGAAGGGCCTGCCAAGCAGCAAAAAGTGCGTTTTTCCTAGTCAACTGGCGAAACAACTTGGAGTCCCTAAGAGCCCGGGTCTGCGAGGTCTGGGCATTTGCCACTAGGCGGTCCCAAGTAGCCGAGTGCGCCAAGTTAAAGTCTCCTCCAATCACCAGAAAGTCATGGGACTCCCGAAAAAGGTGGGTGTGTACCCTGGTTAGAAAACGGTGCTGATGCGTATTGGGTGCGTAGACTACGCAAAAGGTAATGGCCTGTTCCTGCCAGGAGCCCCTGAGGATAAGGAAGTGTCCCTGTGGATCTAGATATGTGGAAGAGCATGAAAAGGGGGTCCCCTTTTTAAAGAGAATAGTGACGCCTGCTCTCTTATTTGGCCCAAAAGCCTGGTACACCTGGGGGAAGTATCTGGATGCAAATGTGAAGGAGTCCCCTTTATCGAAATGAGTTTCCTGCACCATTATAATGTCTGCCCCTGACTGCCTAAACTCTCGGAGCGCCAGGTGGCGTTTTTGTTGGAGTTGAGTCCGTGGACATTCAGTGAGAAAATTCTAGCCATGACAGAGGAGGGGGTGCACTGCAGGTATACTTATCTGGTGGAGCTGAAGACGTGACCAGGTCAAGGAGCGCAACACCGACGCAAGGAGGCAGCAGGGCTGAGGTGCAAACCACGGAGGACAGGAGCAGAGAGTTCTAGAGGGGAAAAAGGAGAAAAGAGTTAGAACATTCGTAATAAAAACAGTAAACATTTACATGTAGGCTCTGGTTGACCAAGGGGTCATGGGCCTAACAAGTTCTGATCGGACTCCCCGACCGGGATATCTAAGAAGTCCAGGCTGGGGAGACTCGGAGGGACCAGGGTCCAGGGAGGAACTCTCAAGTGGAGAACCACAAGGGCGGATCAGCATCCGGGATGCCGATCAGTCCAGGTAGGGGCCACTTCGGGGCAGCCCGATAAACAAAAAACAAAAATGTGGTGAGGGCCTTCGGGGGAAAGGCACGTCAGTGAAGCGCATGAGCTTCCAAAAACAAGGATCAGTACTTGGTGTTTTCCGGCCGGGCAGGTCGGGCTACGTAGGCTGTGCAGCTGGTAACCGGGGGGAGGGCTCTCCGATATTGGGGCCCCCAGATCTGTGCTTAGAGGATCGACTGGAGGACTCTGGACCTCTGGAGCGCTTGTTCGGTGGGACCTTCTGCCAGACCACCGGCAAGGGAGGGGGAGTGGCCACCAGGTCCCAGTCAGGCAGTTGAGGGACAGGAATGCCCAGGGCATCACAAATGAGTCCAAGTCTTCAGGGTAGCGTAGGACCGCTGATCTCCCCTGGTGTTCGGCGGTCAGGCTGAAGGGAAAGCCCCATCTATAAAGAATGTCTTTGTCTTGTAGGGTGCGCAGTAGTGGTTGCAGGAGTCTCCGCTTCTGGAGCGTGATCCATAAAAGGTCTGGATAGATCTGCACCGGGGAATTGTCAAATACCAAGTTGCGGACAGAGCGGGCTTTGCGCATAATGGTTTCTTTCAACGGGTATGATTGTATTCGACAGATAACGTCCCTTGGTTTGGAAGCGGGCCCTTTTGGGAGAAGGGTCCTATGAGCTCTGTCCATTTCAGTGTGTTTGTCCGCGGGTGCCCTCAGGAGATTGTTAAACATCGTCTGGAGCGTTTTCTGCAGATCCTCAGCCTCCTCCGCCTCAGGGAGGCCTCGCACTCTAATGTTGTTCAGGTGCCCCCTGTTGTCCAGGTCGTCTATGTGGCGTTGCATATCTCGTAGCATGAGGCGGTGGTCAGAACCCTGAAGTTGGGTTCGATGTACTGCCAGTTTAGTCTCCTGGATCTCTTCCTCGGCCATCTCTACCCTGTCGGCTAGGTGTTTAAGGCCTGCTTAGATGTTTTGGATCTCGGTCCGGCAGGTGGCCTTCACGTCCGCAATCAACTGCTTAAAATCCTCTTTTGTGGGGATGGCTTGCAAATAGGTCTGCCAGGAGGGCTGCCCAGCCCCATCTGACCCCCATGGCGGGGGAGGGGGTGTGGGGTTCAAGTGGCGGTGGGTCTCCGTGGTGGGACCTGTGGTCTGGGGCAGGGGATGCTCAGGCGGGGGGGCCCACGACTTGGCCCAGGGGGGGCTGCAGGGTGGAAATCAGGGAAGCGTCCCCCTGAGGGGTTAGACGGGTCTGTGCTATGTGGGCATAGGAGGGGGGGTGGTGGGCTGCCTCATGTGCCTCAGACTGGCGTATCTCTCTGGAGCGTGAGGCTCTCTGGGCCTGTGGTGGGTCCGGGGCCCACACCGAAGGGGGGCTATGTGCCTGAGGTGTGCTCAGCCTCTCCATCGCAGGGGGGTGTAGTGGGCTCGGCAGGACCGGGAAGTCCAGGAGTGCATCCGGGGGAGAGGAGGGCATAGAGGCAGAGTCCTGTGTCCCCGGGGCCTGTGCTGCATGCAACAATCTGGGAATGTCCTCCGTGCCCTGCATGAACTGCGACGGAGGCTGTGTTGCTGCCTGGTCACCGCATGCCGCGGGCGGGCCGTTAGGCGGGCATTGGCGGTCACTCACCGCTTGCTGGGACCCATCGGGGTCTGATGTCCTCGACTGGGATGGAGATAGATCCTGGGGGATCTGCGGCAGGCTGGAATCCTGTGATGACGGCGGTGAATGGACGTGGCGGCGGGAGGCCTCGGTGTCCGGCGCCATCTTGCTGTGACCACCCGGCAGCATATCAGGCACCCAAAAGTAGTCCCTGAAGGACATGGAAGCTCCGGGAGGCGGTAAGGACGATCCTCTGGCTGAGGAGGATCGAGTGGTGCGGGTGGAGCTCATTAATCTGTGGAGATTTCCCCCGAAATTGGCCTAATTGCTGCGGGCTAGTTAGGAGCTCCTAAGCAGAGCGTCCGTCCAGGTCGGCTTCCGGTTACGCCCCCCTAGGGCCCACTTTTGATCCTGCACGGGCCCACTGATTTCATGATACGCTCCTGGTTTAACTAAACATATTTATGCATAGTGGTAGGGATACTAGTCTACAACAATTAGCCCTCATTGTCAAATTGTTCTCATAAATTAAGGATAGATTTCTGTTTAAATACTGTGTGAAAATATATATATATATATTTTTTAAATAACTGCTTTTTGTATAGTGTGTATTGTTAACGCATTTAAGTACAGTAACAAGCATGCTATAGGGATTAACCCTAATGGTTTATTTTTCTAAGTGATTTAAGGATATGTTATTATTTGTAACAGGCACATGGAACAGATTGTCGAAGTTGGCGTCAGGAGTGTGGGGTATTGTGCCTCGATTATTTTCACAGGAACCTTCAAGCTCAGAGCCAGGTACGTGGAATATTAAACCTCAAGTTCAGTTTACAGTTAATTATGTTTGCACTTTACTGTTGTATCGCTATGTGAGGTTTATGCAAGCCTTCTTCCGGTGTGTGGGTTCCTACATGACACAGGGACATATCATATTTAACCACTTCAGCCCTGTCCCCCCTTCCTGACCAGGCCATTTTTTGGGATGCGCTACTTTAACTGACAATTGCGCGGTCGTGCGACGCTCTACCCAAATAAAATGTATGTCCTTTTTTCCCCACAAATAGAGCTTCCTTTTGGTGGTATTTGATCACCTCTGCACTATTTTTTGCGTTATTAACGACAATTTTAAAAAGAAAAACAATATTTTTTACATTATGCTATAAAACATATCCAATAAAAAAAATAGAATTTCATCAGTTTAGGCCAATATGTATTCTGCTACATATTTTTGGTAAGAAAAATCCCAATACGCATATATTGATTAGTTAGCGCAAAAGTTATAGCGTCTACAAACTATGGGATATTTTTATGGAATTTCTTATTTATTTATTTTTACTAGTCCCTAGGGAGTGCTTTCTAACTGTGTGGGAGATGGTTTGACTGCACAAAGAAAGAGATCTGTGTTCCTGCTTAGCAGAAACACAAGATCTCTCTCTTTCCCTCTGACAGAACAGCGATCTGCCTTGTTTACATGGCAGATCGTCGTTCTGCCTCTTCCTGGAACGATCGCGGGCGGCCAGCGGACATCGGGTCCGCTAGACTCGCTAAATTAGCTTCCCCTCTGTTTAATCAGCGCATGATCACACCTCCGGCATCGCACGCATGCCCCCCAGAGAGGATGGGTGAAGCGGGCGGGGACTGTGCCCATGAGTGCAGGCGGAGAGAGCAGAGTGTGCCAGTGAGTGCAGGTGGGGAGGATGGGCGGAGCAGGCCGGAAATGTGCAGTGTGCAAGCAGTAAGGGTGGGAGGAGCGGGTGTAGAGGATGGGCAGAGCGGGACTGTGCCCGTGAGTGGGAGCGGAGAGGATGGGCGGGGACTGTATGCCCGTGAATGACCAGGGTACTATCTCCCAGGAGGTGGCGACAGCGGGCCCCCCTACAGTGGCGGAACTCAAGTGCCCAGTCGCAAGCTAAGTGCCTATATAAAGGTCAGCTGTGGGAGGGACCCTACAGCCAGAAATGTTGTGAGTGGGCCTACAGCAAAGAGTATGACACAATATGGCAGAGGGTTCCATCAACAGTAGGTGAGTAGTTGTCCTATCCAAGGAAAAGTTGGGTGGGGACTTGTGAAGTTTGATGCCAAGGCCTGTTCTGAGCAAGCAACCTCCTGTGTCCAGAATGCAGCAGGACCTAGAAGCTAGTGGAGATCACTGGAGTAGTGGTGTCTAATAGTGATTTTCAGATTCTAGAGCACTTGTGTCAAACACAAGGCCCATGGCCCGAATCCAGCACGCCAGACCATGTCATATGGCCATCACACCTATCCTGCAGCTGTGGCACTCCCCTCACCACCGCCTCCACCTTGTCTCAGCAGAAGTTAGGAGGGCAGAACTCTTCCACCAGATCCTGCACTTCTCCATGCATACGCAAAGAGGCTCGTCTCTGCCAGCCCCCTGACTTAACAGTCGGCAGCAGAGAGGAGGACAGAATCAATCCACACATCAGTCCAACACACAAAGAACAGCCAAAACAACCACACCTTAAGCAAATTTGCAACAAAATAACCCACCATCCACAATCAACCATCTAAACCAAACCACAGGGAACCACAACAGACCAGAAATGAAGGGCCAAGCCACACGGCACGGCAACTAATCGTTAAATTACCCTACCCATTGGAGAGTTAACGCCTTAATGAAACAGCTGATATCCAGTTACACATTAAGCCCCCCTGGACTGAGGTACTTAAATATATAAATCTATTTATATAAATCGAAAATACCTCATGGAGTGGGATTGTATAGGCAACGAATAATAAAAATTTCAAAAATATATATGAAAAAATAACAATTTATTACAAAGCGTCGGCTTTTCAGCTACAACTTTACCTCCCCTATGGTGATGGTACCGTATGCCGGACAGTATCTGCATCATCTATGTTTTGTTTTGTATTATGTGTATCCATACAACTCTCGAGATATTTAATAATTTTGTACATGTTGTATTCATTTTTGTAATAAATTGTTATTTTTTCATATATATTTTTGAAATTTTTATTATTCGTTGCCTATACAATCCCACTCCATGAGGTATTTTCGATTTATTTCTAGTACTATGGGATGATGGCAACTACATGCTATCATATGTGAGTTGGTTCTTTTTTCCTATATAAATCTATTTAGTCTCCCTCCTAGAGAGGTCCATAACAATGTCAGACCCCCTTCAGGAGGGATACAACCCACCTGTGCCCCAAAATTGGCAGATAGGTCTTTATCATGCTGTTTTTTTTTCTAAAATGCAATGATATGCTGTGTTGTCGGTACCCTAATAGTATATTCTGTATGTGTTCGGAAATCCGCTGTTTTAGGGGGCCTTTATTTTGGCCCACATAAATTAGGCCACATGGGCCATCACACATGATAAATTCACAGATCTTATATTGCTTATCCTCAACAGTTGATTTAATCACATGGGCCCGGATTCACGTAGCATTTACTCCAACGTATCTCGTGATACGCCGCGTAAGTCTAAATGTGCGCCGTCGTATCTGTGCGCCGTGCCCACAGAACTAGATACCCCTGAAAATAGGCTTCATCTGACCGACGTAAGTTTCCTACGCCGTCGCATATTTACGCTGGCCGCAAGGGGCGCTCCCATTGATTTACGATTTGATTATGCAAATGAGTGAGATACGCCGATTCACAAACGTACTTGCCCGGCGCATTAATATACGCAGTTTACGTAAGGCTTACGTCCGGTGTATAGTTATTCCCCATCTATGAGGCGCAATTCATGCAAAGGTATAGACCAGGGAACAGCCGTCGTATTTTACGTCGTTTACGTAGTAGTATGTGAATAGGGCTGGGCGTAGGTTACGTTTACGTCGTAGGCAGTGATTCGACGTATCTTAGGGAGTATTTTCGACGTGATTCTGAGCATGCGCACTGGGATGCGTCCACGGGACGGCGAATGCGCCGTTCGTTCGGCCCATCATTTGCATGGGGTCACGCTTCATTTAAACGCCCACTTCCACCTACTTTGAATTAGGCCGGCTTACGCCTATGAATTTACATTACGCCGGCGCAACGTTGGGAGCATTTGCTTTGTGAATTCCATGCTTGCCTCTCAGCGTTGCGTCTGCGTAGCGTAAAAGAGATACGCTACGGCGGCATATCTATGCGCCGATGTATGTGAATCCGGGCCATGGTGTCTAGTTACATTATTTTGTGTTGTTGTACACGCTCTACTACATTTATGATACACAAAAAAAAAAAAAATGTATCTTTAAATGCAACTTGTACTTTGGTGGGGGGATCAAAAATTTTCTTCACAACCATATTTCCAAAGTTAGGTGCCCTCTGATAAATACAAATTAGTTGTTTTGACAGCACTGAGCCCAATGCCGCGTGCACACGATTGATTTTCGGCATGTAAAAAAACAAAATTTTTCAGCCTCTAGAAAAAACTATGTTTTTTCCAACTTCATCAGTAAAACGGCCTTGCCCACACACAATCGTTAAAAATGAAATGCTCTAGCAAAGCGCGGTGACGTACAACGCGTACAACGGCACTATAAAGGGAAAGTTCCATTCGGATGGCGCCATCCTTTGGGTTGCTTTAGCTGATTCTGTGTTAGTAAAAGACGATTTGCGCTTTTCTGTCTGTTACAGCGTGATGAATGTGCTTACTCCATTACGAACGCTAGTTTTACCAGAACGAGCGCTCCCGTCTCATAACTTGCTTCTGAGCATGTGCAGGTTTTTCACGTCGTTTTAGCCCACACACGATAATTTTTTACAACCTGAAAAACGACATTGTTTAAAACGTCGTTAAGAAATGCAGCATGTTTGGAAAAAAAATTGTCGTTTTTCAGAGCCCACACACCATCATTTTAAATAAAACATTTTAAAAACGTTGTTTTTTTCATGCCGAAAAACGATTGTGTGTCCGCGGCATCACACTTTATCCATGCACAGTATATGTCAGTGTTTGCCGAAAATCATTTCCACCTCTCCGCCAGCACATGGAAATCTGATTTGAATCCCTTATTGTTGGTTCCCATTTTGTCAGTCTTGTCTCCTATCTCTCAAGCAATTCTCTCTAGGTAACTGTGCAAAATTGGAACCAACAATGAGGTTTGGCTTTACAAATGCTCTGTAAAGTTCTTTAGAGGAAAGACAGCAAAGCCACTTGGATAAAATATAAAGGACAAAAAAACAACAGCAGTAACACATGTTGGTGGTGGGCAAAGTTCTAAACCCATAAAGAAGAAAACAAATAATGAAGAAGTCAAATGTGTTTTATTCCAGGAACTTCCCAAGAAACTGGAGAAACCTCAGATGCTAAGAGAGCCCCTAAACGAAACCTAGACCAACCAGAACAAGGTAATCTAGCATGTGTCAGTATTTTTTATTAACAAGCGCCAGTCTAAGACTGACAATTAGCCGGGTACATCCTACATACCAGTCTGGAAATATCACCACAACCAAATGTTCTCAGACTTAACAGAATAGAGAGATTACAAACAAGTGGTGGTGCAATGTCCTTTAGCACCTAGGGGAAAAAGACCAAAGTGTGCTCCCCCATAAGATGTGGACTATCTGAGCATCAATACTTTAAGTGGTGCATAGCTTGCTGCTTTGGGGTATCTAAGGCCCCATGCACACGAGAAGCAAATGCAAACTCATCTAAACACAAGTTTTCAAGCGCAAAAACCAGCGTTTAAAACGCCCGTTTTACCGCGTTTTAGTTTATAAGCATTTGGTTAAGAAACATCATAAGACCCTCCCTAAGCTCAAAAAACAGTATTATTTAACCATTTCAGCCATTTTGTGAGACTAGAGCAGCTGAGAGAGCAGCAGGGTACGTGTATTTACCGCGTCACTTGCCACGTCACCTGCCTCAAGTTGTGAATTGTCCAATTGCCACGTCATCTGCCACGTCACCTGGCCACGCCACCTGCCACAAGTTGTGGATTGTCCACTGGCCACGTCACCTGCCATGTCACCGGCCACGTCGCCTGCCACAAGTTGTGGATTGTCTACTTACAATGTCACCTAGCCATATTACCTAACACAAGTTGTGGATTGTCCACTGGCCACGTCACCTGCCATGTCACCTGGCCACGTTACCTGCCACAAGTTGTGGATTGTCCACTTGCCACGTCACCTGACCACGGCACCTGCCACAAGTTGTGGATTGTCCACTTGTCATGTCACCTGCCACAAGTGGATTATCCACTTGCCAAATCACCTGGCCACGTCACCTGCCACAAGTTGTGGATTGTCCACTGGCCACGTCACCTGCCATGTCACCTGGCCACGTTACCTGCCACAAGTTGTGGATTGTCCACTTGCCATGTCACCTGGCCACGTCACCTGGCACGTCACCTGGCCACATCACCTGCCACGTCACCTGGCCACGTCACCTGCCACAAGTTGTGGATTGTCCCCTGGCCACGTCAACTGGCCACGTCACCTGCCACAAGTTGTGGATTGTCCACTGGCCACGTGACCTGGCCACATCACCTGCCACATCACCTGGCCACGTCACCTACCACAAGTTGTGGATTGTCCACTTGCCACGTCACCTGCCTCAAGTTGTGTATTGTCCACTTGCCACGTCATCTGCCATGTCACCTGGCCACATCACCTACCACAAGTTGTGGATTGTCCACTTGCCACGTCACCTGCCACAAGTTGTGGATTGTCCACTGGCCATGTCACCTGGCCACGTCACCTGCCACAAGTTGTGGATTGTCCACTTGCCATGTCACCTGGCCACGTCACCTGCCACATGACCTGGCCACGTCACCTGTCACATCACCTGGCCACGTCACCTGCCAGAGGTGGTGGAACTCAGTTTCCCCAAGTTCCCCCTGAAAAAAAGCCCTGACAGTTATTGTTTCTAGCTGTATGAGTTATTTCAGGGCAACACTGTGCAAACCAACACACAACAATAACTTAGCGCTGTACTTGCTGCCAGCAAAAGAAAATTGTGTGCAATCAAAATTGGATAGTGTGCAAGGGACAAATGTAACATGAACTGCCAGCCTATACATATAAAAACGTAGGGCCAGATTCACGTAAAGGGGCGCATCTTTGTGAGGGCGTATCTTATTTACGCTACGCCGCCGCAACTTAGACAGGCAAGTGCAGTATTCACAAAGCACTTGCTCCGTAAGTTGCGGCGGCGTAGCGTAAATTGGCCGGCATAAGCCAGCCTAATTTAAAGTAGGAAGCAGGTGAGCGTCATCTATTTAAATTAAGCGTGACCCCATGTAAATGAATGGCCGGTCGAACTGGGCATGCGCACGCATGCTCAGAATCACGTTGCATATACTCCCTAAGATACGTCGACGCAATGCCTACGACGTAAACGTAACTTACACCCTATTCGCGTACAACTTACGTAAACAACGTAAACTAAACGTAAATTTCGACGGTCGTTCCGACGTCCATACCTTAACATGACTTACCCCTGCTTTATGAGGGGTAGAGTTACGCCGGTCGTACGCCTTACGTAAACAGCGTACATGAATACGCCGGGCGCAAGTACGTTCGTGAATTGGCGTACCTAGGTCATTTGCATATATATAATGGGAACGCCGAATGCGTCCAGCGTAACTATGCGCCCACGATACGCCGGCGTAGGCAAGTTACGTCGGATGGCTGAAGCCATGTTTTTGGACGTATCTTGCTTTGTGAATTGGCGTAAAGATGCGACGGCGCACATTTGAAATTACGGCGGCGTATCTGGGGATACGCCGGCGTAGAAGCTTTCTGAATCTGGCCTGTAATATCCACAGACATCTCCCCCACTGTAATATCCACAGACATCTCCCCACTGTAATATCCACAGACATCTCCCCCCACTGTAATATCCACAGACATCTCCCCCACTGTAATATCCACAGACATCTCCCCACTGTAATATTCACAGACATCTCCCCCACTGTAATATCCACAGACATCTCCCCCACTGTAATAATATACACAGACATCTCCCCCACTGTAATAATATCCACAGAGATCTCCCTCACTGTAATATCCACAGACATCTCCCCCACTGTAATATCAACAGACATCTCCCCCCCCACTGTAAATATCCACAGACATCTCCCCCCACTGTAATACACACAGACATCTCCCCACTGTAATATCCACAGACATCTCCCCCACTGTAATACCCACAGACATCTCCCCCACTGTAATATCCACAGACATATCCCCCACTGTAATATCCACAGACATCTCCCCCACCGTAATATCCACAGACATCTCCCCACTGTAATATCCACAGACATCTCCCCACTGTAATATCCACAGACATCTCCCCCACTGTAATATCCACAGACATCTCCCCACTGTAATATCCACAGACATCTCCCCCACTGTAATATCCACAGACATCTCCTCCCACTGTAATATCCACAGACATCTCCCCCACTGTAATATCCACAGACATCTCCCCCACTGTAATATCCACAGACATCTCCCCACTGTAATATCAACAGACATCTCCCCCACTGTAATAATATCCACAGACATCTCCCCCACTGTAATAATATCCACAGACATCTCCCTCACTGTAATATCCACAGACATCTCCCCCACTGTAATATCAACAGACATCTCCCCCCCACTGTAATATCCACAGACATCTCCCCCCACTGTAATACACACAGACATCTCCCCCCACTGTAATACACACAGACATCTCCCCCGCTGTAATATCCACAGACATCTCCCCCACTGTAATATCCACAGACATCTCCCCCACCGTAATATCCACAGACATCTCCCCACTGTAATATCCACAGACATCTCCCCACTGTAATATCCAGAGACATCTCCCCCACTGTAATATCCACAGACATCTCCCCACTGTAATATCCACAGACATCTCCCCCACTGTAATATCCACAGACATCTCCTCCACTGTAATATCCACAGACATCTCCCCCACTGTAATATCCACAGACATCTCCCCACTGTAATATCCACAGACATCTCCCCCACTGTAATAATATCCACAGACATCTCCCCCACTGTAATAATATCCACAGACATCTCCCTCACTGTAATATCCACAGACATCTCCCCCACTGTAATATCAACAGACATCTCCCCCCCACTGTAATATCCACAGACATCTCCCCCCACTGTAATACACACAGACATCTCCTCCCCCCCCCCCCCCCCACTGTAATACCCACAGACATCTCCCCCACTGTAATATCCACAGACATCTCCCCCACTGTAATATCCACAGACATCTCCCCACTGTAATATCCACAGACATCTCCCCACTGTAATATCCACAGACATCTTCCCCACTGTAATATCCACAGACATCTCCCCACTGTAATATCCACAGACATCTCCCCCACTATAATATCCACAGACATCTCCTCCACTGTAATATCCACAGACATCTCCCCCACTGTAATATCCACAGACATCTCCCCACTGTAATATCCACAGACATCTCCCCCACTGTAATCTACAGACATCTCCCCCACTGTAATCTACAGACATCTCCCCCACTGTAATATCCACAGACACCCCCCCCCCACTGTAATATCCACAGACATCTCCCCACTGTAATAAGGTCCACATCTCCCCCACTGTATAGGAAGATTAGTGCTTGCTTACCAGAGAAGCTGGCCGAACACGAGCAGTTGAGGCCGGGTGATGACGTCAGCACGCCGCTCTAGGCTCACCTAGGCCGCCGCTCCGGGAGCTAGGCCGAAGCCACAGCCTTTTCTATGGCCGAGGCAGCAGCAGAGCTCCACGGATCACGTGGTGTGCCAATCGGTCAAAAGAATTTTGATCGATCAAAAAAATTAACAATTAATCAAGGAATTAATCGTTAATTTCTGCAGGCCTAATTATTAGAGATATATATACACACACACATGAATAGGGATACATCCCGGAGGTTAAACTAGTCAAATAAAAAATAGTCTCTGGCTAACACCACTAGTAGAAACAAGGCTGGCTCCTGAAGCAGGCTGGGAACCCGAACACTGTAACAGAGGAAGGGATGTGGAGGAAGAGACGCCAAGTCGCTAATAGTTTAGCACAATTTTATTCAAAAATTACATGAATATACAGTAAGAATGCACTCACAAATGTCCAAGATAAGGCATGTACAGCTCAGTGTGGGCCTGCCAAGGAGAATCCAATCCTCGCTGGAGTCGATACGATGACAGAGCCATTGTGGGAAGAGGTGCAGGGAACCGGGCTACCGCTGGGAGAAACTGGAGCTGTCAAAAGAGATGACTAACCTTGGGATGTTGTGGCCAATCAGTAATGCATTTTGGAGGCCAGACCATGCCTCCTTCATCAGCCTTCATCAGAGGCTTATGAAGGAGGCATGGTCTGGCCCCTGAAAGGCGTTCCTGCTTGGTCGCAATGTCCCAGGACATCTGTGAGAGCATGTAATTTTGAATAAAACTGTGCTACACTATTGGCGGCTTGGCACCTTTTCCTCCCCATGCCTTCAACTATTTTGCTGCTGTCCTGAAAGTATCATATTGCAGGTATAATCTGCTGATTATTTCTCACCAGCTACTCCAAGCAACAAGAAAATGAGAATCAACAAACCTGAGCAAGGTAAGAAAAATATCATAGATGAAGATAGTTTGTCACTAAAAACATAATGGGGGTGTTTCGCCACATTTATGCCTCTAATCCCTCTGGTTAATGTATTGCGCTAAATTGATGATGCATTTGCAACACTTTTGGTTCTGTCAATGACTCGTGCCCTAAATTCAGGTAGTCCTAAAATGTGCCACTTTTGTGTCGTAGTGAATGAAAGAAGGAGTGGAGTTCAGGCTCCCTGGAACTCCACGTCATCCGCTTCAGCTTTAGGGATGGCAATCTCCATATTTTCCACTGACGATTCATCAGCCAGGATTTCAGCGTTGTCATCTGAAATGTCCTCATAGTCCCAGGCAACGGGAGCCCCACCCTGCTGCTGAGCAGAGTCTAGCAGCTGTCTGTAGATGATCTCCAGCTCCCATTCCTGAACGGCCAGAAACTCCAAATCTTTCTGTAACCAGTCGGGGGATGGGACTGTGATATCGAGGGATGGGACTGTGGTCTCCACTCATAGCAACCCAGCAGAAGAGCTGGCAACAGAGCAGAGTGCCACAAGCCTCTGCTCTCAACTAGCAGGAGAGGGAGTTCCTGTGGTAGTGGATGGGACTTCAGTCTCCACTTGTATACCCCAGGGATGGTGGGCAGTTGGCCCAGATCCCCAACAGCATGATGGACTGAGCCCAGTCACCCTGTCTTCTCTCCAGCGGCTAAAAGGACTCCAGGGAGAAGGGCCAGTCCAGGCCTCTCCCCAGTGACAGGCATGTTCTCTGAGAGAGGCAGAGGTTGGCTGGTTGAATAATGCTCTGTTTGGAGAAATTTATTTGGGGTACTGTATGGATACCAGCATTGGAGGAATGGAACTATGGACTAACTTCGGAGTCAACCCATCTGGGGTCCCCTCCTGTGTTAGTCTCCCACTGAAAGGGGAGAGATGTAACGGAATGGCCCGTGATACCCAGAGATATTTGAAGGATGCGGGGTACTCCTGTGCCAGCTTCACTAATGACTCTTGGGTCTAGGGTCATCCTATGTCCAATAGGGGCAAAGGATGACTGAGAAATGATATCTCGGATTACATGCGATGGGACAGTAATAATAATTCATGTTTTGCAGGATATCTTGAAATATTACAGGTTGCTGTGATTGCATTATATTGTCTATTGTGTTAATTAAGTCTGGCTCCTAAGATATTTCATTGTGTATGCTAACTAACCCTGTATTGTGTGAAAGTTCTATTGATGATAGATATGTGTTGGCAGTCTGAAAGGTCAGCTGTCTGACCTTTCAGGTGTAGTGGATTAGTATGTCAATTATGTTTACTAAAGGAATGTGTTTTGTGTAGAAGGTGAGGATAACTTATCGCAGAGTCAGAACGTCTGGGTAATGATGAGTAATTAGCTCATCTGAATGTCATTATCTAACGGAATGTGTATTGAGCACCCCTTTGTGTGATGTTGTGGGTGGAGTGTTTCATTGTCCCTGTGATTACTGCAGCATGCTTTGTAACTGTATATAACCAGCCTGAGTTTACCATTAAAGTGGTCATTCGTGTGTCTCGAGCTGTGTGTGTCTTGTTTCTGGGGGAAATCCAATGGATCGTGTCTGCTGGATTGTGGAGTGTCGGATAAGCATGTCGTGGGTTGGTGAAATGGAATATCGTAAACAGTGTTAATCCCTGAACGTTACAAGTACACCTTTGTATCCTAAAACCCCTGCTAACATCTGCACCCCAAACCTTCCCCATCCTCTCCACTCCAACCCTCCACCCTTTTAACTCTACTTGCCACTTCTGCTCATCCTTGCATCCACCTTCCTTACCCCTATACATCCCCTCCTTGCTCACCTATGCACCCAAACTGTAATTCCTTCTCTGCCTCCCTCTGCACACCCCATACAACCCTCCACCAACCAATTTGCTCACCTTTGCAGAACAGGCTGATGTTAGGCTGAATAACCACAGTTGCAGGCTGGACTTTTTAAGCATGCCCCTTTATCTCCCCAGTGGGCAGCATTCAGTATAGGTGATGGTGGATATGACCTCAGGAGGCATGATATGCACCCTCGGCTATTTACATATGAATGATGCCGCTATTTACATATTGTAATGGTCATGGGTTAACGCTGATTCCACCAATCCACGACAGCTTCCGACACTCCACAATCCAGCAGACAGGACCCATTGGATTTCCCCCAGAAGAACGAGACACACAGCTCTGTTCTCTGGTTCCAAACAGAATGACCTTTTATTGGTAAAACTCAGGTTTTTATACAGTTAGCAACCACAAAGCATGCTGCAGTAATCAAAGGGACAATGACACACTCCACCCACAACATCACACAATGGGTCCTAACGAGTCCCCCTCAATCCACATCTTAGACAGAATTTCTGGCACCGAATCTACATGAGTTAATTACTATAGCTGACAAGGCAGACGTTATGACTTCAGCTTATCTCACCTGCTATTCAATACACATTCCTTTGTAAACATAAGTCAGACGTCTGACCTTTAGAGGGTGCTAAGTCACATTCCACATCTCCACAGTAGCAGGCTTAATTAACACCTTAACAGTATGTGTCCCCACATTGAATGAGACACTCTCCTATTGACCTGTTGGGTTCAAAATAAACCACCTGTAATATTTCAAGATCCTGATATACATTGTGAATTATCCTTACTGTCTCATGTAATCCATGATAAAATTTCTTAGTCACCCCATGCCCCTAGTGGACATAGGATGACCCTAGACGCAAGAGTCATTGGTGAAGCTGAAACAGGAGTACCCTGTATCCTTCAAGAGCTTCTGGGTCCCACGGGCCATACCGTTACACAAATCAATGACGGTTATTTACATGTAAACACAGGGTCTGCAGGTGAGTCATCTGTATACAACAATAGGGCAGCATTAGTAACAGAACTTCACACTGAGATATCGGGCACAGCAGGGGAATAAAATGACAAGGGAATTTAAACCAGGATAGTTGGCAAGTATGAGGTAGCTGCCTTGGGCCCCACAACAATGGCAGGGTCCAGAGCAGCTGCCCCTTTTGCCCTGCCTTAAAGACGGCCCTGGGTCCAGGCAGTTCAAACCAACGCACAGACCTTCCAAAACACATTGGTGATAATTGCAATGTTTCTGGTCAGGCAAAGTAAGCCTTGTGAGAGAGTTGTGTCGATATGGGTGTGGGGGGAATGTGTAATTCTTACAAAGAATTCTTTAATAAAATTCTGAACAGCTTATCACGCACCTCCAATTTCTAAAAAAAAAAAAAAAAAGGAGGGACACCTAGTGCATTATGAATTCACACTGCTCCAGGCAATAATCCCATGAAACACCTACCCTGCTGTTAGAAGTACAGGTGCTGGCTCTGCAGGCAATCAATGGACAAAGAAATGCTGGATAGCCACACTCCAATGCAACACCTTTATTGTGTCAAATTAATAAAATCCATACAGTCAATCCATACAGTCACAGAGGTGCAAGGATTATAGCTGACGTGTTTCACACCACTGGTGGGTGCTTAGTCATAGGTAAAAAACACACAGGAGGGCACAAGCACATAGTGCATTACCAGAGATTTAATGTGTAAAAATGTGGAAGATAACAAAATGGGTACTTGCAAATGTGAAAGGTACAAAAGCATTAAAAAAACACAAGATGCCATGCAGTGCGGAAATCGCATAACCCGACAGATACCCTGCTATGCTGGCAAGCTGATTTGTTTTGGGGGTGTGCCAGGATAGCGGGGTGTCTGTCGGGTTATACAATGCTTGCACTGCATGGCATCTCTTGGTTTTTCTTGTTCAAATATGTTATTGCAAAATAAGAAAAGGGTCCCAGTACAAAGGTACAAGTCATAGTACAACAGGTACAAATAAACAGCAAATTCAACTCATCATGGATTGAATATGGAAATAGCCATGTAGAGATAAAAGGTTGCATAACAAGTACAGGAGGATAATCCTCCGAAAAGGCATGTAGAAGTAGGCTGAAAGACCGCGTATAGTCAACATGTCAACACAAAAATGGGGGATGGGGGATGGGAAGGGATATATAGGTAAGAGAGCAGGATGAAAAAAAGGTAAACCGTTTGCCACTCTCACAAGGGGGGTACCAAAGAGCCCAAGAGTACTGGAAGACTGCAGATAGGGGTGGACGGTGAGGGCAAGCCAAGGAGCGAGCCCAATGCAAGGTCTCCATCGGGCATCTTTCACACCTTTCACTTTTGTGTGTATCCATATTGTTATCTTCCACGTGCTTTTGCACATTTAAATCTCTGGTAATGCACTAGGTGCTTGAGCCCTCCTGTGTTGTTTTTTTCATACAGGATCCCCCGGGAGGAAGGCTGCATCAGCCAAGCATTCCCGATGGATGTTCATTTGTCGCCATCTATGGTCTAATTCCACTTTGACGGTTCTCTGAGCACTGGGAGTTGCTGTGTGTTCTGAGTTTCACCTCTAATTTCTAGTCTGAGCTATTTTAGATATCTCTCCATCCAGTTTCCAGTTCACAAAGTTACATAGTTAGTCTGATTGAAAAAAGACACAAGTCCATCTAGTTTAAAGCGGGAGTTCACCCGAAAAAAAAATTTAACATTAGATTGGGCCTAATTACGTGAAGCAGATTCGGGTGTTTTGGTTAAAATCAATGCAGTACTTACCTTTTTTGAGATAGATGTTCTCCCGCCGCTTCCGGGTATGGTCTTCGGGAGTGGGCGTTCCTATTTGATTGACAGCCTTCCGACGGTTGCATACAGCGCGTCACGAGTTGCCGAACGCCGGTGCGGCGCTATACGGCACCTGTGCACCGACGTTCGGCTACTTTCGGAAACTGGTGACGCGCTGTATGCAACGGTCGGAAGGCTGTCAATCAAGTAGGAACGCCCAGTCCCGCAGCCCATACCCGGAAGCGGCGGGAGAACATCTATCTCAAAAAAGGTAAGTACTGCATTGATTTGAACCAAAACACCCGATTCTGCTTCCCGTAATTAGGCCCAATCTAAGGTTAAAAATTGAGTTTTTGGGTGAACCTCCACTTTAAACAATAAAAGTGAAAAAAAAAATAGTACAATCCCATATACACAATCCTATACTCAGAGGAGGGGAAAAAAACAGCAAAGCATGATCCAATTTGCTCCAGCAGGGAAAAAAAATTCTGATCCCCCGAGAGGCAATTGGATATTCTCTGGATCAACTTTACCTATAAATGTCAGTACCCACCCAGTTATATTATGTACATTTAGGAAATAATCCAGGCCTTTCTTAAAGCAATCTACTGAGCTAGTCAGAACCAGCTCTTGAGGGAGTCTATTCCACATTTTCACAGCTCTTACTTTGAAGAAACCTTTCTGTAATTATTGGAGATTAAACCTCTTTTCCTCCAGAATTAAAGAGTGCCCCCTTGTCCTCTCTGATGACCTTAAAGTAAATAACTCAACACCAAGTTCAGTATATGGACCCCTTATGTATTTATACATGTTGATCATATCCCCCCTTAATCTCCTCTTCTCAAGAGGTAAATAATTCAGTTCCTCTAATCTTTCATCATAGCTGAGCTCCTCCGTGCCTCTTATCAGGTTGGTTGCCCTTCTCTGCACTTTCTCCAGTTCCCAGGTATCCTTTTTGTAAACTGGTGCCCAAAACTGAACTGCATATTCCAGATGAGGTCTTACTAATGATTTGTACAGGGGGGCAAAATGATGTCTCTCTCCATGGAGTCCATACCACTCTTAATACAAGAAAGGATTTTTCTAGCTTTGGAAACCACAGCTTGGCATTGCTTGCTATTATTAAGCTTATGATTAGAGATGGGCCGAGCGACCCCCTGTTCGGTTCGCTGCAGAACTTTCGAACATCGCAAAAGTTCGGAAACCGAATAACGAACCCCATTGAAGTCTATGGGACTTGAAGTGGAAAAATCATTTTGAAGGCTTATATGCAAGTAATTGGGCATACAATGGTTATAGGGATCTGGGTACTGCCCTGGGGGACATGTATTAATGAAAAAATCTTTTGTAAAAAACATAGGGGCAGATCCACGTACCTGCGCGTAAGAATCCGCCGGGCACAGCGTATCCAAGATACACTATGCCGCCGCAACTTATTTTTTTTTCGAATCCTCAACGAATTTGCGCCGTAAGTTACGGCGGCGTAGTGTATCTTTGGCGGCGTAAGGACGCGGAATTAAAATGGGTGTAATGGGGGCGTGTTTTATGTAAATACATCTTGACCCGGCGTAAACACCGGTTTTTTTTAACTGTGCATGCGCCGTCCATGGGGGTATCCCAGTGCGCATGCTCGAAATTAACCCGGAAAAAGCCAATGCTTCAGACAGTGACGTCATTCTACGCAAATCCCTATTCGCGAACGACTTACGCAAACGACGTAAAAATGTCAAATTTCTACGCAGGAACGACGGCCATACTTAACATTGAGTACGCCTCAGAACAGCAGCTTTAACTATAACCCGAAAAAAGCCGAACGAAAACGACGTAAAAAAATGCGCCGGCCGGACGTACGTTCGTGGATCGCCGTAAATAGCTAATTTGCATACTCAACGCAGAATTCGACGGTAACGCCACCTAGCGGCCGCCAAAATATTGTACCTTAAGATCCGACGGCGTACTAAGACGTACTAAGACGTACGCCTGTCGGATCCCTCCGAGATGCTGTCGCATCTTGTTTTGTAGATACAAAACAAAGATACGATGCGGGAATTTTTAAATTACGCCCGCGTATCAATAGATACGCCGGCGTAATCCTTTTGTGGATCTGCCCCATAATTTTTAAATGAGCAGTGATTTACTGATGCTTTAAGTGAAACAATAAAAATGAACATTTCCTTTAAATGTAGTGCCTTAGTCTGCCTGTAAAGTGGCAAATCTGTACCGTGTCTAGAACCTGCTGCAGCAATAATGAAATTTATAAAGCCAAAAAAATGACATTTTCCCTGTAAGCTTCCTTTATTTTGGAAATAAAATATTTTGGAAATAACAGTTTGGGAGCTCGTCTGTATGATGAGGCCACAATGTAGTGCAGTGGGAACAAGATAAGAGATTTTGTGGATAAATTCTGGTGTCTCTTTTTGCAGACTTTGGATAGAAGTAACAAGTGCGAAAAAATTGGGTGTTGGGTGTTGGTGGTGCATTCACACCATAACCCTATAGAGGTACTCTTGATTAAGGCAAGCATTGGCCTTGCTGTCAAAATTTTAAATGATAGGCACCTGTCAAACAGTAGCAGAAAAATTGTTTTTTGGGTGTTAAGTGTGCCCATGAAACCTACACCAAATTCTTCCAGATGAAATCAACACCCACAAAGCTAGGCCGCCTAGAAGTCTTACAGAGATTCCACATCCCAAAAACACTTGGGCCAGGTTCACACTGGTACGACACGACAGTCGTACTACTTTGGATCTCACTTTGCCCTACGACTTGAAGTCTGACATGCATTAACTTTAATTAACAGGGATCCGACTTGAATCTTTAGGAAGAACTCCACACCAATGTTTTTATTAAAAACGGCATGGGTTCCCCCTCTAAGCCCTTCGGTCTGGTATGGATTTTAAGGGAACCCCCCCTATGCCAAGAAAACGATGTGGGGGTCCCCCAAAACCCATACCAGACCCTTATCCAAGCAAAGCAGCCTGGCCGGTTAGGAAAGGGGGTGGGGACGGGTGAGCGCCCCCCTCCTGAACCGTACCAGTCCGCATGCCCTCAACATGGGAAGGTAGGTGCTTTGGAGCATGGGGCCCTACGCCCCCCACCCCAAAGCACCTTGCCCCTATGTTGATGAGGACAAGGGCCTCTTCCCAACAACCCTGGCCATTGGTTGTTGGGGTCTGCAGGCGGGGGGGGCTTATCGGAATCTGGAAGCCCCCTTTAATAAGGGATCCCCCACCCTATGTGAATGAGTATGGGGGTACATTGTACCCCTACCCATTCACCTGGGAAAAAGTGTCAAGAATAAAACACACTACACAGGTTTTAAAAGTAATTTATTAGGTAGCTCCGGGGGTCTTTTCCGACTTCTTCTCCCCCTCTCCGGCTCTTCGTTTCTTCTCCCGCTGTCTGGTGTCTTCTGCCAGGTCTCCTCTGCTATCTTCTGCTCTTCTACCTACTCTTTTGCTAGTTCTTTCCCGGTCTTCTCCATTGTCTTCTTCCCTCTGCTCTTCTTCCGATGTTGACTCAACGCTCTCTCCCGCTGAAATGCCGTGTGTGCAGTGCGCAATGACTTATATTGGCATGGGGCAGGGTCACCGGGTGATGTCATCCATTGACTCTGCCCCCTTATGAAGTCACCGTCCCTGGGACTGTCCCTGGGTCCCTCTCATAACAGACAGAGGGGAGACATTTGACAGGTAAGGATACATGCAGGAGGCATGTATATCCTTATAGATCAGCACTATGGCAGTAGTTTAGAAAGGATGAGAGTGGGTTTACATCCACTTTAAAGTTGATGTGTATATAGGGTGCACGGTTCCTCTCAAATGATTACAATTTAGCAAGTGAACTGAATGGTGATTTAAAAACATATAACATTAAAAAAATATTTTCTTACAGAACCCTGTACCAACAAGACTAAAAAGACTACTTTTCATCAGCTTGCAGAAAGAATGTCAAAGATTTCGACATTGACTCTGAGGGATATCCTGAGCGTTGGCTTAGAGAATGTGAATGACAAACCACCTAAAACTGTAGAGGATATTCCCTGGAATTACTTGAGGAAACTCATGGCCTTAAATAGGACTGCAAGAGACATTCTTCTTGAGAAAGATCAGTCTACTGGTGTTGATGTATGTGATAATGATGATGATGACAACCTAATTAATGATTCTTCCATTCCAGGTGACAATTTATCTAGTTCTGTTCACCCCCTGGATGTCCTGTGTCTCCTCCTGCATTGCTCAGACAGTTTTCTCCAACAAGAGATTGTAACCAAATTGTCCATGTGTCAGTTTGCCGTCCCTCTGCTGCTCCCTGCTGGTGATGGGTCACATTGCACCCTCATGGTTTGGGCAATGAGAGACATAATGAAGAAGTGGAGACCTCAGTCATTAGTAGACAGTAAAGGCTTTAGAGAAGAAAATGTAGTGAATACTTCCATGCCAATCTTGTCTTATGTCAGATTGGGAAAAAACAAATTATCCAAATCTAAAATCCTGAACCAAATTCTTAACCCAGCTCAGCTACATAATAACTTCTTCATACATGACAATATGGAGGGAGGAAACATTAAGAGGGAAATATCTGATGGACTGATAGAAGTTTCCTGGTATTTTCCCTCTGGTAAGTCTGATGTTTTCCCAGAACCCATCACAGTGACCAACCTACGAGGAGATCTGGAGACCAACCGTGACCAGTTCACGTTTTTGACTAGAATTTCATCAGCTGTGTTTATATTCATTGAGGATATTTCTGAGAGGGAATTCAAACTTTTATCATCCTTCCCTACCACTGACACCCAATATTACTTCATTGTTACTCCCGGTCCTGGAAAAAATGTGAGTCCACAGACACTGAAGACCCTTCAAGAATTAATGCCAGTGCTAAAGTTCAAGAAAACAAATGTGATAATACATGCGGGCATCGCAAATGAGGCAGCATTTGTAAAAAAACTACAAAGCAATATGATTAATTTATTTAACAGTAAGCCAAAAGAAAAGAAAATGAGAGACTTTGAGAAAGAAACTCATGGATTGGAAATCAAAGTGGATGAGAGAGTTCCTGAATGTCAGAAGGCCAGGGAAAATGCCAGGAAAATTACAGAAGAAATCAGGAATGTATCTGAGTACAAAAAGAACACTATGAAGTTACAGGGAGATCTCTGGAGACAGTTATCTAAAGTGGAAAAAGAATTTTGTAGAATGACAAAGCAAGGTGGTAAAGACACACAACAATATCAAGATGACCTGATAAAGAAACGTATTTCACTACATGAGGAACAATATAACCATGATCTGCCCATTGGTTTATTTATTTTTATTGATGCAATCAATAATTTGTCTAAGACTGAGAAACAATATTTTCTGAAATGGATGAAATTTGAACTTGATTCAGTTGCTAGAAATCATCTTTCTATTCTACAAGCTGAATACAAAGAAAAATGTAACAATACCTTAATTAATAATCAAGAGCTCAAACAGATAGACCAGAAAATCTCTGACAGTTCTTTAGGAATTGAACATTTCCTACGTGAGATGGGACAGTTTTATGAAGCTGAACGCTCCATGGTTAAAGAAAACAAAATAGCTAAAACAAAAAGACAATTTAATAGACTGCCGGGAGTTGCTGCTGATCTCTTGTTGGATGGTTTCCCATTGGAGCTGATAGATGGAGATGCCTCCAACATTCCCCTACAGTGGATAACTGATGTTCTAAATGAGCTGGACACCAAAACGGGCAGAAAATGCAGAATGAGAGTAATCACTGTGCTGGGAGTGCAGAGTACGGGGAAATCCACTCTTCTCAACACCATGTTTGGTCTGCAGTTCCCGGTGGCCAGTGGAAGATGCACACGAGGAGCCTTCATGACTCTTCTTAATGTGAAAGAGAAATTCCAGGAGGAGCTGGGCTGTGACTTCATCCTGGTGATTGACACTGAGGGGCTGAAAGCTCCAGAGTTGGCTTCCTTGGAGGGCAGTTATGAACATGACAATGAACTGGCCACACTAGTGGTTGGGTTGAGTGATATCACCATCATCAATATGGCCATGGAAAATACAACAGAAATGAAGGATATTTTACAGATTGTGGTCCATGCTTTTCTTAGAATGAAAGAAGTAGGAAAGAGACCCAACTGCCAGTTTGTACATCAGAATGTGAGTGATGTGTCCGCTCATGACAAGAACATGAGAGACAGAAAGAAACTTCTGGAACAGTTGAATGAAATGACAAAAGTAGCTGCAGAGATGGAAAAGAAAAGTGAAGTCAAAACTTTCAGTGATGTGATGAACTACAACCTGGAGAAAGACAACTGGTACATTCCCGGGCTCTGGCTTGGGGTCCCACCAATGGCTCCAGTAAATTCTGGGTACAGTGAACATGTGTCTGAACTGAAAAAGTATTTATTAGAATTAATGAGAAGCAACGAATCCCTGAATAAGCCTTTAACCATTCCTGAATTTATAACATGGATAGAAAGTTTATGGAACGCTGTAAAACATGAAAAATTCATCTTCAGCTTCAGGAACAGTCTGGTGGCAGAAGCTTATAATAACCTGTCTATACAATACTCACAGTGGGAATGGGATTTCCGAAAAGCTCTCCATGATTGGCTGATCCGCACAGAGACAAACATTAAGAATCAGAATGTTGAGAGTCTAGATGAAAAACTTTGCTCCAAATTTAGGAATGAGCTCAACAATTTGTTGATTATTAGAGAAAATGAAATCTTGAAATTGCTGGAAATCTACTTTGACAATAAAAATGAAAATGTTCATCTAATAGAACGATACAAACAAGATTTTATTCTGAGCACAACATCCCTGAAGGAGGAATTGAAAAGAAATTCTTTTATGAAGTTTAATGAGGCTGTTTCAATTCAAAAAGGGAAATTCAAGATTCAGAATATGCAAACTAATTCACAGAAATTGATTGAAGACAAAATCACAGATCTCCTCAAGAGGTGCAGAGAAAAGAAAAAAACTCTGAATAACGTACAGTTAAATAAAGAGTTTGATGAGATGTGGGAGAAGACACTCAGTGATCTACAGATGAAGAAATTAAAAACACACATTGTCAGTGGATCTATGTTACATCTGCTGAAGAATGACATGAGCAGTAAAGGACCAGCTGTAAATCAACACTTACTGGGTATGAAGGACTTGGCAAATATCACACAGACTGATTTCAAAATAGATGAGAAATATATTGAGAGTGGATGGTTCAAGAAATTGACAAAAAAAGTTTTAGATAAATTTGGTTTTGGGTGCAAAAAAGATTATTTGGACAAAATAAATGTTTTTTCTCAATCTCTTATAGATAACTGTAACAAATATATCAGAGAGAAGGTGGAAACTGGAGAGGACTATTGTGACAACTATTGCCTGGAATTACTTCATATGATTACAACAGAGGTTTCTAAAGAGTCCAAAAATCTTCATTTGTCCACAGAGTTTGAACTGGATATTAAGCTTCACATTCTTGGAAAAGCTTCCAGAGAGTTCCAGAAGATGCATAATAAATTCATTAAAGAGAATGACCCAAAACTGTGTTTGGAGAAACTAAAGCCTGGATATTTAAAAACATTTATCAGCACATTTCAAGAGAAAGATATAAGTCAGACTAAAGCCAAAGAATTCTGTGAGCGATGTCTAAAACCAGCAATGATGGATCATGTATTCCACCATCTTGGGCAGAAAATAGTGGACGGCATAGTAGCTTCAGACAAGAAATTAAGCAGTAGAACATTTTTTCAAAATTTTTTACTAAGGGAGCTGCTGGAAGAAATATCATTCCAGACATATGTAAAGTATACACTATCATATGAGAAATATACCAAAGCCCGGATATTAAAATACACTGATACATTTGCAAAGCCCCGAATCCTAAAACCATTCCAAGAACTTCTGCTGTTTTCACTGGACATAAAGATAAAAGCAGCTCTTAATGGAGACAACTCTGTTAAAAGTTCATCAGTCTCAGATTTTCTGAAAAGTGTATGTGAGATACTAAAGGAAGAATTAGTGATCCCTCAGAATGAGATGCAAGCGGTCACTTTCCAGAACACGGCTGATGTTGGACAATTTTCATCAGACATTCAGCTCTTCCTCCGAGATACAGAAACAGAAGTCTTATCAGAGCTGCAATCTATGGATATAAAGTCTGTACTCTCCAGGGTGACGGTGAAGCCTGAGGATGTATTGTTCAGGAAGGTTGTTGGCTGTGGGAAGCAATGTCCATTCTGTGGTGTCCCCTGTGAGGCCGGAGGTGATGAACATAAGGAGCACTTTGCTACCATTCACAGACCTGAAGGACTGGGGAGATACAGATGTAGTGATACTCAAATCCTAACCACTGATATATGTAGTACGTCTGTTGTATCTGATGTCAAATTTCAAAATTCAGACACAGAATGGAAATCACACCCATACAAAGATTATCGTACCATTTATCCAGATTGGTCCATACAACCAGATCCCAGCATCGAGTCATCAGATTACTGGAAATATATTTTTGTGATGTTTAATGAGAAGTTTGCAGAAGAATACAAGGCAAAACCAGCAAAAATACCAGATGGCTGGAAATCCATTACAAAAGAAAAAGCTCTGCAAAGCTTAAATAAAATGTTCATTAGCTAAACAGAGAAGAAAAATCAACAACATGTAATTCCTCATCCAACTTATTATCTGGAAATCATTTACTAATACAAAAAATAATCTTTCCATTGATGTTCTCTAATTGGAAAAAAACATTTAAAATATTTTCCCCACAACCATTTCCACAGTAATCAGGGTGTGAACAGAATGTCTGAGAATCTTCAGTCCCCCGATGATATAATGGGCTCATCACTTCTCTCAGAAGATTCCAGAACATCCCAATACATATTATGCCCCCTACACACGATCACTTTTTGAAATAAAATGACATTTTTAAAAACGTCATTTAAAATGATGGTGTGTGGGCTTCACATCGTTTTCCGTCTTCTGAAAAACGACAAAAAAAAATTCGAACATGCTTCAATTTTTTATGTCATTTTTGAAAATGTAATTTTTCGTGTTGTAAAAAATGATCGTGTGTGGGCAAAAACGACGTTTTAAACCCGCACATGACCAGAAGCAAGTTATGAGACGGGAGGTAAAACTACCATTCATAATGGAGTAAGCACATTCATCACGCTGTAACAGACAAAACAGCACGAATCGTCTTTTACTAACAAGTAACCAGCTAAAAGCAGCCTCAAGGCGAATAGAACTTCCCCTTTAGAGTACGGTCGCTTTGTTCATCATTTTTCAAAAACGAAGGTGTGTGGGCAACATAATTTTTAATGATGAAGTTGGAAAAACGTTGTTTTTTTTTCATGATAAAAAATGAAATTTTGTGCCAATGCTAAACTAGAAGCGCTAGACAAAAATGGATTGGAAAAATTCGATAGCATATGGAAACCCTGGGCCATATATACGTCAGACACTTTTCACTCAAGAGTTATCATGTCATGGTATTGATACCCTTTCATGGATAATAGTGAAATGAAATCCACCTTCGGAACACCACTACCCTCTCCCTTCCCTCCATTAGTTCCCATTCCCATTTATTAGTAACTTTTTTTATTTATGTTTATTTATATTTGTATAATACTTCAACTCCTACAACAGTACAATTATTATTGCATGTATCTGTATTTCAATGCTGTATCTCATTCTAAGTTGTTGTCATCTGACATACTGTAACTGTTGTAATCTATTACTTTAAAATAAAAACATTATAAAACAAAAAAAATGTCATTTTTTTTCATGCCGAAAAGTGATCGTGTGTACGGGGCATTACAGGTGATTGTTGTATCCATTGACTATGACTTTCCTATCACTGCACTGGATAATGTTATAGTTGCTTCACATATGTGATATCTCTCTAGAAATAAACCTCTGATACGTTTTATTGTACTACAGATTATATTATAATATGACAGAACTTTTATTTAGCTCTCATGTTGATGGATTTCAGCCTTTGTACTAAAATAGATAATCTCAGAATCTATAGAGCAGAGGTAGGGAAGGTTTTTACAAGAACATTTGTTAAAGTATTTGTAATGTATGTGGAAGATCTGGAGAGGATTAATCAAAACTGGAACAGACAGAAACTGGAGCAGCTGTGCATGGCAACTGTGATGGAACGTCCCACACTCCACTTGAGTGCTTCCTTCACTATATCACTTCCTAAGTCCTGGAACACGAGACCAATGGATCTGACTATAGTAACCCCCAAGAACCAGACAACACCAGTCTTATGCCGGGTACACACGAGAGGATTTATCCGCGGATACGGTCCTCCGGACCGTTTCCGCGGATAAATCCTCAGAGGATTTCGAACCGCTGGAGTGTACTCACCATCGGATCGAAATCCGCACCGAATTCACACCGCGGTGACGTGTCGCGCCGTCGCCGCGATGATGACGCGGCGACGTGAGCGACGCTGTCATATAAGGATATCCACGCATGCGTCTAATCATTACGACGCATGCGAGGGATGGGTTCGGACGGATCGATCCGGTGAGTCTGTACAGACCACCGGATCGATCCGCTGGAGCCGATTCCAGCGGATAGATTTCTTAGCATGCTAAGAAATTTTTATCCGCTGGAAATCGGTCGGCCCGAAAAAAATCAGCGGAAAAATATCCCCTGGGTTGTACACACCAGCGGATCTATCCGCTGGAACTGATCCGCAGATCATTTCAAGCGGATAGATCCTCTCGTGTGTACGGGGCCTTAGAGTACATCAGGAATAGCCTGTTTTATTTGAGATCTCACACAAATATATACAGAAGGATGACAAACTGTAACCAGAAACCTAATTAACATGAGCTAATTATCTAATCCTTTAGACAGCCTTGGTGACTCAGAGGCATGACCTTTAGGACAGACTTGTCGTCTTTTAGCTCAGAAGACAATCAACATAATTATAAATAGAAACACAGAAAACCTTCTCACAATAGCAGAAGCTAATTGCAATTAACAATACAAACAGTGATCTCCCCCCTCCTCAGCCTAATAGGCAAACAGACTGGCCCCCCTCACTACACGCAGAATAAGGCCCCGCCCCCTTCAACCCTGGCAAACAGATGATGCTAGAAGTCTGAAAAAAACACAGCTGTGCTCTCGAGTGCCTGTGGCATAAGAGTAAGTCCCAGAAAGATTTCGTCCAGTATAAATCTGCCCTCCAAAAATACAATTCCAGCCTCCTCGCTGCCAAGCAGACCTATTTCATCACCCTCATTAAAAACGTATCACCCCGTCCCCGTCAACTCTTCTCTACCTTCATATCTCTCCTTCGTCCTCCACTGCCTCCACCCACTAACTCACTCACCGCCCAGGAGATCGCCAATCACTTCAAACAGAAGATTGATACGATTCGCAAGGAGATCTCTACTGTTCAGATACCCTTCATGCTTTACACCTCATGCCCACAGGTACAATCGTTACTTCCCTCTTTCAACCCCACCACTATAGACAAGGTTGCTAAATTACTTGCTAATGTCCATCTTACCAACTGCGCTCTGGATCCTGTTCCCTCGCAAATGCTACATTCACCCTCTGGCTCTATTCTACAATCTCGTCTCTAACCCACATCTTCAATCTCTCCCTCTCTTCTGGCATCTTCCCAAACTCTTTGAAACATGCACTAGTCAGCCCCATACTTAAAAAGCCCTCACTGGATCTATCCAATCTTAACAACCTACGCCCCATCTCCTTGCTCTCCTTTATTATCCAAACTCCTTGAATGTCTAGTCTACAAACGACTGAGCATCCACCTTCCTGATAATAACCTTCTTGATTCCCTTTAGTCTGGATTTCGTCCTCAACATTCCACAGAAACTGCTCTCCTAAAACTAACAAACAATATACTAACGGCCAAAACTAAGGGACACTATTCTGTGCTCCTACTCCTGGACCCAAAACCAAGGGACACTATTCTGTGCTCCTACTCCTGGACCTCTCTGCTGCCTTCGATACTGTTGACCACCACCTACTCCTCAAAAAACTCCACACCTTTGGTCTCCGTGACTGTACTCTTCGCTGGTTCTCTACCTACTTATCCAACCTCACCTTTAGCGTTACTTACAACTTTACTTCCTCCTCTCCTCTTTCTTTTCTCTGTTGGGGTCCCCCAATGTTCTGTTCTTTGACCTCTCCTATTTTCAACCTACTCCTCCTCCCTGGGTCAGCTGATAGCCTCCCACGGCTTCCAATACCACCTCTATGCTGACGACACTCAAATCTATTTCTCTGCCCCTCAACTTGCCCCTTCACTCTCCTCACGTATCACTAATTTACAATGAGATATATCAGTTTGGATGTCACACCACTTCCTCAAACTTAATCTATCAAAAACTGAACTTATAATTCTTCCTCCGCATGTGCCTCTTCCCCTGATCTCTCTGTCAAAATTGATGGCACAACTATCAGCCCATCCCCACATGCCAAGGTCCTAAGAGAGTTGTCCTGGACTCTGAACTCTCTTTTAAGCCTCATGTCTAATCATTGTCCAAATCTTGCCGCCTCAACCTCGGCAACATATACGCCCCTTTCTAACCAATCACACAACAAAACTCTTAATTCACTCACTGGTCATCTCTCGCCTCGATTACTGCAACTCCCTCCTCATTGGCTTACCTCTGCATACTCTAACCCCCCTTCAGTCCATCATGAATGCTGCGGCCCGACTCATCCACCTTACCAACCGCTCTATCTCTGCTACTCCTCTCTGTCAATCCCTCCACTGGCTTCCGCTCGCCCAACAAATTACATTCAAAATACTAACTACGACCTACAAAGCCATCCACAACTCTGCCCCCACCTACATCACTGACCTAGTCTCTAAATACCAACCTAATCGTTCTCTTCGTTCTTCTCAAGACCTCCTGCTCTCTAGCTCTCTCATCACCTCCTCCCATGCTCGTCTCCAGGACTTTTCCAGAGCCTCTCCAAGCCTATGGATTCCTTCCCCCAATCTGTCCGGCTATCTCCTTCTCTATTAGCTTTTAGAGGATCCCTGAAAACCCTCCTCTTCAGAGAAGCCTACCCTACCCACATCTAACAACTGTATTTTCATTTTATCCATCTGATAATCCCCCACAGCTAACTACCCTTTGTTCCACTTGACCCTCCCTTCTAGACTGTAAGCTCTAACAAGCAGGGCCCTCCGATCCCTCCTGTATCACAGCAACCAATCAACTTCAAGCTTTAATTTCAAAGCTTAACTGAACAAGTTGAAGATATAATCTGATTGGCTGCCATGCACAGCTGCTGTGTCTGCACCAGTTCTGATAAATCCCTCTATAGTGTTTAGGTATATACAGTATGTGTATCGGACACGTTTGATGCTATTTTGGGACTATTGTCATTTTTACAGCGATCAGTGCTAAAAAAAAAAGCATTGATTACTGTGAAAATTACACTGACAGTGAAGGGGTTAACCACTTGGTGGTGCTGTAGGGGTTAAGTGTTTCCTAGGGAGTGATTCTTACTGTAGGGGGGATGGGCTGTGTGTTATACGTAACTGATCTCCCCTCCGATTACACGGAGCAGAGATCAGTGTCATTGTCACTAGGCAGAGCGGGGAGATGCTTGTTTACATAAGCATGTGAGACGATCGCGGGTGTCCCTGCGGCGATCGAGTCCGCGGGAGCCACGGTCGGGATCACGGAGATAGCGCAGGGTCGCGAGCACGCCGCCGGTGGCAGAATCTTAAAGGGGAGGTACCTGTGTTACTGTATGGTTACATTCATAGACCTACTGTAAGCTTTCCTTCCAATACAACCTACAGAAATTATTTAGCTCACACTGAGGGGTGTATTTATTAAAACAATATGCATAGGTATTCACCCAGTGACAATGCATGTGCGTTTATTCTGTGTGAATAGAGGTAATATACAAATGTCATTGGGCTATTACCTGTGGCGGACAAATTTGTTTATTAATTAAAAACAGAAAATACTGAAAACAAATGTTTTTCATTGATTTTTGCAAATACTGGATTTGGCCACTAGACGGTGCTAAATATTATTGGATTTTCCTGTCATAATTAGTGCCATCTAGTGGCTATATGCAGCATTTTCTGTTTTAAATCAATGGAAACATTTATCCGGCACAGGAAATAGCCTAATGGTAAATGTTTATTTCCCCTATTAACACAGAATGAACGGACATGACATTTTCACTGGGCAAATTGCTATGTGCATTTTGTAGCCCCAAGTTTTTTAAAAAAATAAATAAAGATGTTTTTAAGTGTGTATATTCCATGTCATGTTAATCTCAGTGATGTATTCTTCCTAATCTTACTTCATGAATAATTTGGATAAATTAATCCTTTTCTTCTTCTCTTTAATGATAACAGAATTGTTACATTTCGGAATGATTATATGGGTGTCAGAAGTGATGATCACAGGTTTAAGGGTTAGGGGTGGGTAAGTGTAAGTAAATGGTTAGATTAGATTGTCTGTTTAACCACTTCAGCCCCGGACCATTTTGCTGGTCAAAGACCGGGCCACTTTTTGCGATTCGGCACTGCGTCGCTTTAACTGACAATTGCGCGGTCGTGCGACGTGGCTCCCAAACAAAATTGATGTCTTTTTTTCCCACACAAATAGAGCTTTCTTTTGGTGGTATTTGATCACCTCTGCGGTTTTAATTTTTTGCGCTATAAACAAAAATAGAGCGACAATTTTAAAAATGCAATATTTTTTACTTTTTGCTATAATAAATATCCCCAAAAAATATATAATTGTTTTTTCCTCAGTTTAGGCCGATACGTATTCTTCTACATATTTTTGGTTAAAAAAAATCACAATAAGCGTTTATTAATTAGTTTGCGCAAAAGTTATAGCGTCTACAAAATAGAGGGTAGTTTTCTAGCATTTTTATTAATATTTATTTTTACTAGTAATGGCGGCGTTCAGTGAATTTTTATTGTGACTGCGACATTATGGCGGACACATCGGACACGTTTGATGCTTTTTTGGGACTATTGTCATTTTTACAGCGATCAGTGCTAAAAAAATGCATTGATTACTGTGAAAATTACACTGACAGTGAAGGGGTTAACCACTAGGTGGTGCTGTAGGGGTTAAGTGTTTCCTAGGGAGTGATTCTTACTGTAGGGGGGATGGGCTGTGTGTTATACGTAACTGATCTCTGCTCCGACTACACAGAGCAGAGATCAGTGTCATTGTCACTAGGCAGAGCGGGGAGATGCTTGTTAACATAAGCATGTGAGACGATCGCCCATGGTGATCGAGTCAGCAGGATCGAGCATGTGATCGAGTCGAGTCAGCAGGATCGTTTCGGGATCACGGAGATAGCGGCAGGGTCGCGAGCACGCCGCCGGTGGCAGAATCTTAAAGGGGAGGTACCTGTATGCCTGTATGCCTGTCCGTGCCAATCTGCCGACATAAATATACAGGCGGCGGTCCTTAAGTGGTTAAAGCTGGCCTTGCATCACATGTACTTTTTACGTTCAGTACATTATTGGTAATGTTTAACTCTTCCAGGTATTTATCACCTCTCACAGAGATCACGTTACTCCCCAGACAATATCTTCACCTGCTTGCAGGGGCGGACTGACAACTCATGGGGCCCCCGGGCAATAGAAGATTATGGGGCCCCTCTGGCTTACAGATGGCCACCACGCCAGGAGGCAGTGCAGAGGCAGGGCAGCTAAAATCTTGGGATATTCACATTAAAAGCATGTCAGTTTCGGACTTATCAGGGACAGATCTAAAAAAAACACAGATTTTTACATACTGTCCCTGGTTTTACTGAGCCTGGCAACCCTGATGGGGCCCCCTAGTGGCATGGGGCCCTCGGGCAGTGCCCGAGTGACTCAATGGTCAGTCCGCCCCTGCCTGCTTGTCTCTTCAGACAGTGACATCTTTGTTCAGGCATCAACCAGGGTCACCATCTACTGCCAGGGCTGAGATATCGGCTCAGGGATGACAAAGTGAAATACAGGCATACCCCACTTTTAAGTACACAATGGGACCAGAGCATGTATGTAAAACGAAAATGTACTTAAAGTGAAACAATATATTTTTTCACTTCTAAGGTGTAGTAGGGGGTCAGGGGCTATAGTGGGGGTGTCAGGAGCTGTAGTTGAGGTATCAGGGTCTGTATTGGGGGTGTCAGGGGCACACTGGAACAAGACGGGCTATGCTCTCGGAGCTTTATCTCCTTCTACTGTGGCTGCAAAATGTCTGTA
Source organism: Rana temporaria (assembly GCF_905171775.1). Classification (NCBI taxonomy): domain Eukaryota; kingdom Metazoa; phylum Chordata; class Amphibia; order Anura; family Ranidae; genus Rana; species Rana temporaria. The sequence continues at coordinate 9,423,823 of NC_053494.1, forward strand.
CAGTACTTGTAATACACTTTACATGCACTCGTGGGTATGTCCTTACTCGCGAGTGTATGTAAAGTGAGTGTACTTAAAGCGGGGTATGCCTGTAAATTATTGTGCCTGTGCAGTTCTTGGCTGTTCACTAATGCCTGACACAAATCAGCCTCTGCTGCAGCCTCTCACCCTATGACTTGCTACATATTTATCATGTTGCAGTCCTATCACTGAAGGAGCGGAGACTGAGGCAATGCTTCCTCCAGGCCTGCAGCAGACTTCGGCAGATACCTGAGATACGCTGAGATACGCTACGCCCGCACAAACTTACGGCGGGCTTTCTGAATCTAGCCCCATGTATGTGTTGTATTTACCTAGCTGTGTGAGGAGCTGGGGCTGGGGGTGGGAACAGAAAGTAGGGAGTTATGAATTGAAACCAGAGGAAATAGGTTTTACACGTGGCTCTCTGCTGGCTGGAATAAACACGCTCTTTACGAGATTCATCTGACTATTCATCATTGCGTCTACAAAATCTACAAAGGTGAAGAAAAAACGAGGGGAAAAAACACACCGTAATGCTACAGAAATGCATCCAGAACATATCCGTAGTGTAAAGCGGCCCCGAGGTCTTTGTATCTTGTACGGTGTCACTGAGTAGGAGGGATCGCCTTCAGCACACACCAGTATACGTATTGCTATATGATGTTAGAAAAGTAGAAGGGATTTCCCTCACAATACCGGTAGAACAGGAAAAAATATATAAAGTAAACAAAGTCAAACAATCGCTGTGCACAACGACACTCAAAAAGGAGGAAATGAAACTATCTGTACAGCAGAAGAGCCGCAACACTTCTACAGAGGTAAGAAATCGTTCTGTTATCATATAGATTTCATTATTGGGACTTCAGTCTACATATTCATCTCAGGAATGGGATTAGTTATTGTTACATTGTAATTATAGATTTCCTACAATGCCCTCAGGGAACTATGGGCCAGATTCACATACATTTCCGCTACGCAGCGGCGGCGTAACGTAATCCATTTACGTTACACCGCCGCAAGTTTG